>NC_079505.1:87025194-87345560 GCF_030052815.1 Hevea brasiliensis | reverse complement strand
TAAGGAATTTTGTGTGCCTATATCTGGCGGTCCAAGCCAACCATATAATCATAGCTCCAGGAAAATACGTCCAGGAATTCTCTAAGCAAACTGATCATATCTCCCAATTCTTCACTCTCCACAACCTTAAGTTCCCTCTTCACTTCTTCCTTGCCTAGGTTTATGGTGCGTGTTTCATCGCCATAAGGCACTAGGGAAGGTTCATCCCTTTCATCACTTTCTTCTGTGAGCTCCACCTCAGAATCACTTGAAGTAATGGCAGTTATAGGGGTTTTAAAATTAACCAGAGGAATTTCTGAGTCTATTGAATTATTAAGTGTTAATTGATGAATGGTCCTGAATGAACGAAAATAGAATATATTATAAGGATGGAATTCAAATAGAGAAAAGAATTTGGAAATAAATGCGCTATTAATTCATTAAAAATTTATGACATAAGAAAAGGGTCCATTTACAATGTTACACTTGTCATTATGGACAAAATGATCAAGTGTAGATAACCAAAGGTACTTTACTCGAAATTAAGTATAGGGATGTCCTCTGCTGTCCAGTTGTCCAACTCTTGCCCCTCAGCTATCGGCGAGACCAAAGCCTCATACAAGGAATCTAGGTGGATGACGTCAATGGATGGTTCATCAGGTGATTCTTCAACCTCTGTCGGATTTTCGATGACCGGTTTAGTGAAGACCTCTGTGATTCTCAGGACTACCTTCCCTTTACCATTTTACGGTCAAATCTTTGATCGAAGCATTTTCCTCATCCGTAATCGCCCATTCATAAGGGCATCTTCCTCATATCCCAACCGCAGTGGCGATCTTACGATAGCGGTATGGGTTCAACGATTCCTGTAATGTGGCGCCTAGGCCTTTGCCTTCTTTGTACCCACTCGACATTATCTTGGCTACCATAGCCATAGCCCTTTCATTTCTGGTTTCTTGCAACTCAAGGGCCTGGAAGGAGCTTTCTAACGACTCCTCGGCCGCTTCCACATAAGGGAGTAATTGTGGCTTGGTAACCAAAATGGCTTCTTCTCCTCTTGCAGTGATGATTTTACCGTCCATAATGTATTTTATCTTCTGGTGCAGAGTTGAGGAAGCGTCGCAGAATGGATCCAAGGCCTCCCTAGCAACATAGTGTAGGCTGGCTCAATATTCATCACCTGGAATGTGACGTTGAAGGTGCATGCGCCAATTTGGAGTGGTAAATCAATATCTCCCAACACTTCTCTTACGTACCACAAAGGCTCTTACCACCATAGCACTTTGACGTATATCCGATTGGTCAATCGCAACCTAGCCAAGGTAGCACTAGGGAGTACATTGAGAGTCGATCCGTTATCAATAAGTACCTTGGCTACTATACAACCTTTACATTTCATCGTTACATGCAGCTTTAGTGTGCCTTAAACCCACTGGATCGATCTCGTCTTCCGAGAAAGTAACAAACCGATGCTTGGATTTGTCCCACTATCTTCTCAAATTGCCCCGAGTGATGTCTGGGTTTACAAAGGCTCGATCCAGGATTCTCTGCAAGGCTTGTCGGTGCACTTCGAGCTCGTGATCGATAACAAAGTGAAATTCGGCAGTGTGTCTTTCTCAATCGCTCCACCACATCATACTCACTTTGTTTCATTATTTGGAGCAGCTCTTCCTCTTCTTTATGTCCGGTGCTCTACTTCCTGTCTTCTCAACCTCCTCTTCTCGTATTCTTGGTGACTCTCCCATCTTTACTTTCCTTTTCTCTTTTCTTTCTTCGTTCGTGAACACCTCCCACTTCGAGTTATGAACTCGACTTCTTGCTCAAGCGAGGAGGATTTTGTGGCAGCAACGGGCTGAAGATTAACCTGGGGAGTATTACTGGCGGTAGGTCCAGCATAAATCATTTTAAAATGCTCATGAGGAGTAAAACATGGTTTTGGTGGTGCCGGAGGTGCGGCGAGATTAGGAGCTGATGTACTGCTTGGCGCTCCTTGAGTGAAAACTTGGAAATTATAGTTCCAAGGGATAGCGTGAGTATTGGTGACAGGAGCCGAGGCGAGTTCGATAACCGCATCGCGTGAGGCTACCGGGGTGAGAAGGTAATCGGGTTTAGAGGTAGAAGCATTCTGGCTGTATCTAGTTGTGTTCACTCCCCCTTCCGTCTTCAACCTTGTCTGGCATCTCAGAACTTTGAGGGATAGCAAGTTCTGAACCTTTTGCTTGAATTCTTCACAGTCCTGCAGTTCATGATCAGCTCCCCCTCCATGGTAAGGACATCCCGTATCCTCTACTGACTTTGATGCCTGAGGGCAAAGGTAGCCTTCCTTCATTGCCACAGAAAAAATATCCTCAAAGTGAGGAATCAGCTCGTCTACCTTCGGTGTCGACCTTTCTCCGTCAGGCTCTATCATATTTACACCATTGCCCGCATTATGGTTGGGCAAAGGGTTTGATGTAACATTGGGGAGGGAACCATTTTCCTCAATTTTCAGCCACCTGTTTCGGATTAGAGCGTGTACCCTCCCCCTGAGTGCTCCACAGTTGTCAGTTGAATGCCCTTGTGCCCCTCCATGATACTCACAACGAGCAGTGGCATCATACCACCTGGGATATGGAGGTTGAATTGGGTCTAGAGGAACTGGTACAATCTGGTTTATACCGACAAGGTATCGGTATATTTCACTGAGCGGGAGGGGAAAAGGTGGATCAGGGTTTCTTGGGGGTCTTGGGTTGTTTTGTGGTGGTCTCGGTTGAGCAGGAGGAGGAGGTGGTCTAGGTAGGTAATTTATAGGTGGGGGATACTGTGGGCGCGGGTGTGGATAATTCGGGAAAGGACGCGGAATGTTTGCGATGGTTTGGCCATGAGGGGAAAGATATGGCCGGTAGTTATTTTGCGGAAGTGGGGAGTAATTATTCACGGTGATGGAATGCACATCACCCTCCTTTTTCTTGCCAAAATTGGCGCCTTCTTTGGTTCTCACCAACTCCTGCGATGTCCCATTCTTAAGTTGGCCTCTATTCTTTCACCGGCCTGGATGATATCGGAGAAGCTGTTGGAAGTGTTTCCAATCATCAAGTTGAAGTAAAGAGCTTTCAAAGTCTTGATGAACAGAGCATAGCTCATTGTTTGGCCACCGGGGTGTACTTCGCCTTTTCTCTCCACTGGGCATACTCCTTGAAGCTTTCCTGTCTTTCTCGCACTGTGTTCGAGGTCCCTCCTTGTAGGGGCCACATCACAATTAAATTTGTACTGCCTTAAGAAGGCATCGCTAAATCCTTCCAGAGCGCAGCTTGCTCTCGCCCAACCGATTGCACCACCTCGTGGCGCCTGAGAGGCTCTCATGAAAGAAGTGGACTAGCATCATCATCATCTATCGTGAGCGCACATCTTGGCGATATAGGTGGCCAAGTGAATGCGAGGGTGGTCTGAATTCCCAGTGTACTTGTCAAAATCAGGGACTTTGAACTTGGGCGGCACTACCACATCAGGAACCAATCTAAGCGATGCCACATCGACTGAACCATACATATTCAGTCCTTCGATTGCTCTCAATCTCTCTTTTAGAGCAAATAGTTTCTCGTTTTCTCTCCTCTTATTTTCTCCTCCCACTGCATGAAATGCTCCCCCAGTTGGGAGATGAGGGGTGGAGTGAACTGGAGGGATTAGAATTGAAGGGTATGGGCCAGTGTTTGGAACGGTTGGGTAATGAGAGTAAGGTAGGTCATTATTCATGGTAGCCGGATTGACAGTGATTGTCGGGTCCGGAATAGGTGACTGAAAGGTAAAAGAAGTCGAAGCTTGGTAAGGATCCATTGTTGTAGGAGGTGGAGGAGGTAGTGGTAAGTTAGGTTCTGAAGCAGGTTTATTCTGGGACATTTTCCTCATTAGTCTCATGAGTTCTGAGACCTGATCCTTCAATTTGGAAACCTGCCCTTGTAGGTTCTGTACTTGTTCCTGATCTTCTATTATCTTCTTTGTTCGAGATCTTGTTAAGTACACTCACTTGGGTTGAACCGTGTGCTTGGTCAGACTTGCCTTGTTTGAAGCAATATTGATTTTCTGTAAAGAGTAAAAATAAGGTTTTAACAAATTTAGAATTTCGTAAAAAAAGCTAAAAGTCCTGGTTCGGACGAAGGATACAAAGGGCATTTGGGAGCCGTAATGAAATCACGAAAGGATGATTGCATCAACTTTATCATGGCATCATTCGATAGTCCGATTGTGAATGATCGGATCGAATGCGCATTTATGATACTCCCATATAGCTCATTCAATTTTTCACATAACCCTAGCGAGAGTTCCTACTGAGTCATATTATTAATTCACAAATTTGCTAAACAATGGTCCAAAAAGTGTGTCATTAACTGAATAATTTGTACACCGTATTCTTTACATCGGCCTAGGCTCTGGGAGGTTCTTTATAATGAGATGACATTTTCTGAGATACTCATATAACCTTTCTTCTTGTTTGGCAGGGTCGAATGCTTTCAGAGCATACTCGGATTCAGGTAATAGTTCTTGTTTTCCCTGTGCTATAGTTCTCTCCAGCTGATCAACATTCTCTTTCAGCTCTTGATAAAGAGCAGCTTGTCTTTCTTTCTCCTTTCTTTCCTTAGCACATTCTTTCAAGATATCGTTGATGAGTAGTGCCTGTTCTTTCAATTCGAGCTTCTTCTTTTTGTTTTCTTGTTTATACTCCTCAACGAGTATTTCTTGGTATCTCATTTTTTCCTGAAGCTTACTATTTTGTATTTCTACTTCTTTTACCACAGCTTGGAGAGAGTCTTTTTCCTTTTCCCATCGTTCCTCTTGCTCTTCGAACCCTATCTTTTCGGCCCTTGCCTCTTCCCTGAGTCTTCTCACCTTTCTTTTAAGGTTATGTTGTTGGTCCTCCAACTGTTTCATTTGTTCTTGCAATCGTGAGTTCTCGGTATTTGCCCTTTGGAGTGAGTCAGCCAGACGATTATCAGCTTCTTCTAATAGGACGTTTCGGCGAGGGTTGCTGTCTTCGAATTCTGCAGTTGAGTGTTCTCGGTCCCTGTCAGCCCTCCATTCAAGATAATCGCGTGTGGCACTTGGACCTTTAGGCGACCTTTCCATCAGAGAGATGTTTTCCCAAGATCTGCGAGCCCTTTTCAACCCTTCCTCTTCCTTAAGCTCATGGTAGAAATGACCTTGGTGGTATTCTTCAATGTTGATTCTGGACTGTGTTGAGCCAAACTGCCTCATTACCAATACCGGAGTATAACTTGTGTATTCGGTCACTCCGATTAGGGATACCGACTGATTACCTCCCATGCTGATAAAAACGGATTGGCCTGACGCCCACAGTTTCCTCCAACAGTAATCATGGCTATTGAAACTCAAAACTGCTCCCGCCATCGCTCATTCTTCTGATCGACCAACCGGTCATCTTCTCGATGGGAGGCTGGTCAAGGTACCAAGTCAATCCTTTGTCTCCACAGACACATGTGACCGATAATCCAGAGGTACAACAATTGAGAACAACACTTAATGGACCCTTTGCCCTGTTGTCTGCAGTAGGTAAGGGTTAATAAGGTCTCCGCAAGAATTGCCGGTATCGAATTGACCTCCTGCTTTTCTACTGCCCAGAATACTTCCACCGTGCTATGGGTTATGATTCCCGATGGTCCCGGGAACAAAATCTTGCCATAGATTCCTAAGGCGAGTGTCACCGAAGCTCGATCCCACTGTTTCTCTTGGATGTATTGATCTAACCACTTCTTGAGATGTGTCCAATACCAACCATGCGTGTTTCCTTTGATAGTTTCTTTTGACTTTACTTCTTCTGGGGAAATACCCATCATATGTGCCAATCGTTCCCAAGCCTGCCTATGCTCGAGATGAAGGTAGATCCAATTTTGCGTCAGGTAAGGAATCTCTAGTAATGTCTGATATTCTTCCATAGTGGGAATTGTATCAATATCATTGAAAGAGAATACTCCGTACTTAGGACTCCAAAACGACAGCATGGCCTTTAATGCCTGGATTTGGACCTTGACTCGCATTAGGGTTGCAATCCTCCCGTACTTCTTCTCAAATCGTGCCTTGACACGATCGAAGCGACCTCCAACCGCTAGATGCACTTCGAGGTCGTTTCATTCCGACCTCAATTTTATTCAGATCCAATGAAGGTAGCAAGCTAGCATGTGCCTTGGAAACATCATTTTGCGGAGGTACTGGAGTATGAGCTGATTTGGACCAAAGTTTAGCATTCTGAACTTCTTCTGCCGACTGACTCGAGGATGCCATGATAAAAAATGATGCCTATCCTTTTTACAGACTTTTGGTTTGGTGATGCCAGCGAAAAAACTCGTTAGCAGGATAAATTCAGGTAATCTTGTATTATATTGTTGGCAGAGTGGTACCTACACATTTATCAAAGTAGGAAAATGTGTAGGTTTTCTTAACAATATGATTCAAGATTACCCTTAAAAATAAAAACAAAATAAAATAAACAGAATAGGGTAAGAGTAAGTATGCCCCTTTTGTCCTAGGATAGGGAGACTCCTGATACCGGATGAGTGCTACCTAATTGGATAGTTCTATCTTATAAAGTAGCTTACTACGGCTTTCAGCTATCGTGATAGTTTAGCTCAGGATCTAGTTTTCTAAGAGCCACAGGTTCTCAAATTGCCCCTACTGTAAACAGTAGAGCCTCATTCTATCCCATGATATTGTCGGGAAAATTCCACGGGAATCACAGTGAATAGAACGAGTTTCAATTTGAGCAGAAGCCTTCACGGATACTAACGGGGTAAAACCCACAGGTATCGCTATATGACTCTCTCCTATTTTCCTAAAAGGGTAAGAAAGCCCGAGTATAGGGCTGAAGTGTGTGAGGACATCGTGTGAGTGTTCAGTGTGTGAAGGGACATCTTTACCTCTTCCCAATTCAGGGGGATTTTATTTTTCCCATTTTTCTTTTTTCTTTTTTTTTCAAACGAAGAGCACTGTAAGGAGTAAAACAAGCAAAATAAGCGGAACAGTTAGTAGGAATAAACAAAAATTAACACATAAAATATTACCGAGTGAGCCCACCTAACTATAATTTGATTGAGAAATTAGATCTACTTTTGGACCTCTGGACCGGGGTCAAGTTAAAACAATAGTCCCCAGCGGAGTCGCCAAGCTGTCACAAGGAGTTTTGCGGTCGCCTGAACGAACCCTCACCGAAGTGGAAAAGAATGAGGAGTCGCCACCTTAGTTTTGAGGGAAACTAAAGAAAACCATTTGTGAAGATAAAGTGAAATAAAACCACTTCAAAGCAGAGATTCTCAGTTCGGTCCGTAAACGTGGGGAAGGTGTTAGGCACCCCACCTCGTCCCTTAATTAGGGTAAGTAGATTTAACTTCGCACTCTTTATAAATTAGTTAGGAGGACTTGAATGGAAATGTTAATCCTTTTAACAAAAAGGAATATTTAATTTTTCACTAAATTCGGATTACCCAAATACATAAGTAAATGAGACAACCTTAGTGAGTTATTGTTGTATTGTTAATTTTGTTTAAAGGGGGCTATTTGGTTAAAATTCAATTTGAGAATCGGATAAGAACTCTCCTCCGATCTCTTTTAAAAATTTTGGATTGAGAATCGGATAAGAACTCTCCTCCGATCTCTTTTAATATTTATTAAAATTTTAGCTTGAGGATCGGATAAGAACTCTCCTCCGACCTCTTTTAATATTTATTAAAATTTTAGCTCGAGGATCGGATAAGAACTCTCTTCCGACCTCTTTTAATATTTATTAAAATTTTAGCTCGAGGATCGGATAAGAACTCTCCTCCGACCTCTTTTAAGTTGTTTGTTAAAGTTTTAGCTGAGAATCGGATAAGAAACCCTCCTCTGATCTCTTTTAAAATTATTTGCTGAAATTCTGGTTGAGGATCGGATAAAGACTCCTTTCTGCTCTCTTCTATTTAAATGGTAGTCGAATAAAGGTCTTTCCGATCTCTCTAAATTTTACCTATCGAGAGGACCTAAGGCTAAGGGTTCTGACGTTCAAAGGTGTCAGGGGGCCTGAGCAAGACTTCTTTAGCTGATTGGTACCTTAGGACTGGACAGGGGATACCAAACCGAATCCTCCGACCTTCTTATATGGTCACCTCACCAGCATTTTCGATAGCCAATCTATTCTATTTAGTTATCCAGGGTTTGGTTTTACTCTATCTTATGACGTCTTGCCCAATGATCTATTGAGTTATTCTAATGACTCGGCTTCACCATTCTCCTGGCTTATTATTTAGACCTTTCATTATTCCAAAGGGACTTCTTAAGTTGCCGTTACCTACATTTCATCCAACCACTTATACATTACTCAGGACTAGATGACTTGCGTTCGGAAATAATAAAGATTAATAAAGGTATGGATTAGCCGACACGGAAATAAACTAGAGCACAACCTTCCTTTGTATTTTTTCTAACGTGATATGAACTTAAAGAAAATAACATACATAAAGAAAGAAGAAAGGAAATACGTAAAACAAGAACTGAACTTAATACAATGGCAATATGAACACTGACCTGTAAGGAGTCGAATCTAGTGAACTAACTACAGAATCACAAGACGCAATAAGATTGCAATTGATAGTCAGGAGACTAAGGTTCGCCTTGGAACAAAGAGTGCTTCACTAAATGCAATCGAGTCAGAATTGTACCCGAGTTTAATCGAGATTGAGCATGGGCGATGGAAGTGAAAATAAGGATAACAAGGAATCAAAAATGTGAACGCCATGATAATGAACGAAGTGAAAATGGAAAGTTTCGGTGTTCAAAATCTTTTAAGAAAACACTTGTAAAACTGGTTTCAAAAGTTATTCTTATGATAGCAGAGTAACGATTTGAATTAAAGTTCAGAGTTCTTCCGCTATATTAACTACTTCCTTTCTTTTTTTTTATCCTCCTCCTTTTGAACAGTTTTTATGCAGGTATTTATAGGAACAGGGTGCTCCCATGAAGGGTCGATCTATTTTGAGAGAGATGGAGGGTCGATTTGAAGGACATGATCCGAGGTTCAGAACTAAAGAGGATCGAACGACTACCGAGATCCCCTTCGAATATTTGTCATTTTCTTCTTCTAATCGACGGTCCTAAATTCTCTTGTCCGGGGCGATCCGAGGGCTGGGAGTGAAAGGCGCTGATCTTGTCGTTTTCTTCTTCAATCCAAGGGCTCCGACCTCGTCCTTACAAGTAAGATCAACGATGGAGATTAGGATGTACAGCATTGTCTCCGACGCATGTCGAAATGCGCGATTCTGGGCGTATGGTTGAGATTTCTTCGCAACGCTTTAACTATCTCTACCTGATTATGACGCATACGTAGGCGCCTTATTCACTTTGTTTTCTCGCTTCTCTTCCTTTCTCGATCTTCTTAACATGATCCTTCTCCGATCTTTTATACCGACCTCCCTTCTTCCGACCAGATCGTTCGGTCCTCCCTTAATCAGTCCGGCCTGTCAAAGCATTAATTTCCTCGATTCCCAAAACGTCCGCCGTTTTCGCTTAGCAATAAATGCTTGATCTCCCCTTATATATACCCCTGACCAAAAAATTTTCTCCATTCGATTTTCCTCTTTTCCTCTTTACTTTCCTGCTCTAGTTGTTCCGGCAGTTGTTCCGGCCATGATTGTGATTTTTGATCTTTTTACGATGGACCTTTTTATTCCCCGACTGAAAATTTATGATCCCGGTGATCGAAGAATCGTAATGACCTCATCTGATGATGGTGAGAGAACTGGACTAATTAACCGATCTGGATCGCGGACCTTGATCGTGTTGATCTCGAATCATTTGACCGATTCAAATGGCGAACTAATTTCGAGCGAAGATCGCTAATATTCCTTAACACCGATCGCCCTTGAGTTCATCCGCTCCTCCCGCACCGGGTGTTCCGGCAGCCGCTTGGCTGAAGCAGAACACCGATGACGACGTCTCTTATCTTCATGGGAGTCATAGTCACCCCATCTGAGCTGTACATCTATCCGATGTCAACAGCTGGTCTCCACATCTTTTGACTCAGCCACGAGACTAGGCTTTGACATAGGCCTTTAGATGGGATGTTCCACCGGTCTCTAGAGATCGCCCAAATGATGTATTTTATTTTCAATGTAATCTGATCTCTAGAGATCACCGAAATGATGTAGTCCAATTTTAATGCAATCCGATCTCTAGAGATCACCCAAATGATGTAATCCGATCTTTTGGAAATAAAGATTTTATTTTGTCAATTATCATCTTATTATTATTGCATTAATCATTTTTCGATCTCTGAAGTGACTATTAACCTAAGTGTGAGAGATCGGAAAACACAATGAGCATGAGATCGACAGGGAACCAACGCTAAACGGGACTCGATTATAATTAGAAATTTGACGAACCCACTTAAGATCGAGATCTTCATTACACTGGATTGGAATCTTAACTTGATTATTCCTAAACTTAAACTGAGAGATCGGCAATAAGACCGGTGCCATAAAGATATAGTGTCGGTTCAATTTTGTTTGACAAGAGAGATCGGGAATGTACTTGACTGGTCAGGAAATTTGACAATTGGCTTGAGAGATCGGTGAGTGACTTGAGAGACCGGTAAGGCTTTAACTAATACGAGGACTTAGCATTGATTCAATTCTCTGTGAAGAGGGATCGGAAATGTGGTTAAATGGCAAGGAGAGGTCCGAAATGTAATTGGCTGGCAAAGGGAGACTTAATGCTGGGGGATCGGTTTCGAAGTTTATTGATTCTAGGGGTCGGCCAAAATATGGTGTCGACAGCTGCCCCTCTTTACATAATTTCTATTAAAGGGAAAAATTTCTCGTGTAGGAATTATGTAAAGATTCAGACCCATATTTTGGACGATTAAAAATTTAAAATTTGAAATTAAGGTCCGGAGGCTAAAACCCACTTGGGTCGAAACCTTGAGGTTGGTCACAGGAAAAATGTTAGAAAATTAAAATCAACTTAGATCAAGGAACCAGAGGTTGATAACAGGAAATTTAAATGCAGGAAATTAAAATCAACTTAGATCAAGGAACCAGAGGTTGATAACAGGAAATTTAAATGCTGAAAAATTAAAATCAACTTAGATCAAGGAACCAGAGGTTGATAACAGGAAATTTAAATGCTGGAAAATTAAAATCAACTTAGATCAAGGGACCAGAGGTTGATAACAAGAAATTTAAATTGCGGGAAATTAAAATCAACTTAGATCAAGGAATCAGAGGTTGATAACAGGAAATGTAAATTGCAGGAAATTAAAATCAACTTAGATCAAGGAACCAGAGGTTGATAACAGGAAATTTAAATGCATGAAATTAAAATCAACTTTGATCAAGGAACCAGAGGTTGATAACAGGAAATGTAAATTGCATGAAAATTAAAATCAACTTAGATCAAGGAACCAGAGGTTGATAACAGGAAATGTAAATTGCAATTACAAAGCAAGCCTAATCCGGACACAAGAAATTCTTCCCCAATGAAGTGTACTTAACAGAATCCCGAAGGCCAATGATGAATGGAGGACGAGTTGCAAGACTTGACCTATGGCCTTATTTCTTCAAATGCTCCACTTCAATTTTGACTTTTTCTCAGCGCCCTGGCGGGTGTTAACTTCCCCCTCGTCTATATGACTAGAAGCGCCCTTCCGGGTTTTCAACTCTAGTTTTCTCCTTTTTTTTTTTTTTTTTTTTTGCTCTTTTCAGGACGCCCTTCCGGGTTTTCATCCTTCACTCATTTTACAGAAAGCGCCCTTCGAGGGTTTTCGCCTTCTTTCACACATTTTGCTAGAGCGCCTTTCGGTTTTCACCCCTACCCCTTTTTCTCCAAGTCATTCCCTGTAAATCTCATAGTAAAGTACGTGAGTTTATCAATTGTCAAATCCTAATCTTATGGCAAAAAATTTTAACAGATTAATAGCGCATTAAATAACGAGATTGCAGAAAGATAATGTTAAAAAGTGAGTATAAAGGGAAGATAAAAGCATAGGGAACGAAATATGACTTTATTATAGCTTTAATAAAAACAAAGATAGAGTTTCAAAGGAAAAGAGTACAAGGATAGATCTCACATATTCCTTGTGGCTGGCTTTGAAATCCCTTAACTACTATTATTTCAAGCATTTCTGAAGTTTCATGTTGTGATGATTCATTTCCCTTCTCGGTTTTGTGCTTCTCCCTTATTTCTCAATTTTCTGGTTCCAGGGGCGCCCTTTTTGGGTTTTCACCCCTAGATTTGAAATTTTTTTTTTTTTTTTTAGGCTTGCTTTTTCGGGGCGCCCTTTCGGGTTTTCATCCTTTACTCATTTTACAGAAAGCGCCCCTTCGGAGTTTTCGCCTTCTTTCACACATTTTGCTGGGAGCGCCCTTTCGGGTTTTCACTCCTACCCCTTTTTTTCTTTTTTTTTTTTTAGGCATAGTATCTCCTGACGGTGTCAGCATTCACAGGTCTTGGCAATTCTTCACCGTCCATGTGGGTCAAGATCAAGGCTCCTCCAGAAAATACCTTTTTAACCACATAGGGTCCCTCGTAGGTTGGTGACCATTTACCCGGGATCGCTTTGATTCGACAAAGACTTTCTTCGTAATCAGTCCTCGTTGGAATTCGCATGGGCGAACGCTTTTGTCAAATGCCCTAGCCATTCTCTTCTAGTATAATTGCCCATGACATGCTGCTGTTAACCTTTTCTCGTCCAGCAAGTTTAGCTGATCCAACCTTGACTGGATCCATTCTGACTCATCAATCCCCGATTCCTTCAGAATCCTTAGGGAAGGAATTTCAACTTTAATAGGTAATACTGCTTCCATCCCGTAAACTAGTGAATACGGAGTTGCACCGGTGGAGGTCCTTACAGAAGTCCGATATGCGTGAAGAGCGTAGGGTAGCATATCATGCCAATCCTTATACGTGACTGTCATTTTCCGGATTATTCTTTTGAGATTTTTGTTTGCGGCTTCCACCGCTCCATTCATCTGGGGACGGTATGGGGAGGAATTGAGATGTCGGATCTTGTATTGATCACTCAATTTCTGAATCTTCGGACCATTCAGATTCTTGGCATTATCAGTGACGATTTCATTAGGGAGACCATGCCGGCAGAGGATATTGTTTCTGAGGAATTTGAGAAACGTGTTCTGTGTAATATGGGCGTATGACGTGGCTTCGACCCATTTAGAAAAATAGTCGATTGCTACCAGGATAAATCTGTGCCCATTGGATGCCTTAGGGTTGATGGGACCAATCACGTCGATGCCCCACATTGCGAAAGGCCATGGTGAGACGAGGTTGAACAATTTGTGAGGTGGAACATTTATCGGATCTGCTTAATCTGACACTTATGGCATTTTCAGAAATATTCGATGCAGTCCTTTTCCATGGTGGTCCAGAAATATCCCCGTCGCATGATTTTCTTAGCCATCATATGTCCATTAGTATGGGTGGCACAGTTTCCCTCATGAGTCTCAAAAAGGATTCTCTTCGCCTCTTTTGCATCCACACATCTCAACAATTCGCCGTTGGAGCTCCTCTTGTATAGGGTCTCTCCACTGGGGAAGTATCCCAATGCTAATCTCCGAATCATCCTCTTTTCGTTTTTGCTTGCCCCCGAAGGGAATTCTCTGATTTTGCAGTAGACCAGGATGTCATGATACCAAGGTTCTTCATCAGCTTCTTCAATCATGAAGCAATAAGCTGGCTCATTCCTTGTCTTAATCTTCAATATCTGAGTCATTTGCCCTTCTTCGATTTGAGCCATAACAGCTAGAGTAGCTAAGGCATCAGCAAATTAATTCTTGTCTCTGCTAAGATGAGTGAAAGAGATTTCTTCGAATTTCTTAATCAGCTCCAGTAAGTACTTCTGATACGGGATTAGCTTAGGATCCTTAGTTTGCCATTCTCCCTTGACCTGATAAATGATCAAGGCTGAGTCTCCATATACCTTCAACTTCCTGATTTTCATTTCGATGGCAGCCTGTAGACCCATCACACAAGCTTCGTATTCCGCGACGTTGTTGGTGCAGTCAAATCTCAACCTGATAGCTATCGGAAAGTGTTTTCCATCCGGGGATATCAACACAGCTCCAATTCCATTACCGGACAAATTGATAGCTCCGTCGAAATACATTTCCCATACATCGGCTGGCCCCTCTTCTTCGCAGTCTACTTCATTAATATGCTCATCAGGGAACTCGAAATCCAGGGCTTCATAATCCTGAATAGGATTTTTTGCTAGGAGGTCAGCGATCACGCTACCTTTCACCGCCTTCCGGGTCATATAGACTATGTCATATTGGGAGAGTATGACCTGCCACTTGGCTATAATGGGCTTTCGAATACATATTTGATAGGATCCATCCTGGAAATGAGCCATGTCTTGTGATTCAACATGTAGTGCTTGAGGCAATTTGCCGTCCAGGCTAACGCGCAGCAAGTTTTCTCTAAGAAAGAGTACCTCGACTCACAATCATTGAACTTTTTACTCAGGTAATAGATAGCCCTCTCTTTTCGGCCAGTGTCATCATGTTGTCCCAAAACACATCCCATCGAGTTCTGTTGGACTGCCATATACAGGATCAGAGGCCTCCTCGCCACGGGTGGAACCAATACTGGTGGGCTTGACAGATACTGCTTGATTGTCTCAAAAGCCTCTTGACAAACTGAATCCCATTGAGTGGTGTTGTTCTTTCGGAGCAGTCTAAAAATAGGCTCGGCCTTAGCGGTGAGATTGGAAATAAACCTTGATATATAGTTCAATTTTCCCAGGAAACTGCGCACCTCCCTTTCTGTTCTTGGGGATGGCATCTCTTGAATAGCTCGAACTTTATCGGGATCTACCTCTATTCCCTTCTCGCTCACTATGAATCCCAACAATTTCCCTGACCTAGCTCCGAATATGCATTTGGCGGGATTCAGTTTCAACTGATATTTCCTGAGTCTCTCAAATACTTTCCTCACCACCTGCACGTGGCTCTCTTCTCCCCTAGATTTGATAATCATATCATCCACGTATACCTCCACTTCTTTATGCATCATATCGTGGAATAATGTGACCATAGCGCGTTGATAGGTAGCACCGGCATTTTTCAACCCAAAAGGCATGACCCGATAGCAAAATACTCCTCATTGAGTGATAAAAGCGGTTTTCTCTTTGTCTTCCTCATCCATTGGGATCTGATTGTACCCAGATGCCCCATCAATGCATGAACACCTGCCCAATCCCGCAGCATTGTCTACTAACACATCAATGTGGGGGAGAGGGAAATCATCATTTAAGCTTGCTCTATTAAGATCCCTGTAATAAACGCACACCCTAACTCTCCCGTCCTTTTTCATTACCGGGACAACGTTAGCTATCCATTGGGGATATTTGACTACTTCCAGGAACCCAGCATCATACTGTTTCTTGACTTCATCCCGAACTTTGAGCAATGTGTCAGGATTCATTCTTCTTAGTTTCTGTTTCACTGGGATTGTCCCCGGAATAAGGGGAATTTTGTGTGCCAATATCTGGTGGTCCAAGCCAACCATATCATCATAGCTCCAGGAAAATACGTCCAGGAATTCTCTAAGCAAACTGATCATATCTCCCAATTCTTCACTCTCCACAACCTTAAGTTCCCTCTTCACTTCTTCCGTGCCTAGGTTTATGGTGCGTGTTTCATCTCCATAAGGCACTAGGGAAGGTTCATCCCTTTCATCACTTTCTTCTATGAGCTCCACCTTAGAATCACTTGAAGTAATGGCAGTTATAGGGGTTTCAAAATTAACCAGAGGAATTTCCGAGTCTATTGAATTATTCGGTGTTAATTGATGAATGGTCCTGAATGAACGAAAATAGAATATATTATAAGGATGGAATTCAAATAGAGAAAAGAATTTGGAAATAAATGCGCTATTAATTCATTAAAAATTTATGACATAAGAAAAGGGTCCATTTACAATGTTACACTTGTCATTATGGACAAAATGATCAAGTGTAGATAACCAAAGGTACTTTACTCGAAATTAAGTACAGGGATGTCCTCTGCTGTCCAGTTGTCCAACTCTTGCCCCTCAGCTATCGGCGAGACCAGAGCCTCATACAAGGAATCTAGGTGGATGACGTCAATGGATGGTTCATCAGGTGATTCTTCAACCTCTGTCGGATTTTCGATGACCGGTTTAGTGAAGACCTCTGTGATTCTCGGGACTACCTTCCCTTTTACCATTTTCTGGTCAAATCTTTGATCCCGAAGCATTTTCCTCATCCAGAATCGCCCATTCATAAGGGCATCTTCCTCATATCCCAACCGCAGTGGCCTATCTTCTGGATAGCCGGTATGGGTTCAACGATTCCCTGTAATGTGGCGCCTAGGCCTTTGCCTTCTTTGTACCCACTCCTCGACATTATCTTGGCTACCATAGCCATAGCCCCTTCATTTCTGGTTTCTTGCAACTCAAGGGCCTGAAAGGAGCTTTCCAACGACTCCTCGGCCGCTTCCACATAAGGGAGTGATTGTGGCTTGGTGACCAAAATGGCTTCTTCTCCTCTTACAGTGATGATTTTACTGTCCATAATGTATTTTATCTTCTGGTGCAGAGTTGAGGGATCAGCGTTCGCAGAATGGATCCAAGGCCTCCCTAGCAACATAGTGTAGGCCGGCTCAATATTCATCACCTGGAATGTGACGTTGAAGGTGCATACGCCAATTTGGAGTGGTAAATCAATATCTCCCAACACTTCTCTTCTGGTACCGTCAAAGGCTCTTATCACCATAGCACTTTGACGTATATCTGATTGGTCAACTGGCAACCTAGCCAAGGTAGCACTAGGGAGTACATTGAGAGCTGATCCGTTATCAATAAGTACCTTGGCTACTATACAACCTTTACATTTCACTGTTACATGCAGAGCTTTAGTGTGCCTTAAACCCGCTGGGTCTATCTCGTCTTCCGAGAAAGTAACAAAACTGGATGCCTGGATTTGTCCCACTATCTTCTCAAATTGCCCCGGAGTGATGTCGGGGTTTACAAAGGCCTGATCCAAGATTCTCTGCAAGGCTTGTCGGTGATAACAGTGAAATTCGGGCAGGTGTCTTTCTCAACTGCTCCACCACATCATACTCACTTTGTTTCATTATTTGGAGCAGCAGCTCTTCCTCTTCTTTATGTCCGGCAGGCTCTACTTCCCCTGTCTTCTCAACCTCCTCTTCTGTATTCTTCGGTGACTCTCCCATCTTTACTTTCCCTTTTCTCTTTTCTTTCTCTTCGTTCCCGTAACACCTCCCACTTCAAGTTATGAACTCGACTTCTTGCTCAAGCGAGGAGGATTTTGTGGCAGCAACGGGCTGAAGATTAACCTGGGGAGTAGTACTGGCGGTAGGTCCGGCATAAATCATTTTAAAATGCTCATGAGGAGTAAAACATGGTTTTGGTGGTGCCGGAGGTGCGGCGAGATTAGGAGCTGATGTACTGCTTGGCGCTCCTTGAGTGAAAACTTGGAAATTATAGTTCCAAGGGATAGCGTGAGTATTGGTGACAGGGAGCTGAGGCGGAGTTCGGATAACCGCATCGGGCGTGAGGCTACTGGGGGTGAGAAGGTAATTCTGGGTTTAGAGGTAGAAGCATTCTGGCTGTATCTAGTTGTGTTCACTCCCCCTTCCGTCTTCGACCTTGTCTGGCATCTCAGAACTTTGAGGGATAGCAAGTTCTGAACCTCTTGCTTGAATTCTTCACAGTCCTGCAGTTCATGATCAACTCCCCCTCCATGGTAAGGACATCCCATATCCTCTACTGACTTTGATGCCTGAGGGCAAAGGTAGCCTTCCTTCATTGCCACAGAAAAAATATCCTCAAAGTGAGGAATCAGCTCGTCTACCTTCGGTGTCGACCTTTCTCCATCAGGCTCTATCATATTTACACCATTGCCGCATTATGGTTGGGCAAAGGGTTTGATGTAACATTGGGGAGGGAACCATTTCCCTCTATTTTAAGCCACCCGTTTCGGATTAGAGCGTGTACCCTCCCCCTGAGTGCTCCACAATTGTCAGTTGAATGCCCTTGTGCCCCTCCATGATACTCACAACGGGCAGTGGCATCATACCACATGGGATATGGAGGTTGAATTGGGTCTAGAGGAACTGGTACAATCTGGTTTATATCGACAAGGTATCGGTATATTTCACTGAGCGGGAGGGAAAGAGGTGGATCAGGGTTTCTTGGGGGTCTTGGGTTGTTTTGTGGTGGTCTCGGTTGAGCAGGAGGAGGAGGTGGTCTAGGTTGGTAATTTATAGGTGGGGGATACTGTGGGCGCGGGTGTGGATAATTCGGGAAAGGAGGCAGAATGTTTGCGATGGTTTGGCCATGAGGGGAAAGATATGGCCGGTAGTTATTTTGCGGAAGTGGGGAGTAATTATTCTGCTGGGTGATGGAATGCACATCACCCTCCTTTTTCTTGCCAAAATTGGCAGTCTTCTTTGCAGGGTTCTCAGCCAACTCCTGCAGTCGTCCCATTCTTAAGTTGGCCTCTATTCTTTCACCAGCCTGGATGATATCGGAGAAGCTGTTGGAAGTGTTTCCAATCATCAAGTTGAAGTAAGGAGCTTTCAAAGTCTCGATGAACAGAGAGCATAGCTCATTGTCGGTCACCGGGGGGTGTACTTCTGTCGCCTTTTCTCTCCATCTCTGGGCATACTCCTTGAAGCTTTCCCTGTCTTTCTGCACTAGGTTCTGGAGGTCCCTCCTTGTAGGGGCCACATCACAATTAAATTTGTACTGTCTTAAGAAGGCATCAGCTAAATCCTTCCAGGGGCGCAGTTTGCTCCTGTCCAACTGATTGCACCACCTCAGGGCTGCC
Source organism: Hevea brasiliensis (assembly GCF_030052815.1). Taxonomy (NCBI): domain Eukaryota; kingdom Viridiplantae; phylum Streptophyta; class Magnoliopsida; order Malpighiales; family Euphorbiaceae; genus Hevea; species Hevea brasiliensis. The sequence continues at coordinate 87,326,737 of NC_079505.1, read as the reverse complement.
CCAGAGAGGCTCTCAAGAAAGAAGTGGACTAGCAGTCTGTCATCATCTGTCAGAGCGGACATCTTAGCGATATAGGTGGCCAAGTGAATGCGAGGGTTTGAATTCCCAGTATACTTGTCAAAATCAGGGACTTTGAACTTGGGCGGCACTACCACATCAAGAACCAATCTAAGCGATGCCACATCGACTGAACCATACATATTCAGTCCTTCGATTGCTCTCAATCTCTCTTCTAGAGCAAATAGTTTCTCATTTTCTCTCGTCTTATTTTCTCCTCCCACTGCATGAAATGCTCCCCCAGTTGGGAGATGAGGGGTGGAGTGAACTGGAGGGATTAGAATTGAAGGGTATGGGTCAGTGTTTGGAACGGTTGGGTAATGAGAGTAAGGTAGGTCATTATTCATGGTAGCCGGATTGACAGTGATTGTCGGGTCCGGAATATGTGACTGAAAGGTAAAAGAAGTTGAAGCTTGGTAAGGATCCATTGTTGTAGGAGGTGGAGGAGGTAGTGGCAAGTTAGGTTCTGAAGCAGGTTTATTCTGGGACATTTTCCTCATTAGTCTCATAAGTTCTGAGACCTGATCCTTCAATTCAGAAACCTGCCCTTGTAGGTTCTGTACTTGTTCCTGATCTTCTATTATCTTTTTTGTTCGAGATCTTGTTAAGTACACTCACTTGGGTTGAACCGTGTGCTTGGTCAGACTTGCCTTGTTTGAAGCAATATTGATTTTCTGTAAAGAGTAAAAAAAAGATTTTAACAAATTTAGAATTTCGTAAAAAAAAGCTAAAAGTCCTGGTCCGGACGAAGGATACAGTAGCATTTGGGAGCCAGAATGAAATCTGCGAAAGGATGATTGCATCAACTTTATCATGGCATCATTCGATAGTCTGACTGTGAATGACTGGACTGAATGCGCATTTATGATACCTGTCCATATAGCTCATTCAATTTTTCACATAACCCTAGCGAGGGAGTTCCTACGGGAGTCATATTATTCATTCACAAATTTGCTAAACAATGGTCCAAAAATTGTTTCATTAACTGAATAATTTGTACACCGTATTCTTTACATCGGCCTAGGCTCTGGGAGGTTCTTTATAATGAGATGACATTTTCTGAGATACTCATATAACCTTTCTTCTTGTTTGGCAGGGTCGAATGCTTTCAGAGTATACTTGATCTGTAATAGTTCTTGTTTTCCCTGTGCTATAGTTCTCTCCAGCTGATCAACATTCTCTTTCAGCTCTTGATAAAGAGCAGCTTGTCTTTCTTTCTCCTTTCTTTCCTTAGCACATTCTTTCAAGATATCGTTGATGAGTAGTGCCTGTTCTTTCAATTCGAGCTTCTTCTTTTTGTTTTCTTGTTTATACTCCTCAACGAGTATTTCTTGGTATCTCATTTTTTCCTGAAGCTTACTATTTTGTATTTCTACTTCTTTTACCACAGCTTGGAGAGAGTCTTTTTCCTTTTCCCATCGTTCCTCTTGCTCTTCGAACCCTATCTTTTCGGCCCTTGCCTCTTCCCTGAGTCTTCTCACCTTTCTTTTAAGGTTATATTGTTGGTCCTCCAACTGTTTCATTTGTTCTTGCAATCGTGAGTTCTCGGTATTTGCCCTTTGGAGTGAGTCAGCCAGACGATTATCAGCTTCTTCTAATAGGACGTTTCGGCGAGGGTTGCTGTCTTCGACTCGCAGCTTGAGTGTTCTCGCCCCCTCACCCTCCATTCAAGATAATCGCGTGTGGCACTTGGACCTTTAGGCGACCTTTCCATCAGAGAGATGTTTTCCCAAGATCTGCGAGCCCTTTTCAACCCTTCCTCTTCCTTAAGCTCATGGTAGAAATGACCTTGGTGGTATCCTTCAATGTTGATTCTGGACTGTGTTGAGCCAAACTGCCTCATTACCAATGCCGGAGTATAACTTGTGTATCCGGTCACTCCGATTAGGGATACCGACTGATTACCTCCCATGCTGATAAAAACGGATTGGCCTGACGCCCACAGTTTCCTCCAACAGTAATCATGGCTATTGAAACTCAAAATCCGTTCCCGCCACTGCTGTTCATTCTTCGAACTGATTACCAACCGGGTCATCTTCTCGATGGGAGGCTGGTCAAGGTACCAAGTCAATCCTTTTGTCTCCACAGGACACATATGACTGATAATCAAGAGGTACAACAATTGAGAACAACACTTAATGGACCCTTTGCCCTGTTGTCTGCAGTAGGTAAGGGTTAATAAGGTCTCCGCAAGAATTGCCGGTATCGGATTGACCTCTCGCTTTCACGCCTGCAGTACTTCCACCGTGCTGTGGGTTATGATTCCCGATGGTCCCGGGAACAAAATCATGCCATAGATTCCTAAGGCGAGTGTCACCGAAGCTCAATCCCACTGTTTCTCTTGGATGTATTGATCTAACCACTTCTTGAGATGTGTCCAATACCAACCATGCGTGTTTCCTTTGACAGTTTCTTTTGACTTTACTTCTTCTGGGGAAATACCCATCATATGTGCCAATCGTTCCCAAGCCTGCCTATGCTCGAGATGAAGGTAGATCCAATTTTGCGTCAGGTAAGGAATCTCTAGTAATGTCTGATATTCTTCCATAGTGGGAATTGTATCAATATCATTGAAAGAGAATACTCCATACTTAGGACTCCAAACCGACAGCATGGCCTTTAATGCCGGGATTTGGACCTTGACTCGCATTAGGGTTGCAATCCTCCCGTACTTCTTCTCAAATCGTGCCTTGACCTGATCGGGAAGCGACCTCCAACCGTTAGACAGACCCTCGAGGCTGTTCATTCTGACCTCAATTTTATTTAGATCCAATGAAGGTAGCAAACTAGCATGTGCCTTGGAAACATCATTTTGCGGAGGTACTGGAGTATGAGCTGATTTGGACCAAAGTTTAGCATTCTGAACTTCTTCTACCGACTGACTCGAGGATGCCATGACAAAAAATGATGCCTATCCTTTTTACAGACTTTTGGTTTGGTGATGCCTGCGGAAAAACTCGTTAGCAGGATAAATTCAGGTAATCTTGTATTATATTGTTGGCAGAGTGGTACCTACACATTTATCAAAGTAGGAAAATGTGTAGGTTTTCTTAACAATATGATTCAAGATTACCCTTAAAAATAAGAACAAAATAAAATAAACAGAATAGGGTAAGAGTAAGTATGCCCCTTTTGTCCTAGGATAGGGAGACTCCTGATACCGGATGAGTGCTACCTAATTGGATAGTTCTATCTTATAAAGTAGCTTACTACGGCTTTCAGCTATCGTGATAGTTTAGCTCAGGATCTAGTTTTCTAAGAGCCACAGGTTCCCAAATTGCCCCTACTGTAAACAGTAGAGCCTCATTCTATCCCATGATATTGTCGGGAAAATTCCACGGGTATCACGGTGAATAGAACGAGTTTCAATTTGAGCAGAAGCCTTCACGGATACTAACGGGGTAAAACCCACGGGTATCGCTACATGACTCCCTCTTATTTTCCTAAAAGGGTAAGAAAGCCCGGGTATAGGGCTGAAGTGTGTGAGGACATCGTGTGAGTGTTCAGTGTGTGAAGGGACATCTTTACCTCTTCCCAATTCAGGGGGATTTTATTTTTCCCATTTTTCTTTTTTCTTTTTTTTTCAAACGAAGAGCACTGTAAGGAGTAAAACAAGCAAAACAAGCGGAACAGTTAGTAGGAATAAACAAAAATTAACACATAAAATATTACCGAGTGAGCCCACCTAACTATAATTTGATTGAGAAATTAGATCTACTTTTGGACCTCTGGACCGGGGTCAAGTTAAAACAATAGTCCCCAGCGGAGTCGCCAAGCTGTCACAAGGAGTTTTGCGGTCGCCTGAACGAACCCTCACCGAAGTGGAAAAGAATGAGGAGTCGCCACCTTAGTTTTGAGGGAAACTAAAGAAAACCATTTGTGAAGATAAAGTGAAATAAAACCACTTCAAAGCAGAGATTCTAAGTTCGGGGTCCGTAAACGGGTGGGGAAGGTGTTAGGCACCCCACCTCGTCCCTTAATTAGGGTAAGTAGATTTAACTTCGCACTCTTTATAAATTAGTTAGGAGGACTTGAATGGAAATGTTAATCCTTTTAACAAAAAGGAATATTTAATTTTTCACTAAATTCGGATTACCCAAATACATAAGTAAATGAGACAACCTTAGTGAGTTATTGTTGTATTGTTAATTTTGTTTAAAGGGGGCTATTTGGTTAAAATTCAATTTAAGAATCGGATAAGAACTCTCCTCCGATCTCTTTTAAAAATTTTGGATTGAGAATCGGATAAGAACTCTCCTCCGATCTCTTTTAATATTTATTAAAATTTTAGCTTGAAGATCGGATAAGGACTCTCCTCCGATCTCTTTTAATATTTATTAAAATTTTAGCTTGAGGATCGGATAAGAACTTTCCTCCGACCTCTTTTAATGTTTGTTAAAATTTTAGCTCGAGGATCGGATAAGAACTCTCCTCCGACCTCTTTTAAGTTGTTTGTTAAAGTTTTAGGTGAGAATCGGATAAGAAACCCTCCTCCGATCTCTTTTAAAATTATTTGCTGAAATTCTGGTTGAGGATCGGATAAAGACTCCTTTCTGCTCTCTTCTATTTAAACGGTAGTCGGATAAGGGTCTTTTCGATCTCTCTAAATTTTACCTATCGAGAGGACCTAAGGCTAAGGGTTCTGACGTTCAAAGGTGTCAGGGGGCCTGAGCAAGACTTCTTTAGCTGATTGGTACCTTAGGACTGGACAGGGGATACCAAACCGAATCCTCCGACCTTCTTATATGGTCACCTCACCAGCATTTTCGATAGCCGATCTATTCTATTTAGTTATCCAGGGTTTGGTTTTACTCTATCTTATGACGTCTTGCCCAATGATCTATTGAGTTATTCTAGTGACTCAGCTTCACCATTCTCCTGGCTTATTATTTAGACCTTTCATTATTCCAAAGGGACTTCTTAAGTTGCCGTTACCTACATTTCATCCAACCACTTATACATTACTCGGGACTAGATGACTTGCGTTCGGAAATAATAAAGATTAATAAAGGTATGGATTAGCCGACACAGAAATAAACTAGAGCACAACCTTCCTTTGTATTTTTTCTAACGTGATATGAACTTAAAGAAAATAACATACATAAAGAGAGAAGAAAGGAAATACGTAAAACAAGAACTGAACTTAATACAATGGCAATATGAACACTGACCTGTAAGGAGTCGAATCTAGTGAACTAACTACAGAATCACAAAACGCAATAAGATTGCAAGTTGATAGTCGGGAGACTAAGGTTCGCCTTGGAACAAAGAGTGCTTCACTAAATGCAATCGAGTCAGAATTGTACCCGAGTTTAACTGAGATTGAGCATGGGCGATGGAAGTGAAAATAAGGATAACAAGGAACTGAAAAATGTGAACGCTGCGGGATAATGAACGAGCTGAAAATGGAAAGTTTCAGTGTTCAAAATCTTTTTAAGAAAACACTTCAGAAAACTGGTTTCAAAAGTTCTTCTTATGAAAGCAGAGTAACGATCTGAATTAAAGTTCAGAGTTCTTCCGCTATAGTAACTACTTCCTTTCTTTTTTTTTGTCCTCCTCCTTTTGAGCAGTTTTTATGCAGGTATTTATAGGAACCGGGTGCTCCCCATGAAGGGTCAGGATCTATTTTGAGAGAGATGGAGGGTCAGGATTTCGAAGGACATGATCTGAGGTTCAGGAATTAAAGAGGATCAGAACAGACGGCTGAGATCCCCTTCAGAATATTTGTCATTTTCTTCTTCTAATCTGACGGTCCTAAATTCTCTTGTCCGGGGCGATCCGAGGGCTGGGAGTGAAAGGCGCTGATCTTGTCGTTTTCTTCTTCGATCCAAGGGCTCCGACCTCGTCCTTACAAGTAAGATCAACGGTGGAGATTAGGATGTACAGCGCTGTCCTGACGTACGCATGTCAGAAATGCGGGCGATTCTGGGGCGTGCGGTTGAGATTTCTCCTGCAACGCTTTAACTATCTCGGCTCTGATTATGACGACAGCGGTAGGCGCATTATTCACTTTGTTTTCTGCTCTCTCTTCCTTTCCGATCTTCTTAACATGATCCTTCTCCGATCTTTTATACCGACCTCCCTTCTTCCGATCTGTATCGTTCCGGTCCTCCCCTTAATCAGGTCCGGTCTGGTCAAAGCATTAATTTCCCTCGATTCCCAAAACGTCCGCTTCGTTTTCTGCTTAGCAATAAATGCTTGATCTCCCCTTATATATACCCCTGACCAAAAAATTTTCTCCATTCGATTTTCCTCTTTTCCTCCTTACTTTCCTGCTCTAGTTGTTCCGGCAGTTGTTCCGGCCATGATTGTGATTTTTGATCTTTTTCCGATGGACCTTTTTATTCCCCGACTGAAAATTTATGATCCCGGTGATCGAAGAATCGTAATGACCTCATCTGATGATGGTGAGAGAACTGGACTAATTAACCGATCTGGATCGCGGACCTCGATCGTGCCGATCTCGAATCATTCGACCGATTCAAATGGCGAACTGATTTCGAGCGAGAAGACTGCTAATATTCCCCTTAACACCAGCGACTGCCCCTTGGCGTTCATCTGGCTCCTCCCCGCACTGGGTGTTCCGACAGCGGCTCGGTTTCGAGCGGTAACATTGATGACGACGTTTCTTATCTTCATGGGAGTCATAGTCACCCCATCTGAGCTGTACATCTATCCGATGTCAACAGCTGGTCTCCACATCTTTTGACTCAGCCACGAGACTAGGCTTTGACATAGGCCTTTAGATGGGATGTTCCACCGGTCTCTAGAGATCGCCCAAATGATGTATTTTATTTTCAATGTAATCTGATCTCTAGAGATCACCGAAATGATGTAGTCCAATTTTAATGCAATCCGATCTCTAGAGATCACCCAAATGATGTAATCCGATCTTTTGGAAATAAAGATTTTATTTTGTCAATTATCATCTTATTATTATTGCATTAATCATTTTCTGATCTCTGAAGTGACTATTAACCTAAGTGTGAGAGATCGGAAAACACAATGAGCATGAGATCGACAGGGAACCAACGCTAAACGGGACTCGATTATAATTAGAAATTTGATGAACCCACTTAAGATCGAGATCATCATTACACTGGATTGGAATCTTAACTTGATTATTCCTAAACTTAAACTGAGAGATCGGCAATAAGACCGGTGACATAAAGATATAGTGTCGGTTCAATTTTGTTTGACAAGAGAGATCGGGAATGTACTTGACTGGTCAGGAAATTTGACAATTGGCTTGAGAGATCGGTGAGTGAATTGAGAGACTAGTAAGGCTTTAACTGATACGAGGACTTAGCATTGATTCAATTCTCTGTGAAGAGGGATCGGAAATGTGGTTAAATGGCAAGGAGAGGTCAGAAATGTAATTGGCTGGCAAAGGGAGACTTAATGCTGGGGGATCGGTTTCGAAGTTTATTGATTCTGGGGGTTGGCCAAGATATGGTGTCGACAACGTGCTACTAGACAATGCTGCAGGATTGGGCAGATGTTCCTATATCGATGGGGCATCCGGGTACAATCAAATCCCCATGGATGAACAAGATAAGGAGAAAACTGCTTTTATCACTCAATGGGGGGTATTCTGTTATCGGGTCATGCCATTTGGCTTAAAGAATGCAGGCGCTACCTACCAATGCGCTATGGTCACATTATTCCACGATATGATGCACAAAGAAGTGGAGGTGTATGTGGATGATATGATAATCAAATCCAGAGAAGGAGAAAGCCATGTACAAGTGCTGAGGAAAGTGTTCGGAAGGCTCAGAAAGTATAAGCTGAAGTTGAACCCCGCCAAATGCGGGTTCGGAGCTAGATTTGGGAAGTTGTTGGGATTCATAGTGAGTGAGAAGGGAATAGAAGTAGATCCAGACAAAGTTCGAGCCATTTAAGAGATGCCATCTCCAAAAACAGAAAGGGAGGTGTGCAGTTTCCTGGGGAAGCTGAATTGCATCTCGAGATTTATTTCCAACCTCATTGCTAAAGCTGAGCCTATCTTTAGACTACTCCGAAAGAACAACACCACTCAATGGGATTCAGTTTGTCAAGAGGCTTACGAAAAAATTAAGCAAGACTGTCACAACCGCTGACATCTTGGTTCCTCCGGTATGTGAAGACCGTTGATTCTATACATGGCTGTCCAACAGAATTCAATGGGATATGTTTTGGGGTAGCATGATGATACAGGTCGAAGAGAGAGGGCTATTTATCACCTGAGCAAGAAGTTGAATGATTGTGAGTCAAGGTACTCTTTCCTAGAGAAAACTTGTTGCGCATTAGCTTGGGCGGCAAATCGGCTTAAACACTACATGTTGAATCATAAGACACGGCTCATCTCCAGGATGGATCCTATCAAGTACGTATTCGAAAGCCCATTTGTGCCGGAAAGGATAGCGAAATGGTAGGTCATACTCTCTCAATATGACATTGTCTATATGACCCGGAAAGCAGTGAAAGGTAGCGTAATCGCCGATCTTCTAGCAGAGAACCCTACCCAAGATTATGAAGCCTTAGATTTCGAGTTCCCCGATGAGCATGTTAATGAAGTCGACGGCGAGGAAAAAGAACCAACTGATGTATGGGAAATGTATTTTGACGGAGCTGTTAATTTGTCTGGTAATGGAATTGGAGAATTGCTGGTATCCCCTGACGGGAAACACTTCCCGATAGCTATCAAATTAAGGTTTGAATGCACCAATAATGTCGCGGAATACGAAGCCTGCGTGATGGGTTTACAGGCTGCAATCGAAATGAAAGTCAGAAAGTTGGAGGTGTATGGTGATTCGGCCTTGATCATTTATCAAGTCAAGGGAGAATGGCAAACTAAGGATCCAAAATTAATCCCCTATCAGAAGTGCCTATTGGAGTTGATTAAGAAATTTGAAGAAATCTCTTTCACTCACCTCAGTCGAGACAAGAATCAATTTGCAGATGCCTTGGCCACCCTGGCTGTAATGGCTCAAATGGAAGAAGGGCAGACGACTCAGGTATTGCAGATCAAAGCAAGGAGTGAGCCGGCGTACTGCTTCATGATTGAGAAAGAAATTGATGGTAAACCTTGGTATCATAACATCCAGGTCTATATCAAGACCAAAAAATTCCCCCCTGGGGTAAGTAGAAATGAAAGGAAAATGATCCAGAGATTAGCTTTGGGATACTTCCCTAGTGGCGAGATTCTGTACAGAAGGAGCTCCAACGGTGAATTGTTGAGATGTGTAGATGCAAAAGAAGCAAGGAGGATTCTTTTCGAGATTCATGAGGGGAATTGTGCAACCCATGCTAATGGGCATATGATGGCTAAGCAAATCATGAGACGGGGATACTTCTGGACTACTATGGAAAAGGATTGCATAGAGTACTTTCGAAAGTGTTATAAATGTCAAATCTATGCAGATCCGATAAATGTCCCTCCTCATCAACTGTTCAACCTCGTCTTGCCATGGCCTTTTGCAATGTGAGGAATCGATGTGATTGGTCCCATCAATCCCAAGGCATCCAATGGGCATAGATTTATCCTGGTAGCTATTGACTATTTTTCTAAATGGGTCGAAGTGACATCATATGCTCATATCACGCAGAATACATTCCTCAAATTCCTCAGAAATAATATTATCTGCGACATGGCCTCCCCAGCAAAATCGTCACTGATAACGCCAAGAATTTGAATGGTCCAAAGATCCAGAGATTATGTGATCAATATAAGATTCGACATCTCAATTCCTCACCATACCGTCCCCAGATGAATGGAGCGGTAGAAGCCGCAAACAAAAATCTCAAGAGAATAATCCGGAAAATGATAGTCACCTATAGAGACTAGCATGATATGCTTCCCTACGCCCTTCACGCATACCAAAGCTCTGTGAGAACATCAACTGGGGCAACTCCATACTCACTGGTATATGGGATGGAAGCTGTTCTGCCTATCGAAGTAGAAATCCCTTCCCTAAGGATTCTGAAGGAATCGGGGATTGATGAGTCGGAATGGATCCAGTCAAGGTTGGACCAATTGAATTTGCTAGATGAGAAAAGGCTAGCGGCGGCATGTCATGGGCAGTTGTACCAGAGAAGAATGGCTAGGGCATTTAACAAAGGCATCCGTCCACGCGAATTTCAACCAGGAGATCTCGTCCTGAAAAAGGTACTCCCAAATCAAAACGATGTTCGGGGCAAATGGTCGCCAACCTATGAGGGACCCTATGTGGTTAAAAATGCATTTTCTGGTGGGGCCCTAATCTTGACCCATATGGATGGTGAAGAATTTTCAAGATCCGTAAATGCCGACACTGTCAAAAGGTATTATGCCTAAAAAAAAAAAGGGTGAAAATCTGAAAGGACTCCCTAACAAAATGTGAGAAAGAAGGCGAAAACCCGGAAGGGAGCTTTCTGTAAAATGAGTGAAGGGTGAAAATCCGAAAAGGCACCCTAAAAAAGAAAAGGAAAAAGAAAAAATAAATAAATAAAATCTGAGGGCGAAAACCCGAAAGGGCATCCTTAGAACCAGAAAATGGAGAAGAGAACATGGGACTAGGAACGGAAATAAACCATCACGGCATGAATCTTCGTCAATAGAATACTTGAAATAATGGCAGTTAAGAGACTTCAGAGTCAACTACAAGGAATCTGTGAGATCTATCCTTGTACCCTTTTTCTTTGAAATTGTACCTTTATCCCTCAAGCCATAATAAAGCCATCCTTTCACTTTGATCTATCTTCTTCGCACATTTGCGTATTAATTTATCTTTTTGCTTTATCTTTCCCATATACTCACGCTCTAATATTGTCTTTTTCTACCTCTTTATTTTATGCGCTATTGATCTATTATAATTTTGTCATAAGTTTAGGATTTGGATATTGATAACCTTATGTACTTTGCTGTGAGATTTGCAGGGAATGGTTAAAAAAAAAACAAAAAAAAACAAAAAACTAGAGGTAAAAACCTGGAAAGGCGCTTCTAGTAAGATGGGCGAAAGGGAAAGTGAAAACCCGCAAGGGCGCTTTTTGCAAAATAAGAAAGCCAAGAACCGAAAGAGAGTCCTGGGAAGTGAGTAAAGAATGGAAGATAATAGGTTAAGTCTTGCAACTCGTCTTCCATCAGTCGTTCATCTTCAGGATCCTGTTAAGTACACTTCGTCGTGGAGGAACTTCTCGTCTCAGGTTAGGCTTGCTTTGTAAGTTGATTTTAATTTTTCAGCATTTAAATTTCTATTATCAACCTCTGGTTTCTTGATCTAAGTTGATTTTAATTTTCCAGTATTTAAATTTCTGTTATCAACCTCTGGTTCCTTGATATATGTTGATTTTAATTTTCCAGTATTTAAATTTCTGTTATCAACCTTTGGTTCCTTGATCTAAGTTGATTTTTAATTTCTAGCGTTTAAATTTCTGTTATCAACCTCTGGTTCCTTGATCTAAGTTGATTTTAATTTCTAGCGTTTAAATTTCTGTTATCAACCTCTGGTTCCTTGATCTAAGTTGATTTTAATTTTCCAGCATTTAAATTTCTATTATCAATCTCTGGTTCCTTGATCTAAGTTGATTTTTTTAATTTCCTGCATTTAAATTTCTGTTATCAACCTCTAGTTCCTTGATCTAAGTTGATTTTTTTTTTTTTAATTTCAGCATTTAAATTTTTGTTATCAACCTCTGGTTCCTTGATCTAAGTTGATTTTTAATTCCCAGCATTTAAATTTCTGTTATCAACCTCTGGTTCCTTGATCTAAGTTGATTTTTAATTTCCCAGCATTTAAATTTCTGTTATCAACCTCTGGTTCCTTGATCTAAGTTGATTTTAATTTCTAGCATTTAAATTTCTGTTATCAACCTCTGGTTCCTTGATCTAAGTTGATTTTAATTTTTCAGCATTTAAATTTCTGTTATCAACCTCTGGTTCCTTGATCTAAGTTGATTTTTAATTTCCAGCATTTAAGTCCTGTTATCAACCTCCTGTTCCTTGATCTAAGTTGATTTTAATTTTCCAGCATTTAAACTTCTGTTATCAACCTCTGGTTCCTTGATCTAAGTTGATTTTTAATTCCCCGCATTTAAATTTATGTTCCTTGATCTAAGTTGATTTCAATTTTTTAGCATTTAAACTCCTGTTACCAGCCCCTGGGTCTTTGACCTAAGTTAGTTTTAGCTTCCTAACCTTAATTTTGAGTTCCAAAGTTTTAATACCCAATCGCCCAAAATATGGGTCTGAATCTTTACATAATTCCTACACGGGAAAATTTTTCCCTTCAATAGAAATTATGTAAAGAGGGGCAGCTATCGACACCATATTTTGGCCGAACCCCGAAATCAATAGACTTTGAAATCGATCCCCAGCACCAAGTCTCCATGTCGTTCAATTCATTTCCGATCTCTCTTCATAGGGATCAAACCAACACCAAGTCTCCATGTCATTTAATTCATTTCTGATCTCTCTTCATAGGGATCAAACCGACACCAAGTCTCCTTGTCAGTCAATCACATTTCTAGTCTCTCTTCAAAGAAATTGAACCAATACCAAGTCTCCATATCGTTCAAATCCTTACCGATCTCTCAAACCAATTATCAAGTCTTCTGGCCAGTCAATCACATTTTCGATCTCTCGTCAAACGAAATCAAATCAACATTAGGTCTTCGTGCCATCCAGTCTTATTTCCGATCTCCCTTTTATAAATATTGCGGATAATTGTTTAATAAAATTAAGGTTTTAATCCGGTTTAATGTTGCTTCCGATCTTAAGTGTTCAAATCAGGTTTCCAATTTTAATAATCTTGAGTCCCGTTCGGTGTTTGTTCTCAGCCGATCTCATGCTTACAATGTTTTTCTGACCTCTTATATTTAGATTAATAGTCACTTTTAAGTTTGATGTTCTAATTGGTTCAGACAGTCAGGCGCTTGTACAATTTAGATACTTTCCGATCACATCCAGTCATTGAACAAAAGAGAGAATTTCATACCATTTCAAAATAAAATACAAGTCATTCGGCTGAAGGATCACCCCCAGCCTGTTCTACATTTCGCTCACCCTCTTTATCTCCCTCAGCTTCCTCCTCGCTCTCCTCTTCATCTTGGGGAGCCAGGTCCACCATCCAGGAAAAGTCCTCATCAGGATAACGCTTCTTGAGCTCGGCCAAAAGGTCCCCGTGGGAATTCACATAAGCACCGGCCTCCCTCGTCACTGCCTTTTCTTCTTTCGCTCTAAGTTCTTCAGTGAGGCGAGCGACATCAGCAGCTCGGAGCGCCCGAGCTTCTTCAAGAGCATGAGCCTGCTCGGTCAATTTATCCTTATATAATTTCATCCGCCCCTCAATTTCAGCTATATATTCTCGGGCGAATGAAAGTTGAGCTCGGGCGGAAGCTGCTTCCTGACCCACCTTCTAGATCTCCTGCTTCAAATGATGAGCCTTTTCCCTGATAATATGCTGGTTCACTAAGCTCTCCACGCTCAAGCTCATCGTCTGGGTCAGGAGATCATTGATGTTGCCTTGGGTCAGCCTGTTTTGATCCTCCTGGAGGCAGATGGAAGCTCCCAGAACCTTTGCCAAGCCCGGATTCTCCCGTACAAATCGGTTCTGCTCTAGGGAGTGAATCAGAACTTGAGCGCCGCGGGAAAGGGTCCGTGAAGTAGGTTGGGAAGGACCCCCTTCCGCACTCGAAGCAACTGGTGGAGGTGGTGGTGGCTCTTCTTATCGAGGCGAAGACGGAACCACTTCTATTTCAGGGATCGGCGGTCCCGAGGGTCGGGACGAGCCTCCTTGCATCTCCCCTGGATCATGCCTTGGCGTATGTGAGCCCTCGGCACATTTCATCTCCTGCACTTTCTTAGAGACCTCTCTCTTCCGCTTTTGGCTCTCTTTGGAAGCCTCACCACTCGCCATACCTGCACAAAGAAAAAGTCAGTGAGTTCGCTAAGGCCCAGAGATCAGAGATATAGAAAGTACCAGGCCGAGGTCAGAGAGCTGAAGCCCGCGTTCTTCGCCGGTAACCAGCCGCATCATCCAATGATGCAGTTCGGCCATCACCGCATATAAACAGGAAAACTTCTGATTGGCCGCCTGATCCTTTAGCTCCATTACCATTGCACCCTCTTCCCTACTCAGGGCGATGTGCTTCGGGAATGATGGGCCCAGATGCAGCTAGCTACGTGGGAAACCCTCAAAACCGTTCGAAATCTTGCTCCTCAGAATAAAGAAGCGATTCTTCCAATTCTTTAGCGAGGAGGGCAGATCGGTAAAGAGCCCACAATGCGGTTTTGCCTGAAAGAACTAGTACTTGTCGTCCTTTCGACAAGTTAGCCTATGTAGCTCGGTGAACACCTTCGCTGTAGGACTGAGTCCCTTAGCTCGGTAGAGGCCTCTGAAGGCTACCAGGATCCGCCATGAGTTTGGATGTACTTGGGCTATACATACTTAGTGGAATTTCAGAACGTCCTTTAAAAAGTCATCAAGAGAAAACCGCAGCCTGGCTTTTAATTGCTCTTCGTATATCATGATCATATCATTTTCTTCGAAGAAATGATCAGCTCGGAGATCGCCATGGCATCTGATAAGCTCGTATAAGTCGGTCCGAAGATTGTATTCTAGGCTGATCGTCTGCAGATCGGTTTCTTGAAGGATGGACGGCAGCTCGTCCACGGGAAGGCTCTCTCTCCCTGAGGAATGTGGTCTTCTTGAGGGTGCCGCTTGACCACGTGCTGAAACGGAGGTTGTAGGAGGTTCAGATCGCCCGCTTGGTCCGACCACTTCAACCTCATCTGACGACCACGAGAAGTGAACGGAAGGGGGGCTTGCCGCTCTCTGACCCTCGGCGCCGCTCATTTTCAAAGAAAAGAGAAAATTTAACTAAAAGAAAGATCAAAACCCTTACCGGAGTGTGATCGGTATCGGAAGAACTTGAAAAAATGAGAGAATTTTGAAATCACTCGCGAAATGCTGAAAATGACATAAGGGAGCAACTGGTTGACCCATCCCCTATTTATACCTGTCTGAGCATTTAATGCTCACAGTATCCCAAGTGGCGCATCGGTTAGCGGGATTTGCCAATTTTTCTGACACGTCGCAAGAATATTCCAGAAACTCCATAAGTAAATAAGGAGAGATCGACTGGTTAAAGATCGGTAGATTAAGGTAGATGTTTAGAATCACAGATCAGTTAAGGGCTATTCAGTCAGGAATTGGATCGGATAAACACATTAGAGATCGGAAAATAACCAATGCAATAAATGATAATTGTCAAAATAAAATTCATTTCCAAAAGGTCATATTACATCATTTGGGCGATCTCAAGAGATCGGATTACATTAAAGGTCAGATTACATCATTTGGGCGATCTCTAAAGATCAGATCACATTAAAGGTCAGATTACATCATTTGGGCGATCTCTAGAGATCGACGGTACATCCTACCTAGTAAAGACCTATGTCAAAGCCTAGTCTCGTGGCTGAATCAAAAGATATGTTTGATCAGGAAACCAGCCATCGACATCGGATAGATGTACAGCTCAGATGGGGTGACTATGACTCTCATGAGGATAGGAGAAGTCATCGTCAATGTTATCGCTCGGAACCGAGCCGCTGTCGGAACACCCGATGTGGTGAGGAGCCAAGTGAACTTCGAAGGACAGTCACAAGTGATAAGAGGGAAATTAGCAGTCTTCTCGCCCGAAATCGGTTCGCCGATTATATCGGTCGACAGACTCGAGATGGACACAATCGATATTCTCGATTTGGATCGGTAAATTAGTCTGGTTCTCTCACTGTCATCAGAGGTGGCCATCGTGATTTTCTGATCACCGGGATCATAAATTTTCAGTCGATAAACAAAGTGAATAGTCAAAAAAAGATCAAAAGCGGCTGCCATAGCCGGGATTGTTGCCGGAGCGACTAGAACAGGAAAAGTGAGAAGCAAAAAGAGGAGAAAATGAAATGCGGAAGGATGTCCCATTGAAGGTATATATATATATAGAGAAGGTCTGAGCATTTATTGCTAGAGGAAAATGAAGTGGATGCCTCAGTAACCGAAAGAATAAATGCTTTGACTGAACCAGTCCGGATAGAAGAGAAGATTCTGGAATGGGAGAGATCGGGAGAGGGGCCCGGCATGAGAGAATGGAAAAGGATCGTATTAGAAAGATCGAAAGGGATAGGAGATCGGAAAGCAAGGAGAGGATGAGACAACTTTCAATAACTATCATCATAATCAGAGCCGAGGTAGTTAAAGCGTTGCAGACGAGATTAAATCTCCACCGCACGCCTCATTTGCAGAATCGCCCACATTACTGACAAGTGCCAGGACATGTCATGATAGTCCTGTACATCTCGATCTCCACCGTTGATCTTACTTGTAAGGACAAGTCCGGAGCCCTTGGATCAAAGAGAAGACGACAAGACCGGCGCCTTTTATCCCCAGCCTTCGGATCTCCCTTGACAAAAGGATTTTGAACCGTTGGATTAGAAAAGAGAAAGGACAAATATTCTGAATAAGATTTCAGCCATCCATTTTGATTCTCTTCAATTCTCAGGCATCAGATCATGTCCTTTAAAATCCAAACCTTCCATCTCCCTCAGAGAAAATCCTAACCCTTCATTAGGAGCACCCATTCCCTATAAATACCTGCATGCAATACTGTTGAAGGAGGACGAAAAAAAAGGGGTGGTGATTATAGTGGAAAGGCTCTGAAACTTGATTCAGTCTTGCTACTCTGCTATTTTTAAGCTTTCAAAATAGAAAAACTTCAGAAACCAGTTTTCTAAAGTATTTCCATTGAAGGAGTGTTGAATACTGAAACCCTTCATTTTCAGTTTGTTCATTACTCAGTGATACCATTTCTCAGTTTCAGTTTTATTTTCATCATATCTATATCCACTTTTATTTTTCAAGCTCCATCTCATTCCAACCCGGTTACTGTTACTTCGGTTCGACTGAATTCTAACTTGGTATTCTTTATTTCAAGGCCGGCATTGGTCCTCAGTTTAATAGTACGCAGCTCTATAATATTTGTGACTCCATAGTTAGCTCAATAGACTCAACTCCCCACAGGTGAACGTCTGAACCGTTGTGTTATCAAGCCTTTCTTTATTTTTCTTTGTTTTCATGCTCGTAATTTTCGTCAAGTTTATGTTATGTTAAAGACCCCACGAAGGTGGTTATTCTCTTGAGTTTACCTTTTGTTCATCAGTTCATGCTATTTACTTATTTTTTTAGCATTTATTACTTTCAAATGTAGGTGTTTTGGTTACGCGTAACATATAGGTAGTTTGATAAAATGTTAGTAGCTGTATCTTAACACGAAAGTTTCTTTAAAATAATAAAAGTTTGGATAATAAATTGGAGGAAAATTATGAAGTCGAACCACTAGACTAGCTCAGAAGATAACTTGGTATAGTGAGAGATCGAGGTAAGATCGGATCGTAGACTAATAAACGGAAGAGATCGAATATTACCTGTCAAAAGGTACTGGTAAGGCGATCACATAGGAGATTGGTAAAATTCAGTCTGTATCCCCTACCTAGTTATAAGGTACCAACGGGTTAAGAGAAGCCTTATTCGGGTTCTCAGTGTCTTCAGATGCCAGAGCCCTTAGTCTAAGGTCTTTACTACATACGATCGCCATTAGATCTCAAGAGGTCGGGGGAGAATTCTTGCCTGATCCTCATTCAAACAAAAAAACAGGAGATCGGAGGAGAGTTCTTATCCGAGATCCTTCATTAAAACTCTAAAATTGCATATTAAAAGAGATCGGAGGAGAGTTCTTATCCGAGATCCTTTATTAAAACTCTAAAATTGCATATTAAAAGAGATCAGAGGAGAGTTCTTATTCGATTCTCAATAAAAAAATTTTCATAAATATTAAAAGAGATCGGAGGAGAGTTCTTATCCGATTCTCAATCAAAAATTTTCATAAATATTAAAAGAGATCGGAGGAGAGATCTTATCCGATTCTCAATCAAAATTTTCATAAATATTTAAAGAGATCGGAGGAGAGTTTTTATCCGATTCTCAATCAAAATTTTAATAAATAAAAGAGATCGGAGGAGAGTTCTTATTCGATTCTCAAATCAAATTTTAATAAATATGCGAAGATCGGAGGAGAGTTCTTATCCGAGATTCCCCATTCAAACTTTAAGCAGATTATTCCTAGAGATCGGGAGAGGCTTTTACCCGGGTTACCTCAAATTCAAACTAAAATAACACAATACGTAAAGTGATCCCCTAAACCAAAACCGCTACGCAACATCAACTCACTAAGGGTCGTCTCATGTACTTATGTATCTAGGTAACCCGAAATAGTGAAAAATCAAATATTCCCTTTTATCAAAGGGATTAACACCATCATTCTAACCCCCCTAACTTGTTCTCAGAGTGGAAAAAATTGTCCATCTCTCTTAAGGTTAAAGCGTATTTAATCTTGAAATGATATTGTGTGATTTGTAGCATTGGCAATATTTGCATGTGTTTGACAAGCCAAGATTTTTCAATCTCATATCAAGGTCATGTCCTCTGGCATATATATTCCATTTTAGATCCTGTACGTGTTAGCTAGAAATCTTAGGCTGCTTGTTTTCTTCTTGTATTAAGGATTTTCTCACTTCTCAGAACAAAGCCAAAATGAAGAATGTTACGTTGGTACTTGTTCTCAGAGTGGAAAAAATTGTCCATCTCTCTTAAGGTTAAAACGTATTTAATCTTGAAATGATATTGTGTGATTTGTAGCATTGGTAGTATTTGCATGTCTTTGACAAGCCAAGATTTTTCAATTTCATATTAAGCTCATGTCCTCTGGCATATATATTCCATTTTATATCCTGTACATGTTAGCCAGAAATCTTAGGCTACTTGTTTTCTTCTTATATTAAGGATTTTCTCACTTCTCAGAACAAAGCCAAAATGAAGAATGTTACGTTGGTACTTGTTCTCTTTGATTAAACTGGTCATTTAGAACAATATGCACCTCTAGCTATTCTGGCAAGCTTTTTGTGCTTGGAGCATTTGCCTTTTAAGAATCTTGGTTGTTTAAATTAATGCTTCTAAACATAGTATTTTTCCCAGAGAATACCAACTAATAAGTATCTTATGTTCTTTGGCAGTTTAAATACCCAAATTATACTCCCCTACTTGCTAAGATTTTGGAAGGTTTGCTTTCTGAGAGTAATGTCGAGGACAAAAATAGCCATGATGAAGAGGTAAATTTGTGTTTATGTAGTCCACTTTATAGAAGAAAATGATAGGACATTGCATTTATATCTTCTGCTGGGTTTTCATTGCATATCGATGTTATCAACACATGACCAATAATCTCTAAGGTAAGTAATGAGATTTGTATGTATTTTTAATGGGATAGGGGATAAACTTGTGTAGGTTGTGTTGCAATTAGAAATGAAGTTTTTATTAGGTCGAAAGTTATCCAGGCATGGACACAATCTCATTTAGCATGTGTTGATGCACCTGATGAATCTCAAAATTGTCTAGAAAATTACGCAACTTGCAACATAAGGAGCAATACAACCCAATTCAGCTTGTGTTATTTTAATGAAAATTGCTGATGTGGCACGTTTTCTCCTTTGACCTAATACATCATTTCTCTCCAGAATCTTTTGTCTTTTAACCCATTTTAGGGCAGACCCTTGAAGGATATAAAAGCATCTTTTTCTCTTTCTTACTCGAAGGAGAAGAGAAAGACAATTTTGCTAGAAAGAAAAGGAGAAAAAAGGAGCAATCTTAGATATGATTTTGTAGCAGCTAAAGGGATGTCTTCTCCAATGTTTCAGCAGTAGATTCTTCACCATTTTACTGAGTTTTTCTTTCCCTTAGCTTAGTTTTTCATTTCTTCTTCATGTCTCTTCTTGGATTTGTCTTGAAACTATGTGTAGTGAGTAGAACTTTGAGATTCTAGAGATGGGTATGTAAATATTGCCTTGTAATATGGTTTTTGAACTAATTTAGCTATTTAAATGAGATTTGCTGTATTTTTATTTATTGCTTGTGAACTTATTGTCTTGCTTAATGAAGGGCCCTCATTAAGTTAAGTCTTAATCCTTTACAGATGGATTGAGAGTGAATGTTTGGGATAGATAATCTTATAATGAACTTAGTTTTCTTGGTGTTAGAAATAAGCTAAGAAGATTAAAAGGACTTTAAAAATCAACTAGAGCTTTAAATGAGTTTTTATCAAGTTTGAAATACCATAAAAACAGTGTTTGATTTGATGAAAACCAACTTTGAAATGCTTGAGAAAGGTTTCAAAGAACTAAGAATTGATTTCCTTAAAAATTGTAAATCTCATATGTTTGGCTAAATTATGGATAAACCATATACAAACAATATTGAAAAGCCCTATCTCTAGAATCACTTTAATTTTTATTGAAGTTAGATTTAAATCATCCCAAATCTGTAATTTGCAATTTTAGTTTAGATTTTAGTCATCTAGTTTAATTAGTTTAATTAATCATTTAACTTAGTTTCTATTTCTCAAGTATCAATTTTATTTTCAATTTCATTTTAATATATATTTTTTTAATTTTGGCATTTTAATAAGGTTGTTTCTTTATTTTTCAATTTAAGCATAATTCCCTGTGGGAACAATATTTTTAAATCTGTACTACAATTACTAGTGTATTTGCAGAAGCTATTTTACAGTACATCAAGTTTTTGGCGCTGTTACCATTGAATTATTTGTTTTCAAATTGGATTTTAACTGTTTTAAGCTTACTAGAATTTTTATTTTCTTTTATTTTCATTGTTGTTCCTTGTGTTTTCAGGTACTTTGATTGTTTATGAGACAGTAAAAAAGCACAAGTGATACTCAATTGTTGTTCAACCCTGAAATTGAAAAATTTTATCGAGCCAATAAAAAGGAATCCAAGAGAAGGAAGGAAGCAGAAAAAGAAGAAGAAAAAAGGCTTGAGCAAGGGGAGAAAATTGAAAACATGGAGAATCTAAATAGAGCTAATGATGGAAACAATGGAGGAAATGATCAGAACAGGCAGAATGAAGTTATTAATCAAAATGATCCTCAAAGAAGGTCCATGTTAGATTATGCTTTTCCTATATGTGTAGATGTGAGAGATAACAGTCCTATCACTAGAGCCAATCAATTTGAGTTAAAGACCGGTCTTATTCAGATGGTCTAGAATTTACAATTTGGGGGCAGCCCACTTGAAAATCCCCATTCTCATTTAAAGAAGTTTATGATGATATGTGGCACTCAAAGACAACCTGGAGTTTCAGATGAAGTGATTCAGCTAACCTTGTTCCCATTCTCTCTTCGAGATTTAGCATTAGAGTGGTACGATAAACTTTCACAAGCTACCATTGCTACTTGGGAGTAGTTATCTCAAGCTTTTCTATCATAATTTTTCCCACTTGGGAAAATCACTTATTTGAGGAATTTGATAGTAGCTTTCAGACAAAGGATGATGAAACTTTGTATGAATCTTGAATGAGATTTAAGGAGCTTGAAAGGCAATGTCCTCATCATTAAATCCGCAAATGGATGATTGTTCCGAATTTCTACACTAGAGTTACTCCAGCCATAAGAAACACAATTGATTCACAAGTAGAAGGAGATTTCATGAGAATGACAAGTGAAGAATGCTATGATCTGTTAGAAAAAAATTGCTCATAATACCCATTTATGGGGAAATCCTAGAGCAATCGAGCCAAAGAAGGCTAAGATTTATGAACTTGACTCAGTAAGTTATATGAATGCAAGATTTAATTAGTTGACTCAGCTACTTAGTGATTTTTGCACAAAGGCAATAGTCTCAACTCCTACAACTATGCAACAAGTTGCCAACACAGATGGAGCCCAAAGTTGTGGAGTTGATTACTCTTTTTATGGTGATGATTACTTGCAAGAATAAGCTACTTATGCAGGAGAATATCAACAGAAACCTATGGGAAATGCTTATTCTAATGTGAACAACTCAATATGGAGACCATAAGTAACTTTTAGTCAACAAGGTCAATGCTCAAACTATGCTCATAGCTAGCAGTATATGCCATAGAATTGACCTCGGTTTCAGCCACAATTTTAGCCCACAAGACAACCACGTCCTAGATATCAATCAAGAGCACAACAACCTTTTTCACCTCCTGAACCAAAGCCAACATTGGAAACCATGATGGAGAAATTTTTTACCAAACAAAGCAAGATGAATAACAAATTAGAGGAAGAAATGCAACACATGAGGACAAACCATGGATCAGCTACAAGCTTATAACCGCATGTTAGAGAATCAATTGGCTCAACAAGCAAGCTCATCGAGAAATAAATCATATGGTAAACTACCTGGCCAACCATAAAACTCCCAAGAACAATGTAAGGTGGTGACCTTGAGAAGTGGAAAAAAAGTTGGGCAAGAGAATGCAAACAAGAAAGAAGAAAAAGATAGCACAAAAGAAGAAAAACCAGTTCAGAGCAAGAAAAATGAAAAAGAGAAAGAGAGCAAAAGTGAGTAAGATGAGGGAGAGAAGCCACACATTCCACCTGAACCTTATAAACCTACCCTTCCCTACCCTCAAAGATTCTTCAAGCAGAAGCTAGACAAACAATTTGGCAAATTCCTTGAGGTGCTGAATAAGTTGTATATCAATGTCCCCTTCATTGAGGCATCATCCCAAATGCCAAGTTTTTGAAGGAAATTCTTACTAATAAAAGAAGGCTAGAAGATTATGATACTATCAACTTGGGAGAGCAATGCAGTTCTAACAAAAGAAGTATTTGGGCACCCAGAAAGAACTGAATTTGAGACAGAGGAGATGGTTAGAGTTAATAACAGATTATGATTGTTTAATAGACTACCAGCCAGGGAAAGCTAATGTTGTGACTGACGCTTTAAGTCGCAAGACTATGGCAAGTCTACGGGTTACTCCTTTGTGTATGGTACATGAGTTGAGATCATTACATGCCAGCTTAGAGATTAATGACGAGGGGCAGACAACAGTTGCATGGCATGTACAGCCAGTGTTGATTGATCATATCAGAATGGCTGCTCAAAATGATCAGAAGTATCAGAAATTGTTAGAAGAAGTTCGACAGGGCAAGAAACCAGAATTCTCAATAAGAGATGATGGTCTATTGCTACACCAGGGCAAAATATGTGTTCCTAATGGTGTTGATTTGAGGCAGATCATTTTGAAATTACACATGAGTCTCCTTTTGCCATGCACTCTGGTGGTACAAAAATGTGTAGAGGGCTAAAGGAGCATTACTGGTGGATGGGTATGAAAAGAGATGTGGCAGAGTTTGTTTCTGAATGCCTAACTTGTCAGCAAGTGAAGGCAGAGTATCAAGTACCAACTGGATTGTTACATCCACTACCAGTACTAGAATGGAAATGTGAGAGAATAACAATGGATTTTATGATGGGACTTCCGAGGACACAAAAGATTCATGATGCAGTATGAGTCGTAGTTGACAGACTGACCAAGTCTGCTCATTTTCTGCCAATTTGGATGGATTATAGTTTAGAAAGATTGGCCATACATTGATGAGATTGTGAGACTACACAGAGTGCCAGTATCCATCGTATCAGACAGAGATCCTAGGTTCACTTCTAGATTCTGGGGTAGTCTTCAGAGAGCCCTCGGAACTAGATTGAACTTCAAGATGCGGATTCCACCCACGCATGCATGGCCAGTCTGATAGGGTAATTCAGATCTTGGAGGACATGCTACAGGCTTGTGTGATTGGTTTGAGGGCAGTTGGGACACACACTTGCCTTTGATTGAGTTTACTTATAACAACAGCTACTAATCAAGCATTGGGATGCCTCCATATGAAGCTTTGTATAACAGAAAATGTAGAACCCCATTGTGGTGGGATGACGTGGGTGAAAGGAAGATGATTGGGCCCGAAATTATTCAGCAGACTGAGGAGAAAATCAGGGTGATCAGAGATCGACTTAAGACTGCATCAGACCGTCAGAAGTCCTATATTGATCTGAAGAGAAGGGATATTGAATATGCAGTGGGTGATAAAGTATTCCTCAAGGTTTCCCCTTGGAAGAGGATTATGAGATTTGGTAGGAAGGGGAAATTGAGTCCTCGTTTCATTGGGCCATATGAGGTTCTGGAAAGAGTGGGTCCTTTAGCATATCATTTGGCACTACCTCCAGAGTTAGAAAAGATACATAATGTCTTCCATGTGTCTATGTTGAGGAGGTATCGATCAGACCCATCTCATGTACTACCAGTAGAAGAAATTGAAGTGAATCCAGACCTCACATATGAGGAAGAACCCATAGAGATTCTGGATTATGAGGTGAAGCAGCTACGAAACAAGCAAATCCCGTTAGTGAAAGTGTTGTGGAACCATCATTTGGGCCAGGAGGCTACCTGGGAACGAGAGGAGGACATGAGGAGACAACACCCACAGCTGTTCAGAGACTGATACCAGGTAAAATTTCGAGACGAAATTTATTTTAAGGGAGGGAGAATTGTAACACCCCTATTTACATAGCCTGGTATATTTCATTGTTCAGATGACCGGTGTCGATCCAGATAATTAAGGGGATTAGAACCACACTTAAGACAACTAGATAAGTCCTGAACACAAATAATTAGTAATTGTCAATTAGTTAAGTATTAATAAGAAAAACAAAACATAAGAAGTTAAATGAGCTGAGAGTCACAGCGATGGGTGACCTTCTCGGGAAGGTTGCGAAGTCAATTTAAACTCAAATTTCGAACTATAAAATGTGACGCTGCAGTCCTTAGAACTATTGCGAACACAGTGGAAAAGAGAAAATCATGAAAAAGAATTGTTAAGCCAGTCAAATAATTAGGTCAGGGATCCGAAAGAAATATTGAATTATTTGCAAATCGGGTCAAACAGGTGATGGGCAATTTGGTCAATTGACCCCGAGAGCTGACTCTTGACCTAACTGTCAAATAAAATCGGAGAAAAGAAAATTTCAGAATCGGGAATTAAATTAAAGAACTAATGGAAAAATAAATAGAAAAAAAAAAAGAAAATGAAAAAATGAAAAGAGATGACATCATGCATGACATCATGCATGATGCCATAAATATTATAATTAAAAATTTATTTAATTTAATTTGTGGTCTTCCTAATACACATAAAAGAAAAGAAAAAAAAATAAAATTCATTTATCTTCATCTTGTTGCCGTCCCTCTTCCTTAGCTCTCTCTCTCTCATTTTTCTTTCTTGAAACCATCATGGGAGCTCACCTTAAGCTCTCATAAACCCTAAATTCAGCCACAAATTCCCTAACCCCCTTAAGCAAACCTTGCAAGTGAACCTTAATATGAAGCTTGGATACCATTAAAACCAATAAAGTGAGGAGAATTGAAGATTAAAATTCTGCACTAAGGTTAGTAATCCAACTTGAATTTTTTTTGTTTGATTCTAGTATTTATAGCATGAAGAACTTGGAAATATACTTAAAATGAAATGAAAATAATTGTTGGAGGACTAGAAGTAAATTTGGCCAGCTAGGGTTTGATGGGTGTATACATGTGTTTTGATTGAATTAAAAGTGTAGGTAAGTTTGTATGAGTGTGGAATTGATGTTGGTATGCTTAGAATTAATTAAGTGTAACAAATTGGTGAATTAGGGTTTAGCACCTAGGGTTTAGAAGACAAAAATATGAGAATATGTTAAATGGTGTGTTGGACTTGGCTTGAGGTGAGAAATGGTCATTTGTGACCAATTGGAGTATGTTAGAAGTGTTGGAACCAAATGCAAATTCGAATTGCTTAGGGTCATGCTGCAGGCAATAGGACCAAGGTCCCTTTCAGGGACCAAAACTGAAAATTTACAAGTCCAATTGGTGTGAGGCCAATTGAAAATGAAAATAGACACAAAATGGAACATTTTTCATTTAGTAATTATGCCTAAAAAGTGACCAAAACCTAGTGAATAAATTGATCAAATCTAAAATTAGCAATCTGACCTGTACAAAAATGACCAAATGAACAGTGTTTGTTCATTTGGCCATAACTTGGGTTAGGCAGGTTTAAATGATCTAAAATTTTACCAGTGGAAAGCTGAGATAACTTTCATGAAGAACACAAACCCAAATTATGCCCTTAACCAAGTCATCTAGCCACCCAAAGTTGGTGACCTAAAACTGCCAGAACCAGTTTGGTGCCCAAAAATCTGGGTTAAGTCCAATCTGGCAATCATGATTCAAATGGCTATAACTTGAGCTACAAAACTCTAAATGGAGTGATTCAAAAAGGAGAATAAAGTTAAGACATTAAGGGACAATTTCTATGAAGAAAACTTAGCCCAATTCTAACAGCAAAATGACTAATGGAACAGTGCAACATAAGACACAAAAACTAAAAATTTGCAATTTTGCCTAAAAGACCTAAGTTTTGAGAAAACAACCAAAACCAACAAAATTGGTGACCAAAATGTGGTATGTGGGTGAAGTTGGAGTTCTCATACCTGTTAAGCCTTAGAAAGTCAATAAATTGACTTGAATAGTATCATGAATAGTAACCTCAACATGAAATTGCAAGAATGTAAGTTTAAATATATTGGAATTAGTTATTTGAATTGTTATGAAGTAAAGATACTGAGACACTATAAATTTTATGTTTCAACTGAAAAAGATTCGAAAAGTCTGAAAGACTGAGTCAAGTCCTAGAGGTGATTCACGTCAGGTTTGTGCACAATAAACCCTATTTCAACATTTTATCCTTGAAAATTTGATTTAATACGCATTATGAGTTTAAGAACTTTTGTGTTGCCACTTTGTGATGAAATTGTAACTTTGGAAATTGATTTGATTTTTGTATGCAATATTTGAATAAAATGTTTAAAATGGATTTCTGATTCACACTTAGCATGACAGTACCTTATTATTCCTTCTCCATTTATAGGGTTGAGATCGATTATTTTCCTCCCTCTCTGGTTTACCAGTTGAGGTTGTAGATCGGATGAGTTCTCATTAGCTAGCTAGCCACCTCCCTCATTGATTTCGATTAGTGGGGTTGTAGATTGCTTTGTCGTGGTGTACAACATGGTATTGATCGAAAATTTTGTGTCATGGCTTAAGTTGTGTATGAATTGGCAACACTGTGTTTATTAAATTATTTGATCAAAATTGTGCTATAATGAGTTTTAATAAATTGTGAAATGTGATTATGAAATATTCAAATTGTGAATTTGTCAAGGAATATTTTATGTATTGCATTTCAATTTTTTATTGTGCACCACTGAGTATTTTTATACTTAGCGATAGTTTATTTTGCTGTCGTAGATAAGGGCAAGGAAAAAGCAGCAGAGTGAGCTGCTGGATCAGCAAGAACTTCTGTGATCACTTTTGTACGGGTATTTATTTAGACCCTTGTAGTTAATTGATGTCAATATTATAATGTTTTATGTATCAATGTAAAATTGAGTAGTTGTATAATAAATTATAATAATATTATTTTTGTATTTTATCTTTGTAAATTAAACTTGTGAATATAAATTAGCTTTATTGAATGAAATGATAATATATTTTGAGATAACAAACTTGGATTAAATTGTGAAATTATTTTGAAGTGGTTTGATTTGAGAATTTTGAGTTAATTTGGGTTGGGAGTTATGAAAAAATTTATTGGAAGTGTTTTTCTCAGGTATTTGAAGAACTGTTTTCTCAAAATACAGGCGACACTCTGCTGAAATTTTTATAAAATTTGCGAAAAAATAAAATGGACAAAAGTTTTAACTAGTTTTAAAACTTCAATTAAATGATTTTAATTCCTACCAAAGCGCTCACCACTTCCTAAATATAAGAAAATGGTTTTAAAATCCCTTGTAGTGTACTTAATGAATTATCGATAGGTGAAGTTTGGTAGTTCATTAGGTATTCTACGGGATCATGTTATGCCTTATAGAGGGGTAAGGTGTGACATGTTTTAGTGGTATCAGCTCTATGAGCTTCCAGCTAACAAAAAAATTTGTGTTAAGAATGAGACTACACAGCTCTATGAGCTTCCAGCTCCAGTAGCAACACTACCAGATTTCCCTGCTACAACTGGTTCCCCTACACCATCTGTACAACCTTCTAAACAACCCGTAGCATAACCTTCGCATCAAGCTCCACCATCAGCATAACCTTCTGCATCAACAGCTTCTAGTCCTACTAACTCAACCCTTCTGACATTCATTGAAAATATCAGTGATGAGATATATGCCTTCCATCAGATGGCAGATATGTCTTTTCAGACATTAAGGGATCTCGCACATATTTATTTGGACAGGAGTGCTAAAATGAAAGATGAGTTGCAAGCTATGCATACTAAGTTAGAGTAGATAGAGACTAACCAAGCACTAATTCTGAGCATTATTTTCCCATAACAGTCACCAAAATCACCGCCACCTCCATCAGATGGCAAAGGAAAAGGAGTTGTTATTCTTGGCTAGACAACTTTCAATTATAGCATTTATATTTCATGTCTTTGTTTAGTTTCTTATTTAGTTAGTACTTTTAGTTACTTGTTCAGTTAGCTTTATGCTTGCATAACTTTCTCATATCGTTAGCTTATTTAGTTAGTACTTTACTTGTGTTTTTTATTTGAGATAGTTGCTTATTCAGTATTTTTACTTGCTTATAAGTACTTTAAATATGTAGTTTCTTTCTATTTTGAATCTTTAATGCTTTGCTCACTTATTTTTTATATTCTCATTTGGAATTTCACTTGTTGAATGGCTATCTCATGCTTATATTCTTAACCTCCATATTTCATTTTTTAGCTTAATTGATTTCATGGATTCCATTCTCTGTTTCTTTTTGCAAAGTGTGCAGCAGCTGTTCAAAATTTTCTTTAATTAAATTAACTACATCTTCACTATGGTAACACTTTTTATCTCAACTTGTGTTTTTTATAGCACAAGTTGTGCTTTACTTATGTAGCAAGGTAAAATCTATACACATTCTTTTAAGTTCATTAGGCTTACTTATCCATTTTTTATACACATATTAGCCATATATTCTTTCTGCGTTGTATTTGAGTGAGCCTCTTGAATTTATTTTCTAGCTAAATTATCCCATTCCTTGCAATCTATTTGACATTGAGCACAATATCCAATTTGAGTATGGGCGAAAGGGTAAATTTTTGCAAAATTATTTTTCCTTTTCATTTGCATATAGTTACACAATCATTCATTAATTAATACTTGTACACATTCACACATGTTCACGGCATATAGTTTTATATACTTAATTATATAAACTTAGTTGCATATAGGTTCATTATACATTCATGCATTTCATTTATTCATTTAAAATTTTTGGATTTAAACTAGTCTTTGGAATTCTAGAATTTGCTTATTCAAGCAATTTAACTTGCCTCTAGATGGTTAGTAGAATGAAAGTTTCCAGCTAGGTACAAAGTTTTAAGTATTATCCTTTCTTTTACTTGATAGCTGAAAGTTAATTAATTAATCTAGGTATGTAAATTCTGATTAATTATTTTGAGTTCTTGAGTGTCTGAATAAGCCTTTGAGGAAGAAAATGGTCATTGTTGTCTCACCATTCTTAGAACAAGCATATTAGATATTTCAAAGAGAAATTTTTAACTTGCATTTGATAAGATTATGATTTAGGCATTTCTTCATAATTTAAACCCTCATATTTAGCCTTAACCGACGCTTAACTTTGTTTTAACCCTTACAAAGCCCCTTTGAGCCTTAATTCTCTAATTTTTTTGGAACCCAAATCATTTACCTAGCCATAAACTTAAACACTACTACCCATTTACCAGAATAATATTTTAGTAATCAAGTGCATTTGATTAAAAAAAAATTTAAAAAAAATAAAAGACAAAACCAAACTCTTAGATGATTGAAATATCTTAAAATGTGCTAGAATAATTGTGACAATCTCCTAAAAAGTCACCAAAATATCTCAAAGGTAATTTTGGGTGTGACATGAAATAGGGACAAGTACAAAATCAAAAGAATATAAAAAAAAACCCTCTATATAATCATAGAAGTAAGTTAGCTCTTGAGGTTCACTGTGAATTTCTTTCCTCTTGAGTTATTATAATAAAACACACACACACGCACACAACACATACACACACACACACACACACACACACATATAATGAGAAAGAAAAGAGAATATTTGATGCACTTTGAGTTTCATGATTATTATTCTCATATTTTGTTTTCCTTATTACCTTTCTTTGTTAACCATAATTTTACTCGATTTGACCTCATAACAACCCTTAAAAGACCTAATAATTCTTTGAAAATGCTTGTTATATTAGTGGAGTTAGATCTTTTATGCTTACATATAGGTTTGGCAATACAATCCTCCATATATTACTCATCATCTATTTGAGACACATTGGCTATCTATTTCTTCTAGGTTTATTTAGGCACAATTGACTCTTGTAGCTAATTGATATTTGTTGCTTGGGTTCATTAGTTAACTCTTAGCTATTCTGTAATTGTTTAAAGTGATTGCTTTATTCTTTGTGCTTTGCTGGTGGGAATTTGGAATGTTGGTGGCTAGAGGTAAGTTGGTAGTTTGGATTAGTTATTTTTGTATTTTTAAAGACTGATCCCCTTCTAAATGAGTTTTAATGAAATTTTGCTTGGGGACAAGTAAGAGTTTGAGTCTGAGGGAATTTGATGCATGCATTTTATATCATTGTTTGGGTATAATTTTGCAACTAATTTATCTTTGTTTATGACTTTTATAGTAGAAATTAGCCTTTATTTAGTTAATTTTATCTTTCCATACTTTTTAGTTTAATTTATAGAATTATTTATTTTGCAAGTTAAAATTTGGAGAATTTTAATGATATTTTGATCATAGCAGTCATTTGAAAAAAATCAAAGCTGAAGTGCAAAGTTTTAAAGAGAAAAATTTGAAGTTGAGTTTTAAAGAAACAGAAACTTACACAACCTATAACACAACTTGTGCAGCTTGCGTCGCAGATTGTGTCACAGTTAGAAATAAGTTTTTCTCAGGTTGAAAAGTTACACAAGCATGGATACAATCTCATTTAGCTTGTGTTGATGCACTTGATGAATCTCAGAATTATCGAGAAAGTTACACAACTTGCAACATACGACGCAAAACAACTCGATTCAGCTTGTCTCATTTTAATGAAAATTACTGACGTGACACCTTTTCTCCTCTGACCTAATACAACATTTCTCTCTAGAATCTTTTGTCTTTTAACCTATTCTAGGGCAGAACCTTGAAGGATATAAAAGTATATTTTTCTCTTTCTTACCCGAAGGAGAAGAGAAGGACAATTTTGCTAGAAAGAAAAGGAGAGAAAAGGAGCATTCTTAGGTCTGATTTTGCATCAGTTGAAGGGACTTCTTATCCAACGTTCCAGCAGCAGATTTTTCACCATTTTACTAAGTTTTTCTTTTCCTTAACTTAGTTTTTCATTTCTTCTTCATTTCTTTACTTGGGTTTGTCTTGAAACCATGTTTAGTGAGTAAAACTTTGAGATTCTAGAGATGGGTATATAAATATTGCCTTGTAATATGGTTTTTAAGTTGATTTAGCTATTTAAATGAGATTTACTGCATTTTTTATTTATTACTTGTGAACTTATTGTCTTACTTGATGAAGAGCCCTCATTACGTTAAGTCTTAATTTACAGATGGACTAAAAAGTGAATGTTTGGGATAGATAATCTTGCAATGAACTTGATTTTCTCAGTGTTAGAAATAAGCTAAGAAGATTAAGAGGACTTTAAAAATCAACTAGAGATTTAAATAGGTTTTTATCTGGTTTGAAATACTGTGAAAACTATGGGTGAGCATTTAGTTAGAACTGAACCGAACCGAATTAAATTATAAAAATCGAATTATATATTTTCGAAACCGAACTGTCACGACCCAACCTATGAGCCGGACCGGCACTAGGACCTGGGCCAGCCTAAAGCCCCCGAGGCCCGTAGTAAGTCTAACTATTCCTCAACCCAACTCTAAGGCCCATTTGGGCCCAATTTCAAGAATTCAACCGGACAGAGTCCGGCCATAAAATGGACCTTTTAACGGAGAGTTTTTTACTCACTCGACCTGTAAACACAATATATAATCAATTGGGGAGCTCAGCTCACCCTCCATATACTCATAATATCATAAAGTCAAATGGGAGCTCAGCTCCCTCATCCAGTCCAACATATATGCATATAATAAGTTTACAGGTCCAACATGGCAAATTATATTACAGACCCAAATCAAATAAATATTTTTAACACATGTGAAAATTCTAGGAGTTAACAGAATTAAACAAATATTACAGACATTAATAGATGACCTGCGAAGAAGAAAAGTAGGTTAACCATAACAATAATTCTCCTATAGCTTGGAAAAATAATGAACAGGAGTGAGCGTTCGACTTAGAGAGTAAAATATCAATTTTAACCATAATCTCTATAGCTATCTAAAACTAATGCACCCTGTGAAGTGAAATGCAACACCGTCATAATTTTCATACAAATCACATCAAAAGGGCAATTTGGAGCACTCACACACCCAACACTGTCAAACAATACATATATGGGAGCTAATCTCCTATACAGCCCTCTTAATCCAATCTCTACCAGCGAAGATCTCAAGCCAGACTTTCGCTTAATAAACCAATACGGGGTCTCAGCGAAGAACTGAAGCCGTGTCTACCACGAAGGATCGAGTCCCGATGAAGATCTCAAGCTGTGTCTACTCATCATGTCCATATCCAATACTATACCACACGCACGCCAACGCACACACACTGCTCCAAATCACCACAAACAACATCCATGATACTTCAACATTTATAAATGCAATGTAAAATATGCCTAGTGTTTAACTACATAGATACATACATATAAGTGATGCATGGACATGCTTGAACATATAATAATATCGAAATTATAATTAAAATTAATATTTTATTCACAGACTCAACCGAAGTCACTGTGGCAGCTGAGCGGAGGAGGAAGGCTGTCCCGGCTCACCTGACAATTTTTATTACAATTATTTAGTACATTTGACTCAATACAAGCTAAGGAAAAGATCAAAGATGTCCTAAGTCGTGCCGAAAATTCGGCAGAGTCTCCCCTATATCTAGGACCTACCCAACCTAGAAAAAGGCTTAAAACACACTTCTATATCCACAAACCATACATCCACAACTCAATCACATCACACAGCCCCTCCTGAGCCCATCCAAATAGTCATCAATCACAATATGTAAAATTACAGTTTAGTTCTTATAATTAACCATTTTTTTTGCAAAAACTATCCAAATAAGCTCCAAAAATTCTAAAACTTTGCACCGCTGTCCTTAGCAATATTACTAAGCTAATGCAAAAAGAATCATAATTTTTTGAGCTACCACGAATATTTTATGAATTTTTAATCCAATTCAAGCACTAGAAAATTACGAAAAAATCAAGGTTCGGGTTTATCTATGCCGATTCTGACTCTGAGGACGCGCTCGAGACATTTGACAATAGTGGGATAGCCAAAATCTCGATCCAATTCTAAGACTTTTTCAGTAGCATGTCTATCTGGCCGAAAATTTGTAAACCTGGGCAACTGTCGAATTTCCGTGAATTGAAGGTACCTACACGAAGCTCACAACACAGAGGTTAGTACAAAATTTTTATGGAATTTTCTAAGCTCATTTAGTACTTGGAAAAATACTATGAAGTTTCGTGGGACCCACCGAAAATGGTATCAAAAAATTTTGAAATTTATATTGCCGCGAAGCTCTCGACGAGTATAGCTCTTTAGTACTCTCGGATTTCTCGTGGGGTTCACGGTTTGCGAGAAATCTAGCCCAAAAATCGAAATGGGCTAAAACTTCCCGAACAAAAATTGGGCAAACCGCTCAATGGATTTTGGTGTTCTTGGTGTCTATGGAAAGCTCTTGAGGTGTAGATGGTGTTTGACACAAGATCCGATCCAATCGGTGGCCGAATTGGCCGGGAAGCTAAAACGGCGCGCTGCGCGTCACGTCTCTTCAGCCACTTGGAAGGTCGGCCGGCGGGCTGTGGGGAGGGCTGGGTGGCAGCGGCGTGGCGTGGGGAGGAGGGAGGAGAGAGAAAACGGGAAAGAGAGGAAGAGGGGTCAGGGACGCGCGCGGAGGAAGAAGAAAAGGAGCTGGCCAGTTCGATTCGATTGGTCCGATCCGGTCCGGTTCGATTCTGCCGGTCTGATTCAAGATACAAAATTTTAAAATTTTTACTCTGCCTTGGGACCGAAAACGAGGCCCAAAAATTTCAAAAAAATTCTAGAAAACTCAAAAAAATTCGTAGAGTCCAAATACATTTTTAGTTTTACCACGTCGTCTTTAAATTAATTTTTAAAAATAATCAAAGTTTTATATTTTCAAAAAATCGAACCCAATTTCTAAAATCCGAAAAATTTCAAATGATTTTCTAAAATTTAAATAAAATAAAATATTAATATTTACTCACAAAATAATAAATTTAAAAATTAGAGGTGTTACACGAACCAAATCGAAATTGGTAAAAAATCGAATCGAACCAAATCGCTCTATTTCGGTTCAGTTCAGTTTAAACCGATCGGTTTTGATTTTTGATTGATTTTTTAATTTAGACTTGAATTTTCAATTTATTTGGTCTAATTTTGACTTTAGTTTGAACATAATAACCATTAATCAATAAAATTAAATAATTAATATATATAAAATAAAATATAATTCATAAATTTCTCATAAAAATAAATAAATTCAAAAATTGATTCGGTTCGATTTGGTTCGATTTGAACATATAAATTACTATTTGGTTCGGTTCGATTTAACCAATTTTTTTTCTTTAAAATCGAACCGAACTGAAATAACTAAAATTTTTATAATGTAAAACCGAACCGAACCAATTGAACCGAAATGACTCGGTTCAGTTCGGTTTTTTAGTTTGAATCGAAATCTGCTCAGCCCTAGTGAAAACAGGGTTTGATTTGAAGAAAACCAACTTTGAAATGCTTGAGAAATGTTTCAAAGAGAAAGGTTTCAAAGAACTCAGAATTAATTTCCTTCAAAATTGCAAATCTCATGTGTTTGGCTAAATTAGGGGTAAACCACATATAAGCAACATTGAAAAGCCCTATCTCTAGAATCACTTTAATTTTTATTAAAATTAGATTTAAATCATCTCAAATCTGTAATTTATAATTTTAATTTAAATTTTAATCATCTAATTTAATTAATTTAATTAATCGTTTAATTTAGTTTTAATTTCTCAAATATCAGTTTCATTTTCAATTTTATTTTAATTTTTTTAAAACAAATCTTTGACATTCTAATCAATTTGTTCTTTTATTTTTAATTTAAATATAATTTTTTATAAAAATAATATTTTTAAATCTATACTGACATGTGCATTTGCGAGAATTATTTTACAGCACATCACATGGATATATGTCCAAGTGTCTGATCCATCCAAAAGTCAAAACATAGGACACATGGACACACATTCAAAGGGGGTACGTTGTGCGCGATATCAATGATGAACATATGATATTGATTTCTTGTCATAATCATTATTGTCTTTGTCATGATGCCAGGGACTGAAAGCTGGAACCTTGGCAGTAAGCGAAGGAACAAAAGACCTGGACAGGACTGACAATAAAATGGGCACCAGACGCTGGTGGCCAGCCTGATCTGTTCGAGGAGAATTTCAAAGAATTTCAAAAATGGGTTGATGTGAAGTCCTCTAAATATGGCACCCCCTTAGTGGTACGTGAAAGACGACAAGGGAGGCTTGGAACGGCTCTAAAGGTAATTTTTCCTTTTACGTACTTATGACATGTTACCTTGATAGCTTGTTCCTAAACAAAAGAAGTTTATTTTTATCATTTTATCTTACTGCCGAGGCACATGCATCGAGTAGTTGTTTCAACCCTAGCTCCTACTTCATCATAATGATGTCTGAGAAGAAAATTATCTGGGGAAGAATAAATTGGCTTTCGATATTCTCATATCTCAAGTGTGTTTCTCATTTCTTTAACCCAACAATTCACTGGATCAGGTGTTGAATGACATGATTCAAGACGACGGGGATCCTCCAAAGAAGAAGCTTTACGAACTGAAGATCTCCTTTCTTGATGAGATTGGATGGAGTCATTTGGCAACCTATGAGAGACAGTGGGGCAAATTACCAGGAGGGGGCAAATAAAAAATTTAAATACTAAAAGGGACAAGGTATAAAATATTTATTAAAAGATGGTGAATGCTACTGAGGTGGAGGAGAAAGAAAATGAGATTCCTCTATGACTAGCGTCTAGGAGTTAATGTGCAATTTAAAAATTTTTTATGGATTGAAGCGTAAAAAAAAAATTAAACAGCATGTTGTAGGCTATATAAACAAGCCACCAATGTCTCATCAAAAATTTCTGCAACAATAAAAAAAAATTGTTGCAATTGGGTGCTACCCATAGTAGCACCTAGCTGCCTAGTCATGTCAAAAGGTAGCCAGATGCTACTTATGATTGCGTCTAACTTGTATGGTCTTCTCATGCGCAGTCCCACACAGTCTCACAGCAGTCCCTTCAGATCATATGGTGCTGCAACAGTCAGTTCTAATAGCATTTTGGCACGTAAACTATATTTATAATAGTGTCTAATGACACTATATAAATGAAAATTTCAATGCTATTTTAAATAATTGGACCATTTAATGTATGAGGGCAAACTAAAAATATATTTTCCTTTTCGATTAAACCAATCGGACCAATAAGCTCCATAATATAAAATTTTAATATTATTATTTGCAATAAATTTTTTTGGGTTCACATATATATAAATTAACAATTAACTATATAATAAATATAAATAACTATATAATAAATATAAATCAATTATAAAATATAACTGATTACTAATCCTTTTTTTTCCTAGAAATGAGGATCAATTGCAATATCTTCAAATTCAAAAGTCTCTTAAATCCAGGTACTTGACTTCTACCAAAATAAATTTACATGTACACATGAAAAATTATATTATTTCTCTTCATATTAGTATCTTCAATTGAATTTTATCAATTTAAATTTAAATTATCAAAATTTTATGAATAAACAAAAAATTTAATTACAATTACTAACAATATATTGTTTACACATAAAAAATTATCACACATACATTTTTTTTCCTATTTTTCTAAATCAAATAATATATTCACAATTAAAGTACAGAATTTTTTTTATAATAATATAAATTTACATATTTTAAATATAAGACATATAGCAAAAAAAAATAATTTCAATTTACGATTTTTACTAATACAAACTTTTTACCATACTAATAAATTTATTATACATAAAAAAATAACACATATGTAGATTTTATCCTATTTTCCTAAATCTAATAATATATTGAGAATTATACTACATAATAAAATTTTTTTAATATATTGAGAATTACACTACATAATAAAATTTTTTTAATAATATCAATTTACCTCATATTTATTTTAAATACTCTATAAAAATTTATATTTTTTTCTTATAAAATATGTAATATATTATCTATATTTTACCTAAGTAGTTTTGCCAAAAAAAT
This sequence comes from Hevea brasiliensis, assembly GCF_030052815.1. Classification (NCBI taxonomy): domain Eukaryota; kingdom Viridiplantae; phylum Streptophyta; class Magnoliopsida; order Malpighiales; family Euphorbiaceae; genus Hevea; species Hevea brasiliensis. Next base: position 87,289,178 of record NC_079505.1, on the reverse strand, counting down.
ATAATAAACTTAAAAAAAATTAACGTCCGAATTTTTTACAACTTTTTATACTGTTAATATTTTTTCATTATATATAAACACAAATTACATTTTATATTAATTTCACCTAATTTTTTTCCCTCAAAAAATTTCTGAATATATATTCAAACTAATATTAATATTTTTTTTCCTTTTTTAACTATTGTATTACCTTCTTTACACATAAAATTATATTCTATACCAAATCATTTTTCTAATTAAATTTTATAATACAATATTTATATTTTAATAATACAAATTATTAACTACACTATTACAATTATCATATCATGTTTTATTTCATTATTAATTTTTAAAAATATTTTATTAGTATATAAAATTATATTTTATTAGTGTGTGCATATATATATATACACACATTTTACTTCATGTCATTTAAAAAAACATGCATATACACACACACCCCTTACTGCATATTAATTAAAAAAAATTGTATATAAATACACATACCTTAAAATGTTGGAGAGAGTCGATGCATAAGATGAAATGAAGTGGGATTTATATATAAATATAATTTACTTGCCAAAATGTTATTTGAACTGACTGTTACGGCACTGTACAATGTGAAAGGACTGTTGTAGGACTGCACATGGTGGAGAAGACCATACAAGCTGGACGCTACCATAGGTAGCGATTGGTTACTTTCTGACATGATTAGGCAGCTAGGTGCTATTAGGAGTAGCACCCAGCTGCAACAATTTGTTTTTACTGTTACAGAGATTTTTGACGAGACGTTGGTCGCTTGTTTATATAGCGTTCAGTATGCTATGTAATTTTTTTTTTCATTTCAGTCCATAAAAAATTTTTAAATTACACAGTAACCCCTAGACGCTAGTCATAGATGAGTCTCCTTCCCTCTTTCCTCTACCTCAACAGAATTCACCCCCTTTTGATAAATATTTTATACCTTCTCTTTTTGATATTTAAAATTTTTATTTGCCCCCTCCTCGTAATTTGCCCGAGAAAGTGGATGCACGTGCGTTTTCCACCAAGTTTGCCTCTTTTTTAAATGAGTGCTTTATATTTAGGACAACTGGACATGCCATACTGAATAACTTGGTCTGACACCAGACCCACTTCAATATTTCCAACATTGTAAGGACAATTCCATCATAATAAACTCAATACTCTTTCTGTGACTGATTTCCACCCACACCACCCCACCCGCCCCCACCCCCTCCCCCATACTTCCTGTTAATATTTTTCACTAATTGTTATTTACTCGATCCACCAGATCACGCTTTTTTTGTAGCTATAGATGACTATAACTGACTACAAGAAAATGAATTGCGTTCTGTGGAAGCTATAGTATGTGAATCACTTGATTTCCTTGGTAACAAAAAGTAGTAATAATGCCCTTAGCCCTTCAGTCGATTGATTAATGGGAGGGGTTGCGTGGATAAAGTTGGTATGGAGCTTCATGTTGGGTGTTTTCCCAGATAGAGGCCAGTGCGGTTCTATAGCTTTAGTACAATTACTTCTAATGCTTTACTTGATGTGGAACGACATCTTTTTATTCTGTTTTGATGATTAATTTGGTTGAATAGAGAAGCACGGCATACTCACTCTATAATCACCTGGAAGACTTATGCAACGAGTCTGTACTGTTGGTAATTTGACAAAACAAACCTTGTAAACAGCTAAAGGTCCACAGTAAATAGAGGAAATCCTCTTTCAGTCTTCGTGCTCTGTCTCTCTCTTTTTCTTATTTTTATTTAAGTGTTCTTATCATATAATGACAACTTTTGCCCCTTGATTAAAACCATGAGTTATTACATGGTAAGATGCCTAACGTTGCAAATCTTGAACACTTACGTGTTAAATTGTCCCTGTTGAAAATGTTAGTAACAATAATGCTGTTCCTGTCTTGCCGAGTAATTAGGGTTTGACTATTCATCTAGTATAGCGCGTTCATTACCTCGAAATTTATATGTTTGACTACATTAAAACTTTTTCCCTTTTTTAGGTCAGTTAGGTTTGAAGTTTGAGTTCCCCCCTTAATTTTCATCCGTACCAGATCAATTTCATTAAAAGTCATTTTCGGATAACCGACTTGAACCAATCAAAGTATCAAATGACAAATTATAGAAGCATTCAATAAGAAGAGAATGAACAGAGGAACATGCTTTCAGTTATTTTCCACATATATTACAAAACATCAAAACCACTACGAAAAAACACAGGCCCATGGTGGCTGAAAGAGTACTGCACATGATGATCAAATTATTTTCAGGGTAAAAACTACTACCCTACAGGGGGTGAACAATGAGAGGCAGCCCAAAATTTGGTCTCAGGGAGAGCATAATAGAAGGAGAATGAGAATAATTTGGGGACAGGGAGAAAGAAAACCTAGTCAGAATTAAGGACAGAACAAGCTTATACTCCATCATGGTCAAGTGCCTACCTACACACATTCTCCCTCCAAACCCAAATGGTAAATACCCCATCTTGTGGTTGCATCCACCATACAAGTCATTATCGAACCTCTCAGGTTTAAATTCGTAAACACCTTTTCCCCAAAGACTCGGGTCATGGTGCATGCCTACAACATCAATCCAGACGTTGGTTCCCTTGGGGATGGTGAGGTTATTTACAGTAATATCTTCTCTGGTTTGCCTTTGAACATTAGGTGCTGGGGAGTAAAGCCTCAAAACTTCGTTCATCACCCATCCCATCTGCAAAAAATTTCACATGGTTAGCCGAAATTCGAGAAAAAGGATAAAGAAACGACACACACGTTCTACACCCAATTCCAGAATTTCCCTCGTGCTTCTCATGTCGTATTAATTTCCAATAACAGACAAAACGCTAAACGCAATGGCTGTCATCGTCTTGTAATAATAGCTGGCTAGATAGAGCCACGGCCGCGTCCACTACCAGGCCCAGCTAGCACTTTTGGCTGGTCAAAGGCTTTGGGGTTTAGCCACTTGCTGTTTTCAATTCTCATATCGCACGGAAGTGATGTTTTGTTGCTTGCTACGTAGTTTTAATGACATTGACTTGTCATCTTTTCTTTTCTTTTCTTTTCTTGTCCTTTCTTTTTCTTGCCCCAAATCCTGAAAGCGCCATGACAGCATTTCTGTGATCATGTGCGCGTGGACTGTTGCTAATGCTGTTTTGACCTTGACCATTGTGAATATGGTCTATGAACACCACCTACCCAATGGTACTCTTCAAATCCAATTCCACTATTCCAAACTACTAGAAAAAAGATATAATATGTTTTATTTAGGCCATTTTCTTTTAAGTACCAGGATCGAAACACCTACTTTAAAACATTGAAAATTATTTTTAGGTGTTTGGTAATTAAAGAATACTAGTCATGCATGATTATGTATTTGATTTTTCAAAACTACTAACATTATTTTAATGGAAACCTCTTCATCTTAGCTAGGTTAATTTTAAATTAATTAAAGATCTCTTCACAGAAATGAGATACCCCAAATCCTTTTTTGGTTAAGTAAAACAAGTGCTTTTCATCGTTGTAAGTGAGAAATGTGTTTTATAGTGGAAGAAATGCATGTGATGGTATTGTTAATTTTACGTATGCATAGTGCATGTTCACTTACTCTAATTCCAATTTTTTCACCTACAAGAACTCAGATCTCTGAATTATATACACACAACTCATCAAGCAAGTAATAAAACGTTCAAATATGTGTGAGAAACGTGTATATGTATACCTTCTTAAGCCCAGCAAGCGTGGAGAAATCGATCTCTTTGTCCCCAGTAACTTGTCTAATTTCCTCTCTTAATTGATCTTGCCACTCTGGATGTACCGCCAAAAGCAGCAATGTCCATGACAGTGCCAGTGCAGTGGTCTCATGGCCACCAAAGAAGAAAGTCTTGCACTCATCGACTAGTTCCATCGTTGTCAAGGTCTTCCCTAGCCGCCCCTCCTCATGATTCTCCTCCAGCAATAACCCTAATAAGTCCTTCTGAGAATACCCTCCATTGGAATTTCTACGATCTCTTATAATCGTCATAAGAAGGTCATCGATTTCTTGTCCAAGATTTTTGGCCTCTAGGGTTTGCTTAGGGCACAGAAATCTGCTGAAGGGCACTCCCACGTAACGGTTAGTCTTGAACAGAATGAACTGCATGGCCCTCAATTTCTCGAACACTTGCCTCCCATTTTCGTAGCCTATCCCAAAACTTGTCTTGGCGATGATTTCTCCGGCTGTTGCAATGATTTCTCTCTCGACGTCAACTTCTTGGCAGCCGGAATTTACGAGGCTTGTCCACTTGTCCAGCATCTTAGTGGTGGACTCCACCATTAAGCTTGCCATAGCCTGTTTATAGGTCATGCAACAGAATTTAGTGGGTTGATAATGTAAATATGAATATAAGACAAATCACTAGATAGCTAGCTTAGACATATAGGTTGTATCTCCTTAAAATTGTAAAAGTAACACTTCGATGCAGAAATTTGCTTATATATATATATATATATATATATATATATATATATATATATATATATATATATATATATATGTATATATATCATAGATTAGGATTCATGACTTCTAAGACAGTTAAATTCTAGGCATTCATTCTGCAGAATTTGTACCCGCCAATCTTTTAGCTTTGGCCATAATTTTGTAGAAAATTTAATTAACTTCTAGATTCGTAGATAGTCACACACACCTTTATCCATTCATTTGATTTAACATTTATATATATAAATATCAAGTTTTCAGTGTTTTTTTTTTCTATCTTTATTCTCAAAAATTCACCATTCTTCAACTTACGCAACTTATATTAATATTAAATTATCATATACTTTTGCCACGATAACGCTTCTCACTCACATTTAAGTGGAATTCGTTAGTGAATTTTCACTATACAAAATTCATAATAATGAAAGAAGTAGAAAGTAGCATCATATTGATTACTTATAATTTCTCATCATGTTAGTGATTGAGTGATCATGGTGAACGGTGCAGCTGATTGAAAATCAAAACTGTTGAATGTAAAGAGTGAAGATTTTTCCACCGAACCAAATAACTTAAATATGTAGAATATTCCCTGAGACAGAGAGAGAAAGAGAGTTAACCTTCACGCTGGCCGGTGAGAGTGCAGGAGTGATAATATGGCGGTGACGAACCCAGTCATCACCTTCAACCATAACCAAACCATTACCGAACATTGGTTTCCTGTCATGTTTAAACACATTGGGCTTTCCCCAGCTTTTGCCCATGACGCCTGTTGACATCCTTTTAAGGAACTCTGGGTCTGCTATGTATAAAAATGGCTCTGTACCTAACCAGTATATGAACACCTTCCCTGAAAAACAAAAATATACCCGTATTAAGGACCTTTATCATTATTATCTACGTACCATGCGCAATCGCAGTGCAGCGAATAGTTCTCAACAGAAATAGAAAAGAATGATGATAATAGTGTGAAAAACCAGAAGAATTACACATACCATGAACCTTCTGCCATTGAGCAAAGTAAGGAAAGACAGCAGAGTGAATATCATTGGAGACTGCTAAAGATCCAGCAGAAGCTGCAGCAACACTACTTCTACTGATCTTTTTCATCTCCTCAATATTCCCTAGAGGGAAATTTGGGGTTGGACCTCCAAACCCATTCTTTTTAAGCTTCATATAAGTCCTAGCAGGTGAAATCCACAAAGAAATCGCTAGTCTAAACAACAAGTAAAGGAAAACGCCAGTGAAGGTCAAGTTAAAAAGCTGGAAAAACTCCATCTCTCTCACAGAGCCAGAGACAGAGACAAGAATCGAGCTAGTTAAAACAACACAAAGAGACAGCTATATCTTTGAAGTTGATCGCTAATATACGTTGGTTGATGTAAAGGAGAGAAACATAATGGGTATTTATAGATGGAAAAGGTCGGAGTTTGGACTGAGGAACTGCACATTTATATGTCTTTTTGAACATTTTTCAAGCGTCTATTGTTCAACTTTTTGGGTCTCTCTTATCTCTTTTTTTTTTTGACCGGAAGACTTTTGCCAGCCTGCGTTTTTAGTTGGCCAATTTGCTCTATAAGGAAGCCGTCCAAGTCCAGCCAATAGAACTTCGCCACATAAGATATTTGACTGATCTTCTGCGCACGTGGACTCATAAGAAACCGTCTATTTTTAACAATAAGAGCACTATAGTAAATTAAAATTGTCCTACATTTTTTTTTCGTATTCCGTGAGCCGTGATCTCATATGTGTAGGAAATAAATATATCCACACCACCACCAACAACAATTCTAATTCTAATTCTAATTTAGACTGAGAAGCCTTCAAAATCAAAGTCATATTAAACTTTATAATGTGAAAATATAAATATGTACATGCAAAATTACAAAATTATGAAAGCGTGATGGATCGCTTTTATAGTAAAGGTTTGGTCATTTTAACAAAAATATTTCTCAATTTTAAATCATTCACACCCAACAAAATATTCATATTGAAGTTTTGTTTTTTATTTGAGTTTTGAATTCAGTTGCATCACACCCTTCTTCTATAGCATTAGAGGGACATACATATCTCATTCATCGCGAGACTCACTCAAGTCTATCTGGTCAAAGATCAAATATTGAACGCATAAGTCAATGATCAGATTCTCGTTTTTTCTTAACGATGAATAATCAAATGTAATTGATTAACAACCTCCCACCCATCCCAAGATGAAGAAAGCCAAGGTTATATCCTTTTACTGATTCCTTTTTTTAATTAGATAAAAATGATAAAATCAATTTTTTTTTAAGCTGGTTAAAATAAACTACTTTTTATCCAAAAGGCTATAATTGGTGAATTTTCATGCATTGCATTCAATTCATTTTTAACTTTATCTTAGCTTATTATAAGCTGGTTATTATACGTTTTAAAAATAGATCTGGTTATGATCTTGCTATTTGCTTGAGTTTTTTTTGTTTGTCTGGTGGGTCAGTTTTGTTTTCTGTCTGATCCTTTTATACCGTGTTCTCCAAGTTTTTTTTTTGCTTGTTTTGCTTTTTTCTAAGCTGGTACGTGCTAGGGAGGCTTAATGGTTGGGCCTTAACTGAACGTTATATGCTAAGTTTCTCCTGTATTTTATAAATAAATATAAAAGCACTTATAAAAAAAAATAATAAACTGAGTGAATCAGTTTTTATTTCGGTGCTTATAAGTTTTGTGTTTATAAGTTAGTTTGACTAAATATTTTATTATATTATTCTCATTTAATTTTTAAAATTTATCATAAATCTCATTTAATATCTTTTTAAGATATTTTAATAATAAATATACTTATAAGTTATTTTTTTATCAAATACATTAGTTATTTATCAGTCACTTATAAGCACCTTAACAAAACACGTAACTGTATAAAATTTTAAATGATTATAAGTTAATTTTCATAAACTAAATCAAACACCCTCCAATTAAACGAAGATCATTAACTTCAGGCAGTTAAGAAACTAGAATTTTACAATAACTCAATTGAATTGATTTTTTTTTTTTATCAATTCTCATATTAGAAAACTTAATAAATGAAAAAATTCAAGTCTTTTTAATTTAAAAAATCATTTTAAAATAAATAAAAATCATGTTAAAAATAATTATAATTATGTAAGAATTGAATTGAATTCTTTTATTATAAATAATTTTTTCCAAACAAAACCTAATAGTGTCTAACCCAAGAATTAGACTTTGTAGATTAACGTAAGGTACCAAACCGTTGAAAAATGAAAGAAAACCCATGATTTTGTCACCAATATGAAGCCAATAGTACAATAAATGAACACAGACAACATGATTATAAACAAGAAAATAAAAGCAACTATAGTCCTTTTCTTCTCATGATATTTTTCATTTAAACTTTTAAATATAGTCGAAAAAAATTAAAATTATTATTCGAGGTAAAATATTTGTTGAAAAGCAAACAATTCTATTTGTTGTAATTGATTTTTGTTTTCTTTTTGCAATGTGTACTGAGCAAGCACATAATTACAAGTTTGCAATGTAACATGAGTTTATGCATACGGGAAAATGCCGTGTTAGAGTACTCCATCTCTGCAGCTCCGACAATGCATTCCATGGAGAATTAACTAGATAGCTTAAGGAGATTATTAATATTTAAACTATTAATTCCATGTTTGTAACACCCTTAAATTTTTTTAAAATACTTATTTTATGTGTAAATATTAATATTTTATTTTATAAAAAATTTGAAAATTTATTTGGAATTTTTTGAATTTTAGAAATCAAGTTTGATTTTTCAAAATCAATAAATTTTGTTAATTTTTAAAAATTAATAAACTTTGTTAATTTTTAAAAATTAATTTAAAGACCATGGGACAAAACTAAAAATATATTTGAACTCTAAAAATTTTTTTGAGTTTTCTGAAATTTTTTCAGAATTTTTTAGCCTCGTTTTTTGTCTCAGGACAGAGTCAAAATTCAATTTCGAGTATCATGAATCAGGCCAATCAAATCGGACCGGCCTTCTTCTTTTTCTTCTTTCTTCCTCGTGCGCCCCGACATTCTCTCTCTCTTTCATTTTCTCTCTCCTCCCTCCTTTCCACCTCAAGCAAGCCGCTCCCCTCCCTCCCCCACACGTCGACGACCACCCTAGTACCCTCCCCCTCGCCGGCCGCCATCTGAAACCATCAGAAAATGCACCCCAAACCTCCATTGTGGCCCGCACAGTATCGCCCCTTTTTCGACTAAAATCTGGCTGATCTGACTACTAATTGGACTGAGTCTTGTCTCAAACACCTTCTATTCATTGAGAGCTTTCTATAGACACAAAAAATATAAATTTTCTTCGAGTAGATTTGCTTAGGAAGTTTTAGACCATTTTAAATTTTGGGCTAAATTTCTCCCAAACGGGAAACCCCACGGAAAACCGAGAGTACCGATGTGCTCTACACGATGAAAGCTTCGAGCTTCACGAGGATATAAATTTCAAAATTTTCCGACACTAAAATTTCAGTGTATCCTGTGAACTTTGTAGCATTTTTCCAAACTTTAATTGAGCTTAATTAATTTCATAAATATTTTTTTCTAACCCCTGGTATTGTGAGCTTCACGTAGGTACCCTCGTTTCACCGAGATTCGACGGTTATTCGGGTCTGTAATTTCAAGCTAGACAGACGGGCTGCCAGAAATACTTTAGGACTGAGTCGAGATTATAGGCTACTTCACCATTTTCAAATGCCCCTGACACGTTTCAAGTGTTAGAACTGGCATAGGTAAATCCAAAACCTAAGTTTTCTTAATTATCGAGTGCCTAAATTCGATTAAAAATCTATAAAATATTCGTAGTAGGTTAGAAAATTATAATTCCTTTTGCATTAGCTTAGTAATATTGCTAAGGACTGCGGGGCAATATATTAGAATTTTTAAAGCTTATTTAAGTGGTTTATACTAAAAAGTTGGTTCTAGGGATTAAATTGTAATTTTCTCAGATTGTGAGTTTTGATTAATTTGAAGGGTCCAAGAGGGGCCATATGTTATTGATGTATTATGATTATGGGAAATTACGAATTAGAATTGTTATTTAAACTTTTTTGCAGGATTGGTAGATTCTAAGTATAAGGGAAACTATACCGGATTTTCGGCAAAACCTTATGGTTGTCTTTTAATTCTCTGTAGCTTTTATTTCAAGTTGTTTATTGATAATTTTGGTATATTATTAGGTGAGCTGGGAGATTCTTCTTCCTCTGCCCAGCTACTACAGTAAGCTTTAAAGTGTTGTGAATAGATATTTATTTTATTTACAATTTTAATATTATTATATTTCTGGCATGCTCATGCATCACTTATATTTATATAGTTAAATATTAGGCATGCTCTGCTTTGTATTTATACTTGATGATATTACTTTGGTTGATGTGTTTTGATAATCTGGAGCTGTGTGTGTGAGTGGGTGTATATGTAGTGTGTATGGATATGGGTAGGATAGGCAAATCAGCTTGAGCTAGTCTCGCTTGGGACCCGGTCCTTTTTGAGAAAGTCAAGATGAGTACGACTTTGAGTTGATCTCACTGACCCCCGCATATGAATTATCAAGCGAAAGTCCTGCTCGAATTGATCTCGCTGGCAGGCTTTGGATTAAGAGAGCTGGGTAAGGGATCAACTCCCCATATATGTATGTGTGAGTATGGATTTGATACAGATGTGTGAGTACTCCAGATTATCTTTGATGTGACTTAATATGATCTATATGACTTGTATGAAGATGATGCATTTTATTTACAAGGATGCATTAGAATTAGATAGTTATAGAAATTGTATGTGAAATAAATATTTACTCTCTGAGTCGAACTTTCATTCCTGTTCACTATTTTTTCGGGTTACAAAAGAGCTTTTTCTATGTGTTTAACCTGCTTTCATTCTTCGCATGTCTACTGCTATTAATTTTATGTTTTGTGTTGTTAATATAAATCCTAGCTTTTCACATGTGTAGAAACATATTATTTAGTTTGGTATTGTAATATTTATTAATATTTGGGATTGTAACTTATTAAACTTTATGTATATATAATTGGGTGGTCAGATACCTATGATGGATGAGGGAGCAGAACTTCCATTGATTTTATTTTGGATTGTGGATGATTGATGGGTGAGCTGAGCTCCCAAAATGTATTTTTATTGAGATTATAGGTCGGGTGAGTTAATAACTCCCTATTGAATAATTCATTTTATGATCGGATGCTATCCGGTTGATTTTTTGAAATTGAACCCAATATGGGCCTGCTGATAGGCTAGAGTTTAGTTGGGCTTACTACTAGCTTTGTGGGCTTTATAGTGACCCAAGTCCTAGTATCGATTCGGCCTATAATTTGGGTCAAGACAATGTTATTACTAGAGCAATTAAATACTTATCCATCAATGAAACTTTATTTTTTGTTTTTGTTCTTTGACTAAAATTTGAATTCAATATCTTGTTATTTTGAAAATGAAAAAATACCCAATATTAGCATGCTAAAATTCATTGGTTCAATAAATTTTACTTTAATAATATTTAATTAGAAAACTTAAAAAAAAAAAGATTTCATAATTTTTAGCTTACTCAGGAGAATAGATCAAAGAAAAAATTAAGAGGGTATTTGGATTGACTATTAACTTTGAACTTTTAATTTAAAATGTATTTTTGAACTTATAAGTTAATTTAAAAATAAGTAATTAATTTTTTGGTAAAACTAGTTAAAATTAACTTTTAAATAGTTTAAGTGTTTAGTTAAAAGGCGCTTAAAAATAATTTAATTTATCGAAATGACTAAAATAGATATATCATTAAGTATCGTGGTTATTAAAATAAAGATAGTACTGATATTTTAATTAAAAACTTTTTAGGATAATATAGTCCTTTGCTTAGTTAAAATTATTATGATTATGACTTCTGCTTTATTTTAAGTAATTTTTTAATTTATAAGTCCAACAAAATACTAATTTACTTTTGATTTTTTATTTATAAATAGATTTGATCAACTTTTAAGATAAAACAAATACCCTTTCAGTCATTTTTAAGAAAAATGACCTTGTCTTTTCAAAAAAAGAAGTCACTTTCATTTTTTAGATTTTGATAATATTATTAAAATGTGAAAATAAATATATATACATGATATAAACATATAACATTAATTTAATATTATAGCTAAATAATAAAAAATATTTTTATAAATAATATCTTTTAAAAAATATTTTTTTATATACAAATTATTTTTCACGAAACAAACTGATCATAATCTCTTAATACTTTCTCCTTTACTTTAGCTTTAGATACAAAATAATAACTGACGCTTTAGTGGTGTGATTAAAATTTGTATACATATATGTTTCTTCATTTATTATTGTCAAAGCTTATATTTTGTAATATCTCATATTTCAACTTTGAAATCCTGAATTGAGTGAGTGTATGACTAATAATATATAATATTATGTTAAATGTTGAAAATGAATGTTTCTTAAAAATGAAAAAAAAAAATCTTTCTTTAAATTTGTATCAGGTGTTATGTGTATTAATTCATATGAAATTGCAAATAAACAAGAAAACGCGTATTTGTATTCATAGAGTGCAATCTCCACTGCACCACTTCAAATTGGGTCAAGACCTGAAAAACCCTTAAATCCAGGATTCAAGCCTGACATGCCTCTGTCAGTTTCAATTAATGGTGAGCCTTCTCCCTTTTCTTTTCTTTTACTTTATTTTCAAAAACGGTAAATTGTAGAATATATTAAAAATATGACAAGTATACCTATATAATTGTTAGCGAAAATAGTATTAAAATCTCATATTTATTTGTGATAGAGGTAATGTATTTTTTATATAATTTTAAGTATTTTATTTTTAAAAGATATATAAATATAAAAAATTAAATTATAAGAAATTGATTATAATTTAATTTAATTTGAGTTAATTTAATACTTACAAATTTTAAAAATTTTCTTTCCTTTTAAAAAAAAAATCAATTGGAAGTGAATGGGACTTTGTTGGGGTACAACTAAGGCTAAAAGAAACAACTTTTGACGCATTCAAAAAAAATAAAAAGGAAGGCAGCAGCATGCTATGCCGAAGTTGTAACACCGCGTGATAAACAAGCATTTTCAACGGTTAATAGTTGATTTAGGACTCATTATCAAAAGAAAAAGGTTGATTTTAGGACAGGTACTATTTATGGTCGGTGAGCGATGATATTGGGGCCGTAACAGCCATATATGTTAACTGAACTATTAATGTTTTTGCGTTGACAATCAAATCTGCCGTGGCCGTTATCTCCACACTCATGTGGGCCTTACGTACATTTTTTTTATTAGTTGGTGTTTGCTGAGGGTCAACGCCCAATCCAACTCAACCAGGGTCTAAGCCCTTTTTTTTTTTTTTTTTATCAGAACCAGGGTCTAAGCCTAGTGGCCATAAACAAGGATTATTCATATTATAAAATCATTTCACCACATGATCATTGATTTTTTTTTTCGAAGACAACATGATCATTGATACATGACAAAATTACAGATATGGAATGTCTCCATGCTTTTTTAATTATTGTCATTATTAATAATTAATGAAACTTCATCATCCTGGTGTTGGAGTTCCTTTCATTTTCATAATAAAATAGAACATTATTATAATAACCCAACAATGGGGCCGATATATACCCACCGAATTTTGGAGACGATCAACCATATATAACTGCATGAGATTTTAGTTTTTCATTTATTTTTTTTTTCTCTTTTAGTGAGAAAAATACTTTAAATTATTTTTTAACAAGATTAAAAAAATATTGTTTTAAAAAAAAAAAGAAAAATTCAAACTCCTAATTTCAAGCCCAAACAAAGGAAGACTTTAAGTCTCAATATATAAGGGTAATAATAATGTGTTAAGTGTGTGCCAAAAAATTTGGAAAATGCTATGAGATTACACGCAATTTATAAATAGAAGCATGAAATTATCATGTGAGATATATTTAGGTATTTAGGATACAAAATTTGCAGCAAGTATAAGCAGTGCGTATCTGCTTGCAGCTTTTGCCATTATCTTTTTACTTTTATTATTAAATCCATCGTGAAAATTGTGGCATTTTTTATGAAATGCATGGACGGTCACAATATAAAATTTCATTTCATCTTATTGCGCGAATTATTTTTTCACAAACTTCTCTATTTAATTAAGATAGTAAGAATTTGTTAAAATAATGGTAATATTTGTATTTTAAAAAATTATTAAAATAATATAATTTTTTATTTAATTAAAAAATAATTTTATAATATTAAGTAAACTATTAAAAAATAATAATTTATAATTTTTTACTTAATCTGAAATTCCTTTTTAATTTATAAATCAAGTCAAATGTTATTTTATTTATAATTTTTTATTTAAAAAATTTATTGACTTGTAAATTAACTAAATTGTGGGCCGGCTCTGTAGAAGGGAACGATGGAAAAGAAGGCAGAAAACAGCAAACTCCGAAGTCCAAACTCTAAAGTCCGCCCAATGGCCGTGAAGATCTGCGCGCATACCAACTTTTTCTTCCTGCGTGTTTGGACCATATCCTTCTATGCAACTATACACACAAGGCCCAGCATTTTTCATGTGATACACTGTCCTTGCCGCATTATTTTACTACTACTTAAACATTTAATTACAGTTTTGTTTATTTCTATATTATCTACTTTCTCTCTCTAGACTCATAGAAGATTTGAGAGAGGGATAACTTCTTGTTGGTAACAATCCCTGCCTCTATCTTTTAAATCTTCTTTTCTTACCTTTTTTTTTTTTGTCTTTATTTTTTTTTCAATAACTTTGAAATACATTACCTTTACAATAGATATTGAAAATTTTATTATCAGATATATCATTCTTTATAGGTCTTAAATTTATTTCTCTCAATTTTTATAATTATCTCTTTTATTATGAGTGTTTAATTTTTAGTTATTATAAATAAAAGTATGTTTATTAAATTTATATGGTTAGAAATTTTACATCTTAATTTGTAGATGTAAATTTTTTACAAATAGAGTCTGGTAATGCGAATTATTTTTTCATTGATGTATAATAACTTAAACTCATTTATACAAGTCATATGCATTATATGCATCAAGTTTCTAAAAAAAAAAATCACGTATGAAGGATTTAAATCAATTATTTTATCATACAAATCAAATAAAAAATCAGTGACTATTTAAAAAATTTATATATTTTGTCAATATCATTTTTAAGCAAAAAGATTTAATATTATTATTTTAAAATATTCATAAATTTTATTATTTATAGTAGTAAGTTCTATGCATGATCTACATGATTTGAATATTGTCTCTCTTGTAATTATTTATAATAATTAAAATTTTGATATTATTAATGAATTTATGCTTTTATAAAAAATTACATCTTTGTTTATTTTACATATAGATGACCTTTTTGTATACATTCACTTAATAGGAAATTAACATATTGAAAAAAGTTAAAAGATCCATCTTGTGTTTTATTCATACTTCATGAATGGATAAAATAAATATGCACATGTTGAATATATCTGTAATAAATATTACAAGTGAAACGAAAATAAGTTCACTGTTTTATTAATAGAATATGAAGTTTATATAATTATAATTTTATTTTAACAATTTAGGATTATGCTTTACTTAATAATAATTATTTATAAAATTAAAATATGATGCAAACCTCACGTAATGCGCACGCAAATATATTGCAAATATTGGGAGTGGGGAGGAATTAGGGTCTGAAAAATTCGATTGGCCGGTGAAGAATGTTCAGCTCAGGCCTTGCAGTAGTTGTCGCACGCTAACTTCATCCATGTGCGTATGCTCTAATTCCTCAACATTGTTGGAATATATATACACCCCGAGCATTATATATACGATTACCTTGAATTTTCCAAATGATGCCAATCATGAATTATTATTATTATTATTATTATTATTTACCTTTAAGATGTAAGATATAAGAATGTCTTAAATTTGAATTTTCTCATTTATTTATTTTATAATTATTTATTTTTATAATAAAAAATGATATTTTATTGTGTAGTCAATCAAATTATTATTTATTATGTTCTATTGCATTACAAGAATTTCTAATAATTAAAAAATTATTTAATATTTTATATATTATTAATTGAAAATAATTCAATGGGCAACATATCAAACTGTACCTAAATGATTAATCTTTGTGAATCTATGTTAGGATGATAACGAATGAATATTTATGATACTCAATTTAATTGAATATTAATATAATATATTTAAATAGTATATAGTTGAGTTTGAAATGTTTTTAGATTTGATAAATAATACTTATATAAGATAGGGTTTGTATATTAGGTACCTATTATCAAAACTTATTTATATAAATAATTAATTAAATATAAATATATTTTTTATAGTAACATTTTTAAATTTTTATATGTACTATATTTTAAATAAATAGAATTTAAATATTTTATAAAATTATTAAATTTTTAAATATAATTTATTAGTAAAAATATTATTTAATATAAACTATTAATTAAAATATAAAAAATTAAATGAATTTGAGTATTTTTTAAATAATAATAATTAAATTTAAGAGGAATTGAGGCGGTTAATAATAAATTTTAATTAAATTAGTAGCCTGAGCCTAGCAAGCTTAAGCCATAAATAAAGCCCAACTTCACATCAATTAAAAATAAAATAATTAATAATTTAATAATATTTATAAATTAATTAAATAATATTAAAATTTAATTTAAATTAAAAATTAAAATAATAAAAAAACTAAAAAACTAATAAAAATAAAAAATTTAACACAAATAATAAACTTTTATAAAAAATAAATAAATTAAAAAATTGTTCTTAAAATTTAAATAAATCAATTAACAATAACTTATTCTAAGTACAAAATTTATTTTTTAGAATTTAAACAATTAAAAGATTTTAAAACAATTAAAAAAATAAAAATAATAAAAAATAAAGAAAATGAAAAAAGAAAAAAAAGAAATCTTAAAAAATATGACTCCTCAAATTGGAAAAAAAAAAATGTCAAAATTAATATTAATCGAAAAATCTAAATACAATTTTAACTCTAAGAAACTAATGCAAATATAATACTAAATGCTATTATAAATAAACTAAATAACAAGACGACATCAACATAATAACATCAAAATAGCATCAGGTAATATCAATAATACAAATATCAATAAAAATCATCAAATTCTCACGAATCCAATATTAATAATAATAATTTCCTCAAGGACTTTAAGCCCTTCAACTAAATCCCTTAACTTTAAGACAGAAAAGAAATCGCCAGAGAACTAGAGGGAAAGCCCCACCGGTGAAACCCGTCTGCCAAGATCTCGCAATGTCACTACCACACACCCCCACACACCCACACACACACGCCACCAATACCACCACCCATCCCGCTCCAAATTACCACAACACCATCCATCATAAATTAATACTATAGTTGCAACAATAAATAATTTACATATAAACATATATTAATACATATAAGTGATATATGCATAATAAATTGAACATATAATATAATTAAATTAAAATTAAAATTAAAATTTTAAAATTAGAAAATTAACGAATATTCATATAACGGATGCGTAAAAAATAAAAATCTAATAGGATCTAATATTAAATTTAATTATTAATTAATAATATTAAAATTAAAAAAAAATAAAACAACAATTTGCAAAATTTTTCAGTGAAAAAAATAGAACAACCTCTATACAAAACCCCTAAAACCAAACAAAAAGGCTCAAACAACACTTCTACCTTCTCAATTTTCAAAATCACATCTCATCAACATCTCTCACTCCCTCCCAACCTACCCCAACAAATTAATCAAAAAAAAATATAAAAAATTAAAAAAAATAAATTTTTTTAAAATTTAAAAAAAACCCAAAACAAAATCTAAACAAAAAATAAAATTTCAAAAAATTATAATATTATATATAAAATATATTAATTTTATAATAATAAATATAATATTTTTAATGATATATTTATAGTTTTTATTTTTAATTAATGATAAATTTAAATTGCAAAGTTGGTATCGTTTGAATATCTGGATGAATTTATAGAATGATTTGTAATTATGATTACACAAGTTTTGATTGTAATTATTGAATCTTAGTCGACATGCTCAAATGCAAATCCGATCGCCGGGCCCAAAATTAAATCAGCGATGAAAATTTGAAATAAATTTTGTTATTAAATATTAAAATAATTATTTTTAAAAAATTATAAAATTATTTTTAAATCAAAAAAATCAAAAAAGTTCAAAAATCTCATTTTTAGCGATTTTATCGCTTTCGATCATGTTTTTTTTCACCAATCGATCGATCTATCTCGAAGAGTCTGTCGTTCATCCTGTTGCCTTGGTTCCTCCGTCGGTCGGATTGCCGAAGTGGCCAAAAAAAAAAACCCATATGTTTCTTTTTCATTTTTCTTTCTTTTTTTTCTTCTTCTCCCTTCTTCTTTGAAGCGTCACCTGTTGGAGGCGAAGCGTTTGCGCGTGAGTGAGTTGCCAGGGCCACGTCCCAACCGATGAAGCAGGCCAACGACAACCACCTTGAAGTGGCGGCCTCTGCAGTGCATCCCTCTCCTCTCTCTTCTTTGCCTTCTCTCTCGGTCTTCTCTCTTCTGCTTGTGGTGCCGGGGAGTGGGGCAGGCTCTTAGGTAGAAGGCTTCAGGAGGAAAAAAGGGAGGGTGGAAGGGAGGGGAGGGGGGGAGAAAGTGGGGGGAGAGTTTTTTTTTTTTTTTTTTTTTTTTTTTTTTTTTTTTTTTTTTTTTTTTTTTTTTTTTTTTTTTTTTTTTTTTAAGGAAAAAACAAGAAAAAGAAGAAAAAAAAGAAGAAAAAAAGATTAGAAGAAAAGAAAAAAAAAATTACTCCTCAAACATTTATTAACAACTAAAACAAATGGATTATTCAACTATATATTATATTATATACGACATTATATTCTATCATCCATCTACTATTGTGTCTTTTTCTCTAGTCTCTTTCTTTAGGGCTTTCTTCTTGAGGGCTTTATCTTGTAACTTTCATTTGACCATTTTCCCGATATTTTTTTACATTTACTCTATACTTGACTTCTCATTTGGATTTTTATTGAATGTGCTTTACTTTCTTATATGCTTGCTTTTTCTCTCTCTCACACTTCTTCTTTACTCTTCTTTATGTAACTTTTTCATTATTATAATGATTTTGTTATCATATCTTATGTTCCTTATCTTATCCTATCAGTAGCTTTAGGCATCCCTAATCTAGCTTTCTCTTCTCATCTTCTCTCTTCTCTCAATCCCTATAAATCCTATAAATCTAAATCTATCTCTCAATCCTTTACTCAAATTACTAATCATTTTTTCATTACTTTTGTATCATTACTTTAGTTATCCATCATATGTCTTATGTAATCTCTCCTCCAAGTAAGTAATTAGTCTATAATTTATATCAATATCATTTATCAACATTGGAAATATCTAAAAGAAAATCTAAGATCAATTAAAAAAAAATCATAAAATCGATCCATCAAACTTCAATCCTTCCGACTTTATCAAATCTAGACTTCTTCTATCTAACTTCTTTATAATAGCTTTACCTACTACATATTTCCTCACACACACTTTTACACTCTCGGCTCTAATACTCCTTTAATAATTTATCTTATCTATCTCTGTTTTGTATATCTCTTAGTGTGTTTATATATATATATTATCCTCTCTCATACTCTCATTTTTTACTCTTCCTTTCTTCCTTCCTTTATCCTTTCCTTTTATCCTATTTTCTTCCTTTTCTATTTTTTTATTATTTTTCTTACCTTTTTTTCTTAATCTTTAATCTTATCCTTATCTCTTTCCCTTTTCCTTTTCTTCATCATCATCATCAATCATCAAATTTAACTTTCATTTTATTTCTTTATCTTTCTCTATTTTATTTCTTCTATTTCTATATTCACTCATTTACGATTTACTCCTACATTACACACTTTTCTTCCTTTTTATAATTAAATATATAATTTTATTTTTTTGTATTTTCTATCCCCTATCCCAAACAACAACACAACATTATTCCCTCTCACCTCTCTTAATAGGAAATTACACATGGATAGGGATATAAAACTATAAGAAATAAGTTCCATAATACTGGGGAGGAATGTGTGTGTCATGCCTTCCATTCCAACAAACAACTTCACGTGTTCATTCTCCTTAATATAAATATATACATCGCCCATAGCCCAAAAACTTCAGCCTCATCTTTTCTCCTAGCAACAATCTCATCATTTTGTAACTCATTCACAACTCGTTTATTACTCGATCGTCCTTTCATACTTAATAGATTCCAAACACTAATTCCACCCTTATCTATGGTACCTTTTCACTAGTTCTAGATTTTAAATTTAAAAAGATAATAAAACAATTAAATAATTAACAATTAAATTATAAATTTATTAGTACTAAGTTAGAATAAAGGAATTATAATTTTAATATTTTATGAATTTTATTCTAAATCGATATTTAAATTAAGTCCAAATTTTATTAATAATTATTATAAAATTATTTTTTGATAAGGATTCTAATATTAAGAATATTAATAAGATTTGAATTTAAATTCAAGTAAGGTAATTTTCTTGATACTCTGTCTATTATCATCATAAATTTCTCTCTCTATTTTTTGTTTTTTCAAAATCTCTACATGGTTTAATTGGCTCATTATCATTAGATGTGAGGCCATAATTCTGATGGTTGACTGACTCCTTTCATGCATGGACCACAGACTTGTTGATTGAAAGCACCTAAACCAATAATCCCATCGAAACGACCACGCAATGCATGTGATTAGAGTTATAAAACTTTGCACAATTTTTCTAAATATGCCCTTAAAACTTATTTAGTTAGATAAATTAATTATTATAAGCATTACGCTACCTTCAAAACCACTTGATTATAATTATTTGAAAAAAAAATGCTCAAACATAACTATTTATTTAATTAATTTATAATATCACTAAATGAAAAAAAAAAAGAAATTATGTATTTAATTATTGAAAATTGATATAGTAATTTTGGTGTAATTTTTATATTATAATTTAAATTATATAAATATAAAAATATTATTTTATTGGTGAGTGCAGTTCATTCACATAATGAATCGGAAGCTGCCATTCCCACTTTCTTTAGAAGCACGCAAAAACCTTAGATCAGACCGGGAGCTCAATATTCAACAAAATCCGGCTCAGCCCAGTCCATTGTCATTCCTATCCTAAATGATTTAATGATGGGCTGGGTCAAGCCTGGAGAGCAAGCCCATATAACACCTATGCCATCGCTCGGTCAGAGGTGAGACGGTGAGGGTCCCATAACAATTCACGCCTTCTCCTTCCCATAACATCCAAGTTGGAACGGGGAAGGACAATTGGAAAGCAGAGAATTGATTGAGAGAGAAGCAAATCAAAAGATCCACGCTCCGTGGTTGTGTAGGCCATAGGGTTCTTTTCAATGGAAGAAACAAAGCCCGTTCAATTCTCCACAGATCCACAACCACCACGAACCCACTCCAACAAAAGAAAGCTTAGCAGCGTCGAACTCCGCAATTCCTCCTACTTCAAAATTCGCGCCCTTGTTCGACAACTCCGTCCCCAGTTTATCCAGGTAAAAGCTTGGCGTCTGTTTTATCATGGTGAATCTGTTGGTATGTTTCTTTTGTATGCTATTGTTAGACTTCAGCGCATGATTCTTTTCTTATTGTTTATTAATGAAAGAAGATCAAAATTTGATCTCTTTTCGTTATATGAGCAGTCTGAAAATACTTACCTGCTAACATGGTGATTCCATGGATTAAATTCTGCATTTAATTTCTGTTATGGGTTTATTATATTTGTCGAGTCGGTTTCTTTGAAGTGCATACATTTCTCGATCACTTTTTGCTTTGGTGCCGAGAAAAATATGGAAGTATAACAAAATATTGAAGTTATGAATATCAACTCTTTTTTTTTTTTTTAAATATCATTATCTTCTTTTTCTTCTAATTCTCCGCTTTTGTATAATTTCAGAATATTAAGAAATTATATGTGTTTATTAATTAATCGATATGAAGTGCTAATGTTGTTGGAGAATAACTGATATGACTATTTTTTCCCTTCTGGATTCCTTTTGCTTTTTCTATATTGTCTATTTTTGTTTGATTTATTGGGGTAAATGGGAACCTGTGGCTACTTGTTTTGGTGAATTCTTATTTGGGTTTAGATCTAGTTGTTCATGGATAATAGCTCCATGATTAATCCATTCAAGGAAACAACTAAGAAGAATTTATGTTGCTATTTTTTTCCTAACTCTAAATGCAAATTACAATCTGTCAATCACTAGTATTTGGAATATTGTGTTATTTCAATTAGCTATAATTCACATGATAGTTTTTGAGGTTATGGATTACCTTAGTATGCTGAACGGTTGTTGCATTCTGTAACTGGTGGGCCATGCTTTTTGGAGCTTCAAGGCAAGCTCACCAAGTTTGGATTATGTTTTGCAATATGGGCCAGTATAATTCTCTTATTGATGGTAGAACTTAAAAATTTTGTTGCTGATAGTTGAATTTTGGTATGTTATTTGGCATCCATAGAGGGTTAATCTTGGTGTAACCCTTAAGGTTGCTCCTTTGTGACTGTAAAGTCACAGATTTTTGTGGAAATAGCCTCTCTGCAAAATGTTAAAAGAGAGGCTGTGTTTGCTAAATGATTGCCCCTTGACCCTTGGTAACTGGGGAGCCTAGGTGTGCCCTTTATTTGGGCTTCTGTATCTTACCATTTTCAGGTTTGTTCTTAACTTGGTCTTTGTCAGTTAAAAATGGTTTCTTGGCTTCTTATTGTATTATTTTAACTTAAGTCTTATGAATGGGGATGGGTAGTGGCTGTGCTGCAAAGTGCAAGTGTGGTTGTGAGATTGAAGCAGGTGCATAGACAATTTAAGTTTTGTTTTTGGGAATTATTTTACCAAGAAGTTGGCTTTATTTCAAGCATTCACGTGTTATTATTGATCTATCATTTTGTCTTATATTTTAAATTTAAGAATTTGTATATTTCCATTTCAATAGTACATTGTTAAGCACTTGAATGATTAAGTAATATGTTGACACCATGTGAAACCCAACGACTGCAACCAGTGGTACCAATTTGTTTAACCCTGCATGGACACTAAATTCTAGATCTGTAGTCCAATCAAGTGCAATGAACGCGAGATGTAGAGAAACAGATGTTATCAGGAAGAGTATCATAAATACAGGGTGCAATGAGAGGCATATTAAAAGCACGTAAAGAAGTAATATTCGTCATTTTTCTTGAAAAGGCAGTTGAGGATGTGCTCATCCAGGCCATTGCAAAGCCCCCAATATTTAGGGACAGAGAGGTAGCTGGATCGCTAGAAGTTGTATTATCTTCACTATGGCATTTAGTTTTTCAATTATTTCAATGAATCTAGGGGATTAGTATTGGCATGCATGAGATTGAACTGATAAACCTTACCGTGGGCTGACCTATGATTTATTATCCCCTTATTGTAATTCTCAGGGATTCCAAAAATGATAAAAAATTATAAATGGCACATATAGATCAGTGGTTTGAATATAACCCTGGATCTTTGTTATCTTGAGTTTTATAAAACTTTTGTATGCATAATACCTGTGGTGATCATTTATCATGCACTTTATTTTATTACATGATTACTTCTAACTCTATGATGCAAAGTTTTGACTTTTGATATAAAAGTTGACGAAACAAGAGCCATTGCAATTGTTGCTGCTTTCTTTAACGGAATCCCCTAGGAATCCTAGAGTAATTCAACCTAATGGTCTCCTTTCCCCTTTGTTATGTCTTACATATGCCTTTTTTCTTTTTGCAAACTAAATAATGTTTCTCAATGCAGGTGCTTCAGTCACCTGACTTTCGGAATTGTAAAGCAGCTCATGAACTTCGAATACGTTAGTCCCTCTTTTTTAACTGTCTTGCTTGATGCTGTTCCTTATGGAATTTTGATTGACATATATTGGCCGTATTAATTTTCTCATATTTGTAGGATTTGCTGTATGGTGATAAGAAAATCAAAATTTCTGTCTTGCTAACTCATGTTCATGTATCCAACTTGTAGAAATGAAGCTTGTGATGGATTCATGCAAGCAGATGACCATGGAGATAGATCCCCTTGAGAAGTTTGTGTTGGAATGTCAGCCTTCCTCAGGTAAAAGCATGCCTGTAAAACAATCCTGGGACAGACAAAAGGATAGAGAAGTACCAGAGTTGCTTCGGCATAACAAGCCATCAGAACAACCTGCAGAACAGAAAACACATACAAATTTCAACTCACAGATGAAGCTTGATGATCGCCGGACACGAAAGAGTTATATTGTTGGTGGTTCAGTTTTTGGTTGGAACTTCATAACATTTGGAGGCAGTAGCCCTGTTTATTATGGGGTGACGAAGGAGTCTTACAGAAACACCCTTAACAGGAAAATGTCATGAACTCCTCTTTTTAAGTAATAATATAGAAAATGCACATTCTATAGTGTAGCAACTTTGAATTGGCCATTGCTCGAAAGAATAGAAAAACTTTGAAGTAGCCATTAGAAGCCAGAAAATATTCATTTTGTTTAAGAAAGTTGAAAATTTTGATGGAAAGAAGCCAGTTGTCATGTTGTTTTTAACAGACGGGACCAATTTTGCCATTACTGGGTGGGAATGGATTCAGCACGGTTTCATATTTGCTTTCAAGGTGGGTAGGAGTGCAACTTATTGTTTCCATTTCTCTTGCTTCTAAGTTATGCTTCAAGGTTCAAGCACGTGCATGTTTTCTGTTTCTGGTAAATATCTTTTAGTGAATGTTGCTAATCATAGTGTTTTGTTGCCATTTTCCCTGAACTATGACAATACCCGAATATAGATCCGGTGACCTGCATAGCCAGGTGGTTCGAGCTTGGGAATTTAATACATATATGTAGAGCTTAGCTCAGCTTGCCGTGCCTAATTTATAAAAATTATTTTATCTATTTTTTATTATAGAGCTGTACATAATTAAATATAGAAATCCTAATATTTGGGTCTGTTGTAGGACATGCCTACTTATGGGTAGTGTTGTTGAACCGCGGTAAGACTGGACCTGGACCATTTTATCAACCCGATAGCTTCCAGCTCATGGCACGGCACCCTCCTTCATGGCGGGGAAAAAATTAACATTAATGCACTATAATATAAAAGCGAAGACAAATTGCACGGTGCAATTGATTTTGAGGGACTACAATTACAATTTCGTCCTTCCCTCCACGATTTTTGGCCTTTTCAAGATCTGGGTTTTGTTGTCTTTTGGTTCTATGTTGCTGTTTGACGATTTTACCCATCCTTTTTTGACCTTCTTGCCCATACCACCCCCCTCTCCCCCCCCCCCCCAACCCAAAACGACGCCGTTCAAAAGCCTTTCTTTCTGTAACTTTGCTTTTCCTTCGCGCCTGTTTTTGTGTTTTCCTCCAGCTTCTCACCCTAATCTTCTGAAAGAAATAAACATATCCAGCGCCGTCTCACCGCCTTCGGAGCATCATACCGCCATTCCGCCGCCGTCGCTCCCTTCATCAGGTCCGGAGAACCCAGTGGTACCAATCCGACAGCGTGGGGTGGCCCGCAGCCAAAGATAGGCCTGGGTTCACCACGGACTAATCAACTGCAACTTCCGTCGTTTATGCCTCACTAAAGCATAGTCAGCTCCAGATGACATCCATTGCTTTTTCAGGATCTGCAGAAAGTTGGGTCACTAACATGTTGAGAAATCAGATTTGCAAATCATATTTTTTTGCGTTTTTTAATGTGTTTTTTTCCCTCTTTCCATATGGATTATTGTATCTGGGATCTCTTTTGCAGAGACTGGTATTAAATATAAATCTGAAAATGGAAAACCATTTTCCCAAGGAAAGTCAATTCGTGGTTTTAATCATCAAAATTTGAAATTGAACAGTTAATTTCCCAACTCTTTTGCAATTAAATCAAAATCATCTTTGTCGAATCTCTGATCTTAGATATGACTGAGGTATGTTAATGCTAATCAGAAATGCCATTTCTCTTTCTATTTTGAAATTTGATAATTGGCTATATGTTGTCTTTTCTTATTGAGAAATTGAAATGGCACTTAATAAAGCCAAATCGATCTCCACTTTTGTTCCAGTCGTCGTTTAATGTCTTCGTTTTTTTGTTTACAATAAAAAACATACTGTGGTTATTGCAATAGGTTCAAGCAGCTGCTGACACAGTTAGGAGCAGGTTTCAAGGTCATTGAACTGGATGAGGAAAGTAAGAGTATAAGACCTCTTTGCCTGATCTAAAACTGTTTTTTGAGCTAAAAAATTCTGCATTTTAAATCAAATTTCTCTTTTTTTAAAGGTGATGGAGCTGAAATTCAATCAGCTTTAGCAGAGTGGACTGGACTGAACTAAGGACTGTACCTGACGTGTTTATTGGTTGTAGTGATTATAAGGCCAAACTCCACATTGCTGTTGCTTGATTTCAATTTTGTTCTCGAGGATCATTACTTGGCTATAACAATAAATTGATCGTTGGAAAAATGAACACAGATGTCAAAACGAAATCAATCCTTTTATTTTATTGCTTTGTTTTGATTGAACCCTTGGTATGTAGTGATTGGTATTTGATGGGGACATCTGCTTCAGATCCTGATGGTACATATGAATATGATCTTCGTAATACTCTTATGTACACTTTGTTTCTTCGTTTAGCTTATTATTATTATTATTATTATTTTGCTGAACTAGCTTATTTTCTGTTGTAGCAATTTTGGTTCTTAATTCTAAATTGTTAACTTCTAATCCATTGGCTGAGAATTGAGTGATCTAGAGTGTGAGACAAGGCATAAGAGATTGTGTTGGTGACCCGGTTGGCCTCAATAAAATATCTGGTTAGCGTACAATGTACGATATTTTGTTTGTTATGCCCTATATTTTTGCTTTATTCCTTTTCGTTCCTGCTCATTGTTAATGCACATTACTGTAGGGTCAAAGCAAAGGAGGGGAAGTGCTGTGGGAGCAGGTGCTAATTCTTCATGTAGACATTGTCCAAGGAGGCATCCAGCATTAGGTTTTCTTTTCTAGCTTGAATTTCAAAACATGAGCATGTTTCATTTCCCCTGGCTTTTATCATGGTCATCAATGCAAATTTTTTTCTCAATGGTTTAGGTATATGTACTGTGCAAGATAAAATATTTCGTCTCTTTTATTTTAGTTATTACTAATTTTTCCACTATTGTTACTTTTCCTTCTGTACATCCTATAATGTGAAAAATTATTTTGTACTTTTTACATATGAGTTTTTGGAGCTGATTGCTAAGTCATTTAAGAATTTCAAGGTTCTGGTGCTTTCTTCGTGTGAGGGTTTCTCCACTGATGAACTTGCTGCCAATTGCAGGTTTTCATTTTTACTCTTCGCCACTCTTGATGCATTTCTTAAATCCTAATTGTTGGGTTGTATATGCATTTCATAAATTTGTTTCCATTTCAATTATTTAACTTGATTAATTTTTAAAAAATTTTTGGTTTTTTTTTTTTTCAATAATTTGGATGGTTTTTGATTCTGGCATTCGAGAAGTTCAATGTAAAGAAGGATGTAGCTGAGCACATAAAGAAGGAATTCAATAGGAGGCATAGACCGGCTTGGCATTGCTTGGCTGGTCAGAATTTTGGTAACCTCATTTGAACCGTATTCTTTTTGTGGGGCATTTATTTTATTTTTCTCAGATTTGAAGCTTTGTGTTGCTATTTTTTCTTTGATATTGAAGTGTTTTCATGTGCAAGGATTTATGCTTTTGGTTCCCAATTCAATTCATTATTTGCTGGACGACTGATGCTATTTCTATAATTAAAGCATGGAATACTTAGATCTAAGCTTAGATTAGATGTTATTTACTTATATCTATGTTCATTGCCAATATTGCATGTATGGTTTTCTCCTCTTTACTTTTGCTTGATTGTCAGTATAAGCTTCAGCTTGAGGCTTGCCTTTTGCAATTATTTTTTTAACAAAAGGATCATAAAAGCTTGCATTTTTTTTCTCTCACGCTAATGTGAATATAATGGGTTGAATAAAATTGTGATGTAGCAGGTGTGGTTTGATTTATTTGTATTCTTTATTCCTGTATATTTTTTGTTTAGCCGTAGGATTTGGTGTAATGTACAGGATTAGCACTTTGTAGATGAGAGTTTAAACTTCGATATGGTTGAAGCAATGACATGTGACTCTTGCTTCTTCTCCTCCTTTTTGACGTGTGGATCATACATGCACAAACAGGAAAGTCAAATCCAGCAGTTGAAACTCCGAATAAATTTGGGGCAAATCTATTTCCTCTGATACTTAATTCAGTGGACGTCCAACTTCTAGACTTGATTTGTTTATGAACTAGATGCACAGTTTAAAATAAATAACCTCCAGGAATCCTTAACTTGGATTTTAACTGGAACCATCATTTGATTTCTCAATTTAGTTGACTCTTAGAAAAAAGTTACTGGCTAAAATCAGTAAATTCAACCATATGTTCCTTGTTTATATCACTTTTTCTTAATGTCCCTGCAATAATTTAATGTCTTGCGGCATAGAAAAAGTTACGACTCAAGGGTTGCACTACAAGATTATGCGAATTTTGGTATATCAACCTTCAAAAAATTTCTTTAACCAAAACTATAAGCCTAAGAGAAGTTCGCAAACTGTATCATCAACCTTAATTTATTAATAAATATGAAAATATTTTTAGAATTATTTAAAAAAAAAATTCTTGCCCGAAGCAATCTTAATTTATTAATAAATATGAAAATATTATTAAAATTTTAAAAAAAATTTCTTACCCGAAGCATGAGGGTGTATCTCTAGTAATATATGTGAAGGATATGACATTTTTTGTTGCACCGCGGTTTTTTTTTTTTTTTAAACAAATTGAATTTCATTGCAGCCTAAATCGGCATAAAAGAAGTTACGCAATGAGCTTGATCCGCATCATTTACAAGAAACGAGAAATCACGAAGGGCCTTAGAAGCCCGACCATGGGCTGCTCTGTTACATATCCTTTTACGTGTCCAACAAAAAATATTTAATTATTTTTTTATTTTTTAATATTAAAATATTATTTTAATATTTTAATTTTATTAAAAAATTTTAAATATTTTATTTAATTAAATATTATTTTAATTTTTTTTAATAAATAAAGAATATTGTTTAGGCAAATCATAATTT
This sequence comes from Hevea brasiliensis, assembly GCF_030052815.1. NCBI lineage: Eukaryota > Viridiplantae > Streptophyta > Magnoliopsida > Malpighiales > Euphorbiaceae > Hevea > Hevea brasiliensis. The sequence continues at coordinate 87,260,413 of NC_079505.1, read as the reverse complement.
ATTTCTTTATGTTTGGTAAAATTTATAAATTAATTTTTATATTTTTTAAAATTTACCTATTTAGTTTTGATATTTTAATAAATCTATAAAATAATATCTAATTGGGCAAAATTAAAAATTTATACAATTATATATTTTTGATTTCACAAATTAAAAATTGTAAATTATATATTAAAATTTTTAACATAATTAATATTATTAATTTTAAAAATTAATTATTAATTATAAAATTAATTATTTATTAAAATTTCAAAAGATAAATATAGATTTTAAAAATATAGAGACTAATATATAAATTTTGCTAAATTTTAGAGATAAAATTATAATTTATTCTATTTTTAATTAGAAATTATTTATAATTCATCACTAAAAACTCACGCACTAAAAACTCACGCACTCACAGGACTGGTTTCTGACGCGGCGGCGCTAAACTTTGTTTGCCTGATGGGTCATCTGCGTTTCCAGTTGTCTCGCCTTGATTTTGTAATAGCTATGTTTATTATCATTGAGATTCTATCTTTCGTTTTTTTTTAAAAAAAAAAATGAACAAAAGAAGCAGAGAGGTTGACGATATCATTGACCAAGTCTTGTATTTCAAGAGCCTCGAGTCTTTGGAAGAGAGTCCCCTTCGAGGACAACCCGATGCGATGGAAGCCTTTGGCTTTGACAAGAAGGACAGCTTCCCCGCTTGCAAGACAGTCTAAAATTAGCGGGCTAGTGATTGCTGGAACGCGCTTGCAGAACCAACCAAGGGAAAACCTCAGGTGGTCTCGGCATATGCCCACCACAGCCCCATGTTTCCTCGTTTGGGCACTGCTGCATCACAATTGAATTTGATAGCGTGAGCTTGCGGAGGGGACCAATGCATTTCCAGTTGAATGGTTGAGGGTGCTGCATGGTGGAGCTCTCTTGAGCTAATGGAAAGTCCTCAAGATGGTGCTGAGCTGCCGATATCAAGTCCTGGAAGGATGGGTACTGGTTCTGATTATAGGAGTTAGGAACCACATCTTTTCATAGAACCAGGAGAGTTCCCTCTCTTATCATGGCCAGACATCATCAATTGATCACCTTAATAGGCATATATGTGATTACACTTTCCATGGAAAACTTGTGGGCTTTCCTTTCGAGCCCATCTTCACAAACTATGATAAGAAGCCGCGATCAGGCAGCTTTCTGCTCCATTATCTGTTTCTGTAAACAGAATGGATCGCCTGCTAATTTATTGTCTTCTGCGTCAGTACATGTTTCATTTGCTTCCATGCAGGTTTCTGAAAGTCGTCTGATAATTTCTTTTCTGGCCACTCAAAAAATATTCAATGAAATAATTTACTGAATTCTGTTGTGAAAAATGTTATTACTGTTATTTTATTTGAGAGCCCAAAGTGGGTTCCCATTGTACAAGCCCAATGTCCACCCCTGGAGTTTAGGATTCTGAAAAATGCTAGGAAATAAAACCAATGGAAGTCGATTCTGGATAATATGAATATAGCAAATGTTGGGTTGCGCATGCTTGGTTTGAAACAGAAAAGCGTTTGTAGAAGGAAAAATTCCAAAAAAGAAAAACTACTCCAATTCCTCTGTAAGCCTAGCGAGCCACAACGAAGCCATAGAACAAAATTCAGCGAGATTGGGTGGTGATATTGCAGTGATCAGATGCACTTTAATTTAGAAGTCATGGAAAAGCATAATAGCATCGTCAAGCTTCATCTGTGAGGACTCCATCAAAATTCTCATTTTTTTAAGTTTCTCGTATTTATCTTTCATCGGCCCCTCGCGTCTATCAATGGGCAGATTTACAATCTGAAACAAGTTGACACAGTAATATGATTAATACCTGAAAATACTACGTTATAGCAGCCAAAAAGCAGTTGTTGCAAAATATTTATTGAAACAGCACAATATCAGAGATTAATTGCCAAACCTCCTTTTGCTGTTCTAGCTCATAAGCTACTCGAAGACTCAAATTTAAGGCAGCATGGAACAGCTCATCCAGTACATGTTCCCAAAGAACAAGCTTATTTACCTTCCACAACAAGAAAGTTGCTGTTCCCACAACTAATTTCTGCATGAACGATTCAATAACATCTTTAATTAGTGATACACTTGCACACAAACATATAAACAGAAACACTTGTTTACCTCCATAAGCAAGTAGTCATCCTGCCACAGCTTATAAAGAATCTTAGTTGTTTCCTTCTTTTCAACAAATATAGTATCTGAAATCTAAAGAAAAAGGTAGAGTGAACAATATAGCAAAAGCATCATCCAAATTAATCTCACAGAGGATAGAGAATAAAAAACTACTAAACAAAGCCAAAAAGAAAAATAAAATAAGCCCAAACAAAAAAATTAATGGGCATATGGTTTTAAGCACATCAAGTGACACTGAGATTTTGCTTAGTTAAGATTTCATCCTAGATCAAGAAATAACAGAGGCTACACATATGTTACATGATTCCATGCAAAAAAGTTTGCACTACCATGACCAATATTCAGTGTCATTCAAACTCAAGCATAGGGCAAGAATGACAAATTTCATAAAACAACTTCCTTACACCTCTTCAACTTAAAAGTCTCAAATGCACTTAACACCTGAGTATTGCATCCATCATGGGAGTTATAGCATATTGGAAATTTAAATCAGAACAATAATTCCTCTAATATTTACAAATTCAGAGGAAAGTTGGTCTAACTCATTACCTTATCAGTCTCAAGTAGGCGACTGGCCTTGGACAGTAACCTAAAAATTCTATACGCATCCCTCCCATATCTTTTCAGCACAATTGATTCCACCTGCAGTATAGGAAATGTAGCCATAATTTATTTTATAGTGAAACACCAGAGCTTCAAATTTTGAGGAAAATCCATAGATCAAACAGACCTCTTCGCTCTGAGCTGCTTCAATAATATGCTTGAAATCTGCATGATAAGTACGATGGTGTCACAAAAAACCAGAGTAATTACTCATCCAAAAGAAAATATGGAGCTCCATCTTGGAAGGAAACATAGTTTTATATTTCAAGAAGAACTGGACTGGAATGAGAAAAGACAAACGATACCTATACTATATGATTCATCAGCCACTGTTACAAAAGGTGGGGGAGAACTCAACTGAACAAGGGCAGCCCTGACATGATCAAAGGTCATGTTACGGCCTTTTTCACTCTTAATTACTTCTTCATAAATGGAATTCACCGATAATGGAACTGCAAAAGTTATAGTTATCAGCATTGACACATGTAACTGGGGGAGTTGCATGAAAAATGGTAGGGAAGAGGATTTCTCATTTTTCTTGCTCTTTTAAATTTTTCCTCCTTTTTTGTTGACAAAACATTGGAACAATATGGGAAAAAAAATTATACATAAAATAAAAATGTAAGTAAATATAGCACTAAGTGAGTCATAACTAACAATATGTGCACCTGCACTTGTAACAGATATAATTATCTGATATTATCTAATAAAGACATCTTTCACTAAATCCAGTTACAAAGCTACAAAACTGATAAATTTGAACCTTATATTGGTTAGAAGTAGCTGCTCTAACTAGATAGAACTTAGTGAACTAGGACAAACCCAATTCCTAATTTGGGCCTGTGCACTGACCAAATCATTTAGTCAACACAGAAACCATCATCTTTTGCATCACTACATAAACTCAACTCAACAACTTCAACATAATTTTTTTGCCTACTCAGATCTAGACTCAGGAATCATTAGTTGTAAATCTATTTATAGCAAACACCTTCAATTCTTCCACCTATATATATAGTGGATCTTTGTTTGTCTTATATATGGAAATACATCCAATCATTTAAATATGAATTAGAGCAAGTAAGCAATCATCTAAGAAATCTTATCACCTGAACTTGCTGTTTTCACTTTCTTCTCTTCAGTTTTAGATGCCTCTAGCATTGCACTTAAGACAATGGCAGCTCCATCGTCCAGTCGTGCTCTCACATTCTCAATGCAATCCTAGTATACAACAAAACAGAGAGCATCATTAAAATATAAACATACAACAAAGCATATATATATATATATATATATATATATATAGAGAGAGAGAGAGAGAGAGAGAGAGAGAGAGAGAAATACACAATAACCAGTGCCCGCAGGGAAGTTTAGAGGATATAATCAAACCCTGCCTCCAACATTTTGGCCTTGTTACTTTACCATCTGGAATTTTATCTAAAAGAAAAAGCTCCTGAGTTTTAAGAACTTTCACTTTACACCCACTTTAAACCAGCCTAGGCAAGGTATCGGAAAATAGTCACGCATGCATCATGTGACTTCCAGAAACTATCTTCCGCCTATTTCTTCAATGAATCCAACTTCTCCGAAAACCATGTTATGCAGAGAATACTCAACTCAACTCAACTAAGCCTTTATCCCAAAAATTTGGGGTCGGCTATATGGATTTGCTTTCTCCACTCTAAACGATTTTGAGTTAAATCCTCAGAAATGTGTAATGTTTCTAGCTCATGTTGTACTACTCTCCTCCAAGTCAATTTAGGTCTACCCCTTTTTTTCTTTCTATCTTCTAACCTAATGTGCTCTACTTGTCTAACTGGAGCCTCCGTATTTTTACGCTTCACATGACCAAACCATCTCAATCTCCCTTCTCTCAACTTATCTTCAATTGGCACCACTCCTACCTTTTCTCTAATACTCTCGTTACGGACTTTATCTAGTCTAGTATGGCCACTCATCCACCTTAACATTCTCATCTCTGCAACTCTTATCTTAGACGCACACGACTCTTTCAGTGCCCAACACTCACTACCATATAACATAGCCGGTCGTATGGCTGTACGGTAAAATTTTCCTTTCAACTTATTGAGAATCTTACGATCACATAAAATGCCGTGGCACATCTCCACTTCAACCATCCGGCTTTAATCCTATGACTAACATCTTCCTCACATCCCCCATCTACTTGAAGGACTAAGCCTAGATATTTAAAGTGATTACTTTGGGACAGTACCACTCCATTCAAACTAACTCCTTCCTATCACTAGTTTGGCCTTCACTGAACTTGCAATGCATATATTCTGTCTTCGTTCTACTTAACTTAAAACCCTTTGACTTTAGAGCACTTCTTCAAAACTCTAACTTTCTATTGACTCCTTCTCGTGTCTCATCTATCAGAACAATATCATCCGCAAACATCATGCACCAAGGAATACTCTCTTGTATATGTTTCATCAATTCATCTAAAACTAATGTAAAAAGGTAAGGGCTTATGGCTGATTCTTGGTGTAATCCAATTGAGATCGAAAAATCTCTTGTGTCCCCTCCCACCGTGCGCACAATAGTAGTTGCTCATTCATACATATCTTTCAACACTTGTATGTACCTAATAGATACCATCTTTTGTTCTAACACATTCAATAAGATATCTCTTGGAACACTATCATAAGCCTTCTCCAAATCAATAAAAACCATATGCAGATCTTTCTTCACATCTCTATATTTCTCCATCAAGCTTCTAATGAGAAAAATCGCTTCCATAGTTGAACGACCGGACATGAAACCAAATTGATTAAGAGAGATAGAAGTATCATGACGTAGTCGATGCTCTACAATTCTCTCCCACAACTTCACAGTATGGCTCATGAGTTTAATTCCCCTATAGTTTGAGCAACTCTGTATGTCTCCCTTATTTTTAAAAATGGGTACTAAGATACTCCTCCTCCATTCATCAAGCATTTTCTTTGAGTTTAGAATTTTATTAAATAATTTAGTTAACCATACCACTCCCATATCTCCCAAACACTTTCACACTTCAATTGGTATTTCATCGGGTTCACAGGCTATACCCACTTTCATTCTCTTAAGTACTTCCTTTACTTCTAAAGATCTAATCCTTCTAGTATAATTCACATTTTTTTCTATTGTTCTATAATCTATATTCACGCTATTACCATTTTGACAATTATTAAAGAGATCATTAAAATAATTTCTCCATCTTTCTTTAATGTTCTCATCTTTCACCAACACTTTTCCTTCTTTATCCTTAATGCACCTAACTTGATTGAGATCTTGACATTTCCTTTCTCTCCTCCTTGCTAATCTATAAATATCTTTCTCCCCTTCTTTAATTCCAAGTTTCTCATATAACTTTTCAAAGGCCTGTGCTCTTTCTTGACTAACTGTCTTTTTTGCCTCTTTCTTTGCTATCTTGTACTGTTCATATGTCTCATTATTATCACATTTAGGTAATTTCTTATACCATTCCCTTTTTCTCTTCACTGCCTTTTGTACTTCCTCATTCCACCACCATCTCTCTTTTGAGGGTGGTCCATGTCCTTTAGACTCTCTAAGTACTTTTCTAGCTACTTCTCTCATCTTTGATACCATCTGTATCCACATATCATTGGCCTCCATATTCAGCTTCCATACTTCGGACTCGAGAAGCTCATTTTTGAACTTCACTTGCTTTACTCCTTTGAACTCCCACCACTTTGTTCGAGCTACACTATTTCTTCTGACCTTACTTGAATTGTTCCTAAACTTGACATCCAAGACCACCAACCGATGTTTACTTGTTAAAGCCTCTCCTGGAATGACCTTGCAATCCTTCCATAAAGCTCTATTTGTCTTCCTAGTTAAGAGGAAGTCGATTTGGCTTCTATGTTGCCTACTTTTGAAAGTCACTAAATGTGACTCTCTTTTTATAAAGTAAGTATTTGCTAGCATTAGGTCGTATGCCATAGCAAAATCCAAGATACTTTTTCCCTCCTCATTTCGACTTTCAAAACCAAAACCTCCATGAACATTCTCATAACCTTGTCTATCACTTCCTACATGTCCATTCAAATCTCCACCAATGAAAACATTCTCTTCATTCGGTATGCTTTGTATTAAATCATCCATATCTTCCCAAAACCTTTATTTACTATCATTGTCTAGTCCTATTTGTGGGGCATAAGCACTAACTATATTTATTGTTTCTCCTTCTAGTACTAGCTTTACTAGTATAATTCTATCTCCTACTCTTTTCACAGCTATTACTGCGTCTTTCAATTTCTTGTCTATGATTATGCCCACTCCGTTCTTATTTCTCTCCTTTCCGGTAAACCACAGTTTGTACCCTGAATTACCCACTTCCTTACTTTTCTCTCCTACCCATTTAGTCTCCTGAATGCAAGCAATATTCATCCTTCTCCTTTCCAAGGTATCCACAAGCTCCATTAATTTTCCTGTAAGTGATCCAACATTCCAAGTACCAACCCTGATCCTCCTCCTAACCTGCTCCTTCCTAATTGGTCTCTTTCTATGATATATTCTATTGTTTTCTATGTCTATCTTGTGTTCTGTTCCACTATCTGTTCTACCATCTGTCCTATGGACTAATTTCTTTACCCACACCCGTCCATGATGTGGGAACCCTTGCTCACTTAACACCACACCCAGGCGCCGGCATAGCTAGTCGCTTTCGGTGAACGCCCTACACCCGGGCTCCGATGTAGCGCGTCGTTAGTAGAGGACGCCCCAACGTTTATATCATTTGAATCCATATCATAAGGTGTGACGAAATTTTTACGCTGGTTGTCACCTACCGCAACCCTCCTCCTTTATCTGGGCTTGGGACCGGCTAAGCGCAAACTACTTAGGCTGAGTTCATGTTATGCAGAGAATAATAGCAAAAAAGAGAAATGACCCAATTTAAAAGTTAAAGAGGGCAGTAATCTTCCAGTCCTTTACAATTTTAAGACCTAAAATATTTACCTTAATCATGAAGAGACGATACAAAGCATCAGCAAGAAAACAATTAAAAATTTACACTTGCATTTTTCAAACATTATCAATGCAAAATTTATTGGAAAAATATCATGCTCTTGTTTGTTTGAATAGACAGGTGCAATGAAATGATCAAACCAACCTTATGCCTAAGCCGGCGAATAAATTCCTCAAAATTAGCACGCCAAAGAACTACTTGATTTTCTGCAGCCTCACTATCTATATCAGGCTCTGAAGCAACAAGCTTGCGCTATAAATGTTAGAATGAAAGATTAGTACACGTGTGAAATTCATAATTTAAGAAACAATTGAACTTCAGAATTTAAGAAACAATTAAACAATTCATAATTTCATATACAACCTTGTCTCCGACATGTTTGTCAGGGGATTTATTCTGGTCCTTTTCTCCATCATCATTTAGTTCAGAATCCATTACAAGTGAAAATCTTCTTGCTTCCATAGGCACCGCTGCTGCTAGAACACGTTGTTCTATCGCTTCTGATTCTATAACTATCTGCAAATAGTAGCAGGAAGAAAAATTTTAAAAAATGAGAGCTATCTCTAGAACTATCACATCAAGGAACCTAATCATCTATTTTTGGAAGATACATGTTCCTTTAGACTACAACATAGTTCAATGATAAGTCAATAGTGGCTCATGCATAAGAAATCAACTGTTACTTCTTTTCCATATGACAAGACACTGCCAATAAATTGCATGCAAATAAGTAATAACCTTAGCAGACTTAGCACCTCGCTTCCTAGCAGGAGCATCTTCTTCAGTTGGTGATGCAAGAAAGGGTTCAGAAGCAGGGCAGTGTTCAACATAATGGGCCATCACAAGTTTATGAAGGTTTTCTTGCACAGCATCCACACCTATACTATTTCCTGCAAAAAGGATAATATATTTATTATATATAAATATTACTTGCGTGAAATTTAATTGCTTAAGTGGAGTTGCAAAAATCTTTCACAATTCAATGAACTAAGATCAAATGCTGCTCTATTCTAAACCTAAAAGCTCAGGCATCTGGAGTCATTCTAGGAGACATGGTGTAATTCATTGAGCAAAACAAGCCAATCAGGTACATATTCTGAAAAGGCCAATATGAGAAAAAACAATAAAAGCCAAAAATAAACTTTCCATCAAAAATAAAACTGCTGAAAATTTTTCCCTCATGAATATCCATCCCATGGCAAAATCATATCAAAGAAAGAACAAATGAAGCCCAATTGTGAATTTTTCATCATGGCCCACTAAACAATTGTTTGGCAGTGGCACAACAGTCCAGCAAAAACAAACATAAGGTGCCAGTAAATACTTCCAAAAGCATAGTGAAGTGTTACCTAAAGGTAGAAGCAAAGTACCTTACAAATCACACCACTGGTCATCAGACTTTAAAGCCAGTAATACATGAACAAGAGAATTTCCATTAAGAAAAGGACCAAGCCTTTTCAGCAACAAGATTCTCCATTCTTAAAAAGTGAGAAGTCCAGGTAGAATCCACAAGGCTTCCCATACCATGCTTGGCAAAAATCTTTCACTCAAAGACTCATGCCTCCTCACACACTACCCAGACCCTGTGCTACCTATCCTGGTTCAGTTCTGCTGAACAAGAAGTTGGGATGGGTGTATTTTTTTCAGTACAGGGATAAACACTATATCATCCTATTAACCATATGCACAAATGGACACAGCAGTGATGTCAAGCAATAGTTGCCGATTTGATAATCAGGTTTTACAAGATGATTTTTCTCATCAACAATTTAACCTTGTTTATTACCAATTTAACATTTTATCCAATGTTGTTTTCAATAGAGGCAAATCCAAAATAAGAAGAAACTCTGGCTTACATAAGAAGTACACCTAGTACATAAATTGCAAGATATCCAAGCATTCATTAAAAAAAAAAAAAAAAAAAAAAAACATTCAGGAGATACTTGCCCTCCTTATGACTTGAGTTGGCTCTCTCAACAATTTGCTTCAGTGTTAGCCTACCATGCTGAAGCAAACCCTCAACAATGTCTACACACTGCAAAGATCAATGGTCCAAAAATGAATTATCAAAATTTAAGCCAACTTCACAAAGTTAGTATGCATCTAAGAGAAACTAAAACAACTAACCAGTTTATCGAATTCTTGAGATATAATTGCCAAAAATTTGGAAAACCTCACACGGTGGAGTATGTTATCAAACAATGCCAAGTACTGAGTACTTTGTTTTGGCGCACTCTGAGAACCACCTACAAATACAATCATTCAAAAGATCACCGTTAAGCTTCTTACCTGAATTTGATTTAGTATTATTCCTCTAAACTAAAAGCCCTATACTTCCAAGTGCATCAAGTTATTATCAAACAACCTGACTCAGCCCTGAGAAATTCAACTAGAATTCCATTACTAAAATTTTTAGTACAGTCATAATCCGCGCAAAAGAAAACCCCACCAATCAAACGGAGAATGAACATAAATTGCTAGGGGCCAATACAGGCCTGGCTGTACACTATTTTTTTTGCAATTTCTGGGTATCCCAGCAGACAAGAAACTCAAAAAGCTATCTATTGAGGGAAAAAACAGTGAAATAGAAAAAGAAATGGTTTACCTGTTTCGTCGATACGGTAAGCTTGAACGCAATTGTGCTGGATTAAGACTAGTAAACTGTTCTTCACTTGCATCTGAGAGAGCTCAGTGTATCGGACAATAGTATGAAGAGGTAGGGGTCCTTTGCGGAGAAGACATTCACAAACTTTCTGTTTCACATTAAACTCATGAGAACTCGTAATACCAATAACGGACGTTTTAGACATAATATATAATAGAGAGAGAGACTTACAGCGACGAGATTGCCAAAGTGACTGGTGATGAGGTGGACGGCGTATCTGATGCCGTGCTGAGTCTTCACCATTGTTGTTGCTTGCTACCCTTTCTGACTAGGAGGGGCGGGAAGAAGAGAAGGGAAAGCGAGTCGAATGTGAGGTTTCATTTGGTGCAAATAATTGTTATATATTGTCGTTCAGTCTTTTTGCTATGTGCTGGGTCCATAGCTCAGTGGTAGAGCATTTGACTGCAGATCAAGAGGTCACCGGTTCGAACCCGGTTGGGCCCTTTTTGTTAATTTTTAAATATTAATTCTACTAGTACTTAAAAAAAAATATCATAAATTAATGAACTTTTAAAAATAAAATATTATTTTATATAAATTTATAAAATAAAACATATAAATTTAATAAAACTTTAAAATTTTTTTATTAATAAAGTAATTTATTTTATTGTAAACAAAATAACCATAAAATACATTTTTTAAAAATAAAATTTAGGCTTTTCTATTTATTAATGGGTTTCCGTACTATTGAGTTTTCCTGTTGTTAATTGACCTTTTCTGCTGGGCTGCTCGCAAAATTTCTGCAATTGCAGAGTGGAGTTATTAAAGCATTCCACTAACTCCTTTGATTGATTAATAAAATGAAAAAAAAATTATAATTTTTTTTATGATTGTTTTTAACTGAGATTCAAATTGGTACCTAACAGTTTAAAGACAATTTTAATACTACTAAATTAAAATTGATTGGTAAAATTTATGTTGTATTCATATCAAGCATCGTTTGATAGATACATCCTCAGAGTGATATGCTGATATTTTTCATAGTGACATTGAATTTTTATTTTTTTTTATAACTGAATATGACATTGAATCTTTCTCTATATATATAAAAAAAAAATTAATTAGAATTAATTCTTATAAGACTCTTGTAACACCCTAGGCAAATCCCACATCAACAAAACACGGGAGAGATGCTGGGTTTATAAGTTGGTGGTTCGTAACCCCTAGTGACGCGTTTTAAAACCGTGAGGGCTTCGGTCCAGAGCGGACAATATCACTAGTGGGCCGGGCCATTACATTTGTGGTATCAGAGCCGCTCCGCGTGCAATCTTGAACGATGGTGGGGCAAACCTCAACGAGGACGCTGAGTCCCATAAGGGGGGTGGATTGTAACACCCTAGGCAAATCCCACATCGACAAAACACGGGAGAGATGCTGAGTTTATAAGTTGGCAGTTCGTAACTCCTAGTGACGCGTTTTAAAACCGTAAGGGCTTCGGCCCAAAGCGGACAATATCACTAGTGGGCCGGGCCGTTACATTTGACATTGTAACACCCTAGGCAAATCCCACATCGACAAAACACGGGAGAGATGCTGGGTTTATAAGTTAGTGGTTCGTAACTCCTAGTGACGCATTTTAAAACCGTGAGGGCTTCAGCCCAAAGCGGATAATATCACTAGTGGGCCGGGCCATTACATTTGTGGTATCAGAGCCGCTCCGCGTGCAACCTTGAACGATGGTGGGGCAAACCTCAGCGAGGACGCTGAGTCCCATAAGGGGGGTGGATTGTAACACCCTAGGCAAATCCCACATCGACAAAACACGGGAGAGATGCTGGGTTTATAAGTTAGTGGTTCGTAACTCCTAGTGACGCATTTTAAAACCGTGAGGGCTTCAGCCCAAAGCGGATAATATCACTAGTGGGCCGGGTTACATTTGTGGTATCAGAGCGCTCGCGTGCAACCTTGAGCGATGCGAGCGCGGGGGACGCCCATAAGGGGGTGGATTGTAACACCTAGGCAAATCCACATCGGCAAACACGGGAGATGTCGGTTTATAAGTTGGTGGTTCGTAACCCTAGTGACGCGTTTTAAAACCGTGAAGGCTTCGGCCCAGAGCGGACAATATCACTAGTGGGCCGGGCCGTTACACTAATGATATTGTCCGCTCTGGGCCGAAGCCCTCACGGTTTTAAAACGCGTCACTAGGGGTTACGAACCACCAACTTATAAACCCAGCATCTCTCCCGTGTTTTGCCGATGTGGGATTTGCCTAGGGTGTTACAATCCACCCCCCTTATGGGACTCAGCGTCCTCGCTGAGGTTTGCCCCACCATCGTTCAAGTTTGCATGCGGAGCGGCTCTGATACCACAAATGTAATGGCCCAGCCCACTAGTGATATTACTTTTTCACGACCCAAAATTATGAATCGTGATCGGCGCATAATTTAAGTATTCTTAAATCATGCAAGCCTTATCAGAGTATCTTGAATGAATATATTGTCACTTACTAATCCCAAAAATAGACAAAATTCAAATAAATAAAAAAATGCTGAATAAACATCATAAATATCCCATAAGTAAACTGCGGAGTCTCTACAGATTTCAAATAAAAACTTAAACTGTTCAATAAACTAAACTAATTATTAGCCCGAGAAAATATGAATTCGGGCATACCATGAGAACCAATCAAAGTTGTCCCTCTCCAGAAAATGAACTGAATATTTGGATCAGCTGCAGAATTCTACTGATCTGAAACAGATAACAGACAGAGAAAACGTGGTTTGAGCTAGATGCTCAGTGAATGATAATTATAGCACACAACGGAATAGGAACAGGCAAACGCTTGATTAATTTCACAATAAATTTCTATTCAATAAAATCATGCTCATGCTGTCAAAATCATTAATAAAATAACTTCAATAAAATATAAATATAAAAGAAATTCATTCAATAAAAATTTTATGGTACAGTGCACCAGGGTGATGATACCCCACATCACCAAAGGCCAGATGGTAAGCGCGCTACCAGATATCAGATACTTTCCTCCTCCTTCACAGATATCAATGCATATGATACTAATGCAACCATAAACTGCAATGATGCATGACTCAACAATGCAACCTAATACCGTGATAGTCCACACGGCGGGGCCAGATAACAGAAACAGATACTGGGCACAGGTACCAATTCAAAACAGAAAACCAATTTGTACAAATCAATCAAAATCAATAAAAAATTTCAGATATCAAATAATAACTGATAGTGCAATTCCAATAATGTATTTCAATAATTTCAGAGAGTCGAATAAATCAAATCAATCTCAAATCAATTCAATAAAATCAAATCAATCTCAAATCAATTCAATAAAATCAAATCAATCTCAAATCAATTCAGTAACACATCGGTAAATTTTATAGTCAAATATCAATCAATATAAATACATTAAAGGCCTGTTCCCAGAATCCTAATGGGTCTAATGCAGAGATAGTTGACAAAATCAATTATTTAATCAAAATCGAGATAAAATTCAATAATAAAATAAAACTCTAGAAAATCACATATAAAATTATTGTTAAAATATTGATTTAAAATTTCATTTAATAACAAACTTAATGCTAAGAAATTTTTAAAGGGAAAAAAACGGTGCCATGTACTATAATTACCACTCACCTGGAACCTTCAAGACAATAATTATTTTCAATGGAAGAGAGACAATTTTAACTGACTGATTGAATATTTGAATCTCCTACATACCCAAAATATAAAAAAAAATATTAAATAATAATAAAATAAAATAACTTTAATATATATATATATATATTGGGTGGGACGAATTTGGTTTGCCGATGTGGATGAACAGGGGGACAAAGGTTTTATATATATATATATATATATATATATATATATATATATATATATATATATATATATATATATATATATAAAATCTAAATTAAAGGTTATTATCTCACAGTAATTATGATTAACCCAATTCAATACCAATGATCAAAGGAAAAAAAAATTTCTAAAGTAGTTATAACAAATCGAGAAAAAAAAAATAAAATCAAATTCACCAATTATTGAATAAAGAATGAGAATTTTTACCTTGAAAATAGAATCGAATGTGATGAATAGAGAAGTAAAAATTTAGGGATTCTCTGTTGAGAGTATTTGATAGAGGTGACAACCAGGTTTTGAGAGCAAAGTTTAGCAAAAGAGATAATTAGGGTATATATATATTTCAAGAGTTCTATTAGGTGTACAATGGAAATAGAGTTATTATTCAACTGGGTTGTTCAGATTGCAGATATATATTTAATTTCAAAAATAATATATATATCTAAAAATAAATAAGCAGACCATCTAATAAAAATATATATTTTTTTATAAATATATTGAATTATTGTTAACTAATTAAAATAAAATAATAATAAATAATAATTGTATATGGGTTTTCACATACTTCCCCCCTTAAAAAAAATTCGGTCCCCGAATTTGGATAGACAAAAATTCTAACCTGAAGAATCAAATAAATGAGGATATTTGGCTCGCATTTCAGATTCTGCCTCCCATGTGGCCTCACTACTTGAGTGATTATGCCACAAGACTTTGACCAAAGCCACTTCCTTAGACCGGAGTTTCCTAATTTGTCGATCTAAAATCTTTACTGGTTGCTCCTCATATGACATATCATCCCTAAATTGCATGGTTTGAGGTTGTAAAACATGAGATGGATCTGGTACATACTTCCTAAGCATAGAAATATGAAAAACTGGATGTACATGTGCAAAACCAGGTGGAAGGGCTAAACGGTAAGCAACTGCTCCAATTCTCTCCAAAATTTCAAATGGACCAACAAAACGAGGGCTAAGCTTCCCTTTCTTCCCAAACCTCATGATTCCTTTCATAGGGGAAACTCTCAGAAATACATGATCACCAATCATAAATTCTACATCTTTACGCTTAGGGTCAGCATAACTTCTCTGTCGACTTTGAGCAGTCAAAAGTCGATCACGAATTAGTCGAACCTTCTCTGAAGTTAATTGTATCAACTCTGGTCTAGTAAGCCTTCTTTCTCCAACTTCATCCCAACAAACCGGTGACCTACACTTTCGACCATATAATGCCTCATATGGAGCCATCTCTATACTTGCCTGATAACTGTTATTATAAGCAAACTCCACTAAAGGCAAATGATGATCCCAACCGCCACCAAAATCCATAACGCATGCACGAAGCATGTCCTCTAATATCTGTATGGTCCTTTCTGACTGTCCATCCGTCTGAGGGTGAAAAGCAGTACTAAAGTCTACTCGTGTTCCTAAAGCTTCTTGGAATTTCTTCCAAAATCGAGAGTACCACGATCAGAGATAATGGAAACTGGAACTCCATGAAGACTAACAATCTTGTTTATATACAACTGTGCAAGTTTAGCAAAGTCATATGTAGTCTTCACAGGAAGGAAATGAGCAGATTTTGTCAATCTGTCCACTATCACCCAAATTGCATTGTAACCACCTCGTGTACTAGGTAAACCCACAACAAAGTCCATGGCAATATGCTCCCACTTCCACTCGGGAATAGGCAATGGCTGAAGTAACCCAGATGGTCTCTGATGTTCTGCCTTAACCTGCTGACAAGTCAAACATTTAGCAACAAAGTCTGCAACATCCCTCTTCATGCCACCCCACCAATAATGCTCCCTTAAATCACGGTACATCTTAGTTGAACCTGGGTGTACTGTGTAAGCAGAATGGTGTGCCTCCTCCATGATTTCTCTTCTCAACTCATCAACATTGGGGACACAAAGTCTAGTGCCATAACGAAGAACTCCATCATCATTCAACATGAATCCTTGAGCTTGGCCTTGATGAATATTATCTATAATCTCACACAGCTGAGAATCCCTCTTTTGAGCAGCCTTAATTCGATCAATCAAGATAGGCCTAACTCGAAAATGTGCTAAGAATGATCCAGCTATGATTTCAAACTCTACTCCTTGATCTAGCAACCCATGTAATTCACCAATCAGAGGCCTCATCTTGGTAGATATATGGGCTAAACTACCAGAAGACTTCCTGCTTAGAGCATCAGCCACCACATTAGCCTTTCCAGGGTGATACTGTATGGTGCAATCATAATCCTTCAGCAATTCTACCCATCTCCTTTGCCTAAGATTAAGATCACGTTGGTCAAAGATGTATTTGAGACTTTTGTGGTCAGTGAAGATTTCACAAGTCTCACCATACAGATAGTGCCTCCAGATTTTCAAAGCAAAAATTACTGCAGCCATTTCCAAATCATGAGTTGGATAATTCTGCTCGTGCCTTTTCAACTGACGAGAAGCATATGCAATAACCCGTCCATGCTGCATCAAAACACATCCTAAACCAATTCTAGAAGCATCACAATATACTACATAACCCCCTGATCCAGATGGAAGGGCTAACACTGGTGCTGTAGTTAAACGAGTCTTAAGCTCCTGAAAACTTTTTTTCACAAGCCTCAGACTACTGAAATTTCACATTCTTCTGTGTCAACTTAGTTAAAGGTGCTGCAATACGAGAGAAGTCTTGAACAAACCGTCTATAATACCCTGCTAAACCCAAGAAACTACGAATCTCTGACACAGTTGTGGGTCTAGGCCAATGAAGCACTGCCTCAACTTTCTTCTTATCAACGCACACCCCATCCTTCGATACTGTATGGCCTAGGAAAGCCACACTGTCTAACCAGAATTCACATTTTGAGAACTTGGCATATAGCTTGTGTTCTCGTAAGGTCTGAAGGACAATTCTCAAATGTTGTTCATGCTCCTTCTTACTCTTTGAGTACACTAGGATGTCATCGATGAACACTATAACAAATTGATCTAAGAAAGGCTTGAAAACTCTGTTCATGAGATCCATAAAAGCGGCCGGAGCATTGGTAAGACCAAAAGACATTACAAGAAATTCATAGTGTCCATACTTAGTCTTAAAGGCTGTCTTGAGTATGTCTTCTTTCTTGACCCTTAATTGATGATACCCAGATCGAAGATCAATCTTGGAAAAATACTTTGCACCTTGAAGTTGGTCAAACAGGTCATCTATGCGTGGAAGAGGATACTTATTACGCACAGTTACCTTATTCAATTGCCTATAATCAATGCACATTCTCAAAGACCCATCCTTCTTCCGTACAAATAACACAGGAGCACCCCATGGAGAAACACTAGGGGGAATAAACCCCTTATCTAGTAGGTCCTGTAGTTGCTCCTTTAACTCCTTAAGTTCTGCGGGTGCCATACGATAAGGTGGCATAGATATGGGCTCAGTTTCAGGAACTAAGTCTATACCAAACTCTACCTCTCGCTCCGGGGGTAAACCTGATGAATCTTCTGGAAACACATCAGGAAACTCCTTAACCACTGCAACATTCTCCAAACCTGCACCTTCTACCTGAACATCTCTAACATAAGCTAGATACCCTTTACACCTCTTTCGCAATAATCGTCTAGCACTCACTACAGAGATAAGATTACTAGAGGCTATACTGCAATCTCCCTGAAATTGAAATTCTGCCTCCCCAGGAATTTAAAGAGTACAACTTTAGTATGATAATCCAATGAAACGTGATAAGTGCCTAACCAATCCATGCCTAAAATCACATCAAACTCAAACATATCCAAAGAAACAAGATCTGCAACTAATTCCCTATCTCCAATGTGAACTATACATCCCCTATACACCATATTAGTGTCTATTGCGTTCCTCATAGGTGTTGATACAGATGAAGGATACTCTAACAAAGTAGGTGGTGTACTAAATATCATGGAAAAGTATGGAGAAACAAAAGAATGGTTGTGCCCCAGTCTTAGCCATAGGCATCTGTTCAGATGTCTGATTAATAGTTTTAGGGGGTACCTCCCTTGTTGGATCAAGGTTTGCACCATTAAGACCCTTGACCCAAGCTCTCCTCTTACGTTTAACAGACTCAGGCACTTATTCATTTTAATAAACAAGTATTAAATTTGAAAATGTGAGCCAAATTAAGACAGGTGAAAAAGTACGAAGGACGCAGATATCTGAAGCAATGATAAACTGAAAAGACGTTAAGGATCCTATGCTCCGCAAGTTTACTAGACCTTAACCGAGCTCTGATACCAACTTATGTAACGGCCCGGCCCACTAGTGATATTGTCCGCTTTGGGCCGAAGCCCTCACGGTTTTAAAACGCGTCACTAGGAGTTACGAACTGCCAACTTATAAACCCAGCATCTCTCCCGTGTTTTGTCGATGTGGGATTTGCCTAGGGTGTTACAATCCACCCCCCTTATGGGACTCAGCGTCCTCGCTGAGGTTTGCCCCACCATCGTTCAAGATTGCACGCGGAGCGGCTCTGATACCAACTTTTTCACGACCCAAAATTCTGAATCGTGATCGGCGCATAATTTAAGTATTCTTAAATCATGCAAGCCTTATCAGAGTATCTTGAATGAATATATTGTCACTTACTAATCCCAAAAATAGACAAAATTCAAATAAATAAAAAAATGCTGAATAAACATCATAAATATCCCATAAGTAAACTGCGGAGTCTCTACAGATTTCAAATAAAAACTGAAACTGTTCAATAAACTAAACTAATTATTAGCCCGAGAAAATATGAATTCGGGCATACCATGAGAACCAATCAAAGTTGTCCCTCTCCAGAAAATGAACTGAATATTTGGATCAGCTGCAGAATTCTACTGATCCAAATAGATAATGAGACAGAAAACGTGGTTTGAGCTAGATGCTCGATGAATGATAATTATAGCACACAACGGAATAGGAGCAAAACGCTTGATTAATTTCACAATAAATTTCTATTCAATAAAATCATGCTCATGCTGTCAAAATCATTAATAAAATAACTTCAATAAAATATAAATATAAAAGAAATTCATTCAATAAAAATTTTATGGTACAGTGCACCAGGGTGATGATACCCCACATCACCAAAGGCCAGATGGTAAGCACGCTACCAGATATCAGATACTTTCCTCCTCCTTCACAGATATCAATGCATATGATACTAATGCAACCATAAACTGCAATGATGCATGACTCAACAATGCAACCTAATACCGTGATAGTCCACGGCGGGGCGGATAATGTAAATCGGGCATCACAGGTACCAATTCAAAATAGAAAACCAATTTGTACAAATCAATCAAAATCAATAAAAAATTTCAGATATCAAATAATAACTGATAGTGCAATTCCAATAATGTATTTCAATAATTTCAGAGAGTCGAATAAATCAAATCAATCTCAAATCAATTCAATAAAATCAAATCAATCTCAAATCAATTCAATAAAATCAAATCAATCTCAAATCAATTCAGTAACACATCGGTAAATTTTATAGTCAAATATCAATCAATATAAATACATTAAAGGCCTGTTCCCAGAATCCTAATGGGTCTAATGCAGAGATAGTTGACAAAATTAATTATTTAATCAAAATCGAGATAAAATTCAATAATAAAATAAAACTCTAGAAAATCACATATAAAATTATTGTTAAAATATTGATTTAAAATTTCATTTAATAACAAACTTAATGCTAAGAAATTTTTAAAGGGAAAAAAACGGTGCCATGTACTATAATTACCACTCACCTGGAACCTTCAAGACAATAATTATTTTCAATGGAAGAGAGACAATTTTAACTGACTGATTGAATATTTGAATCTCCTACATACCCAAAATATAAAAAAAATATTAAATAATAATAAAATAAAATAACTTTAAAATATATATATATATATATATATATATATATTGGGTGGGACGAATTTGGTTTGCCGATGTGGATGAACAGGGGGATATATATATATATATAAAGATGGGATGAATTCAGTTTGCCGATGTGGATGAACAGGGGTCGAATTCGGTGGATAGAATTCGATGAACAGGGGATGAAGGTTTATATATATATATATATATATATATATATATAAAATCTAAATTAAAGGTTATTATCTCACAGTAATTATGATTAACCCAATTCAATACCAATGATCAAAGGAAAAAAAAAATTTCTAGAGTAGTTATAACAAATCGAGAAAAAAAAAATAAAATCAAATTCACCAATTATTGAATAAAGAATGAGAATTTTTACCTTGAAAATAGAATCGAATGTGATGAATAGAGAAGTAAAAATTTAGGGATTCTCTGTTGAGAGTATTTGATAGAGGTGACAACCAGGTTTTGAGAGTAAAGTTTAGCAAAAGAGATAATTAGGGTATATATATATTTCAAGAGTTCTATTAGGTGTACAATGGAAATAGAGTTATTATTCAACTGGGTTGTTCAGATTGCAGATATATATTTAATTTCAAAAATAATATATATATCTAAAAATAAATAAGCAGACCATCTAATAAAAAAATATATTTTTTTATAAATATATTGAATTATTGTTAACTAATTAAAATAAAATAATAATAAATAATAATTGTATATGGATTTTCACAACTCTCGACAGACTTTTTATTTTTTTGAAGAAAAAAGTAAAATATTGTTGAAAGAAAATATCGTACTTAGGAGCCCAACTGTTGAGCATAAATTAAAAATAATAATAATAATAATAATTAATTGATTCCAACAAACCTAAGACATTTCAGTGCTTAGCATTGAGTTTCAAAATTTAAAATTATTTTTTTGAATAAAAATATTATTTTAAATGTTATTGAAAAAAATAATTTAAAAAAAAATTATTTTATTATTTTAATATTTTTATGACTAAAATTAATTAAATTTAATTTATAATTATTTTTTAATAATATCTAACTAATATATTTAAAAAAATAATTTTCTCAACAGTAATTTCAAATAAACCCTTCAAATGCTGAATTTCTAATATTGCTGAACTCCAAAAGGCATGCCTCGTTTCACATGGGAACATTAATGGATGGACATGATCATGATATAACAAGGCAATTCCTACATGACCAAACTGAAAATTACTGCCACCTCTATTTAGTATGTTGATGTAGAATGCAAATTTCTTTCCAAATAGGGCAAATGCTATGACTAATATCAAAATTATCCTATACATGATAATTATTGAGTTTAATTAATCAAACCCAACAAGAAGAAAGAAGAAAAGTGTAGATTAATTCATGTGAGATGAGATAATTTTGATGGGTTTTTGAATTGAAGAGAACTTAATTAAGGAGGGCATGGGCGTGTGAATGGAGAAGAAAAAGTAATTTAAGAGGTGAAGAAAGTGGAGAGAACAACCTAGTAAAGTGGAGGAAGAAAATGAAATGGTATTTTGGCTGATAAAGGACAAGAACAAGAAGACCCCATGTGTACCAAATCGAGGGGACACAGAGACGTAAATGCGTCGCAATAGGATCATGCGTGTGATGTGCCTCTAATACGGTCAGTGGTTACCTCTAGCACCTCACATGAGAGAAATATGGCTTATTATAATGCTTTTAATTTCTATATATATATATGATCATGTTCATGCCTCCTGTCAACTCTCAACCTTTCTTTCTTTTGATGCCTTCTTCATCAAATCTCTTTCCTGTAATAGCAGGAGGACATGTGCATGACCACCGGCCAAATTCTTTCAAATCATCTAACTTACAACATTATTTCATATGTCCCCACCGCACGCCTCAAACACCCAACTTTAAAAAAGAAAAAAAAAAATTCTAACTTCACATTCTCTTAATTGTGTTTCTGCTGGTTATTGAATTTTAACCTAATAATATTAAAATAGTCTTCAAAATTATAAGTTATCGAGTTTAAATCTAATTAAAATTAATATATTATATGAGAGGAAATTTATACATTAAATAAGTGAGACTCGTATATTTATATTTTAAACCTACAAATTTTTCGAGAATAAAAATTCAACTCTCATATGTGAACACAAAAGTGGATATGGTCGAGGCAAACTCATTATAAGTCTGCAAAATGACCTCAATTCTCGGACGAGATCATGTGTTTTCATTGTGGGATGTTGCGTCTAAAGTTGATAAGAGCACTGTAGAAATGCAAGCCATTTTCTTGAATAGGTGCAGGAGGTACAGGTAAACCACTTTATGAAAGCTATATATCCTCTCCTTGTCAGTGGCAGTCTATTTACTTTGCACTGAAACAAGTGATCAGTTAAAAAGGAAAAACAAAGTGCATGTTAATTTTAACTTCCACTAAACTGAGTTAGTATTAAAGCTAAGGTATCAGCATCTTGGGTTGGGCACACGTGTGGGCTTGGATATTTTAATTTATTGAGAGTGCATAGTGTATATTTATGGATGCGACATGGGTAAAGGCAGCAATAATGAAGGAGAAAAGAAGAAAGATGCTGGATACAGTCATTTTCTTGAATGGACTAAGTGCTGAGTTTCTTCCTAACACCAATAGCTGTTCGATTGCTACTCTTACCTGCCTTTAAATGATATAACACTCTTATTATCTTGTCTGCCCTCTTTATTACTGACATACCCCTTCTTCTTCATCATGTTAATTTCCTCAGAAACCTTGTGTTATCACTTTCATTGCCTCAATAATTTGATATACTTATTCCTAAGCTGACACCAAATTAAAGTTAGGTTAGGTAAAAAGAAAAATCTCTTTTTTTATATTTGATGTCTCACAAGGCCAAAGTTTCAAGATTAAAGTATTCGAATCTGTATCTTAGTTTAGCAGAGAAAAACAAAAAATAACTTTGGTTTTTTGAGCATTGGGTCTTGTAAATTTATATTTTATGGTGTCATATCTAATAATTTCTTTTTTCTTTTTGTTATTTAATAGAAACTTAATAAACCGATTAATAATTGATGAACTACACAACATAAGTAGTAATTATCTCTCTTTTTCATTATGAATGAAGTGAATTATTTTAAAATAAATAGATAAGGGGATTAAAATTCGAGATCTCTACAGTCTTCTTAAGTGAAGTAAGACTAATCAAATTACCCTACATAATTAGTTGAAATTTGCAGGAATGGCATGCACAGGTAAAAAGTAAAATCTATCATGGGAATTTTGAAATATGAGCGTCATTTTCCTTCCATGCAAAGGTTCTTCACTTTCAATAATTCCACGGAAAGGATCTAGTTTAGTAATTTCACAAGAAGAGATACAAAAAAGGAATCATATTTGACACAGCCTGCCTAACATCCTATCACACCCAATGCGTGAAGAAAAGATAGGAGGGTGTAACAGTCGCCTAAAACAGCCAACATTATTTCTTCTTTCTTTGTATCAATCAACAAGTAGAGCAGCTCTAGGTTTTGGATTTCCATATATATGCTTTAGCCAAAGCTACAGTTTATTCAATCCATATTCTGCTACTGCTGCTTCACTGATTAGTGCAGGGTGGAGAGTTCCAAAGGGATCGCATTGATCTGATGATGTCTACTGATGCGCCTAAAATGACCGTTAATTATCATTTTTATTCATTGGATCATGCGATCCCTTAGGAATTTTCCACCGCTAGCTCTATATTCTCACTACATCTTTCCAGGTAAGCCAACTTATCTATACATGTTCTCTCTTCTCAACTTCTTATTATGACCATGGTTTGCCTTTCATTTGTCACTGTTTTCATTTTCACATCTCAAAAATTGGGTAATTCTCTTGTTGCGAAAATTGAACTTCTGGTTAGCATACATCGATGAGCATATGCTTACTACAACTATATGTAGTCCATATCATTAAATTAAATTTCATTTGTTGTTAGTTTTAACTTTTTTTTAGCTTAATTACATAATTGAAATTATGATTTTTCTATTTTGGATATTCACTTGTAAAATCATCTCACAGCGGAGTATTTGATATAGTGATAATGGAGGGTTTTTCTTTTTCTTTTTTTTTTAAAAAAAAAAATTGAGTTGCTTCCTTTTTTTTTTTTCCTTTCTTTTTACTTTTCTCCTAAATAATTGGCTTTCTGGGATAAGTTAAACCAGTTTCATATAGGTTTTTTTTTTTTTTTTTTTTTTTTTTCTAACTTTCATTTAAACTCATCATACAATTTAACCTATATATGTAAACACTTGACTCAACCCTAAAAGAAATTGGAACAAAAGAAAAGAAAGGTAAAACCTTTCTCACAACCTAAATGGGTCTGCTACATCTGCAACTACTTGCAGCTTTTGGATATGGTTCATCTCAGAAACATTCATTTACTGGCAAGAAAATAAAATAATTCTTGTAGAAACTTACTATTGAGATGTTTTCCAACCTCAAGAAAAGGCCGACATGAATATGCCCTTATAGTAGATCGACCACTCAATCGAGTCATGGATGAATTATTAACATAAAACGTGTATATTACTCTTATGCATATGGGGCATGGCAAGTGTGAAACAGATTACTAACTACAATATATTAAAGGAATCTACCTTAAGGATTTCATTAACTGGGCTGCCAGAAGATTTCGCAGACTTTATATATGGAACTAATATTATATTTATGCACTTGAGTCTTCTAATTAAAACCACAGATTCTAGCTACATGTATTTTATTCAGGAAAGCTTCATATAATGGCAGCATATACGTACTATTTTGTTCTTCAGGTAGTTTTAGCATATAGATCATATGAAATGCTGATATGTTTCGCTGATATTAAATTTCTTGTAGGTTTGAGCAAGCAAGGTTGGGTTATTTCTTTGGCATATTGAGATTTTCATAATGATTTGTTATAACTAAAATTATTTCCCACACTTTTGTATACCTTCACTTCCATTAAGCATTTATAGTCTGATATTTAACAATATAATCTATATATGCTTGACATTGAAATAATAAAAATATTAATAATCCAATGGTTATATATATTGTAAGAAGTTAAAATTTTTAAATATTGAAGTATGATTTTTTTCTGTTAATATATAATATTCGATATAAAAAAATAATTTTATAAATATAAACTACTCTCTTTGGTGCATTAAAAATATTATATGATTTATGGCAATTGGTATATGTTAGGAATTTATTTAGAATTTGTAAAGTGCAAGTTCAGAGCATGTAGAACGTGCTCAGAGCAATCTGGATCACGATACTTATATGCTGAAGCTGATGGGTCGAAAGCCCAAAACCCATGTCTGGACCACAAATCCGCTTTCAGGCCCATTACAGTGCTAGGCCTGAATGAGCTTCTTCTTCATAAATTGCAAAAAAAGCTCAACGAATCCATATTTCCAAAAAAAAAACAAAAGAAAGAAAGAAAGTGGAGTGGTTATTTGATAGTTAAATTAATTAATTTAAATTCATAAATTACCAAAAAATCTCAATTAGGGTTCAAATTTAAATCATGCGGGTTGAATTATCTTCTCAACAAAGCAGACTTAAAAAAGTATATACTGACGCTCCATAGAAATAATATAACTCCATCTCCATGGTTTCCAAGTTTAGGACAAAAAAATCAATGCTTAAATTTGAAAAGAACAGCCAACTCAATAGTTTAATTCAGTGGGTAATGACAGAGTTTCCTTTTCTTATCAATGTGGCAAAGGCAACCATACCAAGGAAAATATAAACAAAGCCGTAAAATACTCAAAGTTTTCTCCTGCCTGCCTAACTGCGTTGTCTAAACGAATTTAAGGTCTCTACACCGTCATCTCAGTAGAAATATCCTTTCCAAGTTCACTCCGCGAATGACGGAGGAGAAAAGTCATTCCTTTCAGCTGACTTCTGTGTAAGCCGATCCTTTGATCTAGTCCCAGCCCCGCCAGGAGGCTGAAATCTTTCCTAAACCACCTTATTTTATTGTTTAATTAACCTGTTTAGTGCTTCGCTTATTAAGAATATGATTTTTTTTATTTAACTATAATTAATTTGAAATATGAGGAGGAACTAAGCGTTTTAAATTTAGGCCAATTATAAAATATTTCAGATTCATTTAAAAGTAGTACATGTTACGCTTTTAAAATTTTAGTTATTTTTTAAAATATAAAGAATAAATTTCACATGTATGTAAGAGAAAGAATATATATTCCATGTATATAAACTAATTTCTCTCAAATTGAAGCACTGCATTCAAATTATTAATGTAAAATAAGAAATGGATCAAACAATAAATCCAATTTAGTCTTCTCTTAATTTTTTTTTAAACAAAAATTTATGGGACGAAAAATGAAGAGTTGAGAATGAGAAGGCGTCACACCTAGACTCAAGTCTTCTCTTAATTATACAAGTTCAATTTCTGTTATTCCATTCAAATAGCATTCCAATCAGCAGCCTCTAAATTAGAAGTTTCAGGCATTGGACTTCTGCTTAAAGAATCACAATTTAAATTAATAACTACTTTGAATGAATATATATATATTAAAAAATAAGGAAGCATAGCTCAAAACAGACTAAACAAAATAAAAATGTAGAAATAAAAAAAAATATTTATTTTATGCAACATTATATATATAATAAATAAACTATAATTATTAATTATGATGGATTCATAAAAGACTTGTGATATAATTAAACCGTTATACATGCAAGATAGAGAATAGAGACTACTCAGGATATCATTAAAACAAGGAGTATAATCCATCGGATCACAAGCAGTAAAGCCAACCAATTAGTAGGCAAGAAGAGCTGCATAATCTCAATAATACTTTATATAATATGAGAAAAGATATTAATGTTTTTTTATCAAGTCTTTTTTAATACATAATACTTAATTATTTTTGAATACCATGGATTAAGAGGTAAACTCCTTAGCTATTATTGGTTGGCATTGGGGAGGACTAATTCTCCAGTAAAGCAATAATCTTTGAGAGATCAAACCAAACAAGACAGCTCTTCATTCATGATCAAGGACGACGAGAGTATGCAAAAGAACATTGCAGTAGATAGCAACACCATGATTAGTTCCTATCCCAAATTATTATGTCTCAACTCTCACACAACCAAATATGGAAAACCTAACTTCCATAATCAACAAGTATGTTTCGTGTTCATGTGCATCCGCCATTGATAGCGCTCGTCATTGACTGCCAAAATAACTTCTTTTGGAGGAGAAAGGCAGAACGGAACTTTAGGACACGTTTCCCTGCATGTGGGGTCAATGCCAACGACCGGAGCCTTCGCTAACTTCTAAAGTAGGGTTCCTGTCCAATCTCTTTTGAAAATCAGAAATTTCGTCGTGGACTGCCTATCTACAGTACCTCCTGAAAACAAGTATATAAATGACCGAAATCTTCTCTTCAGTCTTCGCAATTGAATCAAGCTCCTAGCAGGCCAAGCACAAAGTTGTTAGCAAATTTGTATCCTAAGTTTGCTATTATTTATTTCCCATTAAAACTGTGCCTATGGCTTGCTTCAAGACCCTGGCTGTCCTGGCTTTTGCCCTTGTTCTCTGTGCGCAAGGCACTCTAGGTAAAATTATAGTACAAATTTTTTTATTTTTTTTTATTATTCTTATTTTAAATGTGCTCTAGAAACTATTAGCTGGCTAATAAGCTTTTATGATGGTCGCAGGAGAAATAAGATGCGAGCATCTGGACCAAGAAACATGTTCTTACGCAATCTCATCCACCGGCAAGCGCTGCGTACTTGAGAAGCACGTCAAAAGGAGCGGGGAAGAGTCATTCACTTGCCGTACTTCCGAAATTGAAGCTGATAGATTAAGAAACTGGATCGAAACTGACCAATGCATCCAAGCATGCGGTCTCGACAGAAAATCACTGGGAATCTCATCCGATTCTCTCCTCGAGTCTCGCTTCACACAGCAACTCTGCTCTCCTCAATGCTACGATAGCTGCCCCAACATTATCGATCTTTACTTCAATCTTGCGGCTGGAGAAGGTACAAATGCATTGCCGTTTTCATATATGCTTGATCAATAGACTACTGCTTGTTCTTTGGTTATTTATAATTTAAATGCTTTGATTAAACATTTCTCTTCCTCTCTCATATTGCAGGTGTGTTTCTTCCCAAACTCTGCGAGGCACAAGAGGGAAATGCTCGTAGAGGATTACTGGCTGATATCCGGAGCTCAGGTCTCGTTGCACCAGGACCAATTCAACCAATGAAATACACTATTGCCCCAATAGTTGCCCCAGCAATGGCCCCAATAGTTGCCCCAGCAATGGCACCCTATTAGTCAATTCTTGGCAATGAAAACACACAGAATCAAAACATAGGTGTGAAATTAGATACAAGTATACATACGAATTAATAATGAAGTAGCACTGAGATTTTAGTAGCCGGCCGGCTCGGTTGCTCCATCTGGATGCAAGTATATGCTGGTTCTGCTATTTGAATCAACAAGGTGTTACTGTAGGTAGTTTAATTTAGACGGGTTAATTAGTATCGCCATAGTCGGTTTCTTCTATTTGAATGGAGTACAGATATACTGGAATCAGACAATAAAGATATTGTATTTCATAATTTAATTTTCCAAATAAATAATGTGATGTGTTACGAATTTCTTTAGACCTTTTGAATTAGATTATTTCAATGGGTATTTGAGCAACTTTCAACCCTTAAATTTCCGACGAATATTTAAGATTTCATTTCTATATATATAACTACTTATTCTAAGAAAATTAAATTGTTTAATTTTTTTTAATAAACATAATAGATTATATATATTTATATAAATATGGAAGCATCAAAATCCATATCATAGGAAGCTGTGTAAATAAAGACAATGAAAAATCTCTTAGCCGAAATAGGAGAGAAAAAATGAAAAATTGAAGTCAATATATCATTGAATTTGCCCCTTGTTTCACTTTAGTCATCCACGACCATCGGAATGAATTAATGGTATTAATTAATTAATTAATTAATATGACTTAAACATACAGATCCGTAAAAGTCGAGAAAAATGGAAGATATAACTTAAGAACAGACCTCAGAAATTTCGCCACCAATTAACAATCTTTGTCTATTAAACAAATTCGAATCAATGAAATTTAGAGATTTATAAGAGAAAGGTGGCATCTGACCTTCAACATTTACCCTTTCCTTCCGCAGAATGCATGACTTAGTTGACTGCTACGGCAGGTAACAGAAGATCTCCACGTGTTCATTCTCTGTCCCACTTGAGTAACGAGGTTACCACACGCACACGGAGAAACTATACACGTGTCAAGAAGGCAAAGACGACAGCACAATCGCACTTCTCAAGGATAACAGATGACAATCGGAAAGTTTCCGTTTCTTATCTCTTATTATTTCACCACTCTTCTCTTCGGTGAGCATGATGAATATCTCAAGCTGACTACCGTGTTACACCATGATGAAACACGAACAAGCAAACTGCGCAGGAATGCGCAAGATAGAATATCCGCCAATTGCCACGTGGCAATCTACACCAATTGTAACCTTCACCATAAACATCGCATACAGAACGACTTGGATATATAAATAACGGGATAACCTTCTGCTTTTAAAAATCTGATATTTTCTCCTTTGCTTCTCTTAACACATTCTACCTTGTCATCCGTTCTTTATCTTCTTGTCGGCACTTTCCCAAATAACAGAAACCAGAAAAGATTATAGACCAAGATGGATAGTCTTACGCTCACTAGGTTATTGAAACACGTCGCCGGAGACTTCCCTCATGGGAGAGCGGTGTCAGTTTCGGGCAAGTTTGATTTGACGCACTCTCAACTCCACGAACTGGTTGAACGGGCCGCTTCTCGTCTTGTTTCAGCAGGGATTAATCCAGGCGATGTTGTTGCGCTAACTTTTCCTAATACTATCGAGGTTTGAAACTTCCATTTCGCTATCAGTCTCAAAAACTCTGATGTTTTTATAAATAATCCAAAGATGTCGATTTATTTGTCTTTTTCTTGTGATAATTACAGTTTGTAAGTATGTTTTTGGCCGTAATCCGAGCCCGAGCCACCGCTGCGCCACTTAATTCAGTCTACACCACGGAGGAGTTCGAGTTCTACCTATCGGACTCTGAGTCAAAGCTTTTACTGACCCCGCAGGAAGGGAACGCCTCCGCTGAAGCAGCGGCTTCCAAGCTTAACATTCGTCACGCGACCGTTTCACTGCCCGGAGCCGATTCTGAATTGGTGTTCTCACTCCCGGAGTCAGACGTTATCTCTCTCGCTGGCCTTGCCAACGAGCCAAACGACGTCGCACTCTTTCTTCACACCTCTGGAACTACGAGCAGACCCAAAGGAGTGCCATTGACACAACTCAATTTGGCGTCTTCTGTGAGAAATATAATGGCAGTCTATAAACTCACCGACTCAGACTCCACCGTCATAGTCCTGCCGTTGTTTCACGTTCATGGATTGGTAGCCGGATTACTGAGTTCACTTGGATCAGGAGCCGCCGTGGCTCTCCCAGCCGCTGGCCGATTCTCAGCATCAACATTTTGGAAAGATATGCTCAAATACAAGGCTACGTGGTACACGGCGGTCCCCACCATCCATCAAATTATACTGGATCGACACTTTAGTAATCCAGAAGCAGTTTACCCGAAGCTCCGGTTCATCCGGAGCTGTAGTGCATCCCTTGCACCGGTTGTATTAGCTAGGCTAGAGGAGACTTTCTGTGCGCCGGTATTGGAGGCGTATGCAATGACGGAGGCAACTCATTTGATGTCATCGAACCCGTTACCGGAAGATGGCCCGCATAAGTCCGGGTCGGTGGGGAAACCAGTGGGTCAAGAAATGGCGATATTGGATGAAAATGGCGAGGCTCAAGGGGCAAATAAAAGTGGAGAGGTTTGCATCAGAGGTCCAAACGTAACTAAGGGGTATAAAAATAATACTGAGGCAAACAAGGTGGCATTTCAATTCGGGTGGTTTCATACTGGAGATCTGGGTTATCTTGATTCGGATGGCTACTTGCATCTGGTGGGTAGGATTAAGGAGCTTATTAACCGTGGAGGTAAGTTTTCCACTATTTTCAGTTTCGTGTCATTTTAATGTTTTAGTTTTGCATGTGTTAGACCAACGACAAGTGACCAACCACAGATATGGTTGGACAGTGACCAGCCTCTAGCCATATCCTGAAGTTGAAAGCTATTGTTTCCCATTGAAAAGTGGCCATATATCTTTGAGTGGTTGGGAGATATGGCAGATATGCAACTCATGTGATTTACATCCTGCAATTATCATTTCATAATTATTACTGCTGAAATGATAATGGCTGTGTCCTGAGAACACTTTCCAACGCCCGAACGGGATGTAATAGGAAGATGAGAGCTAGCAGGAGCAAGAAATGAAAAATCAGCTTAAGCTAACCTCTTATTTTATACTAGATATGCAGAGGACATGAAGGATGGATATATTTTAACAGGGATTTTTTTCCCCTCACAGCAATCACGGTTTCCCATCATGTGCATGCATTTTTGAACATCTTTGCTGACTTATATTTGCACCATTTTCAGGGGAGAAGATATCGCCAGTAGAAGTGGATGTAATTCTTCTATCTCATACAGACATCGCTGAAGCTGTTGCTTTTGGAGTTCCCGATGATAAATATGGTGAAGAGGTAAAATCAATAAATCAAGACTCTCCTAAATTATTAATTTTCGACCATCCCTTTCCAAAACCTCCACCCGATGTTCATGTGTAATTGTTATGGTCTACAATTTATAGATAATATCTCCTCCTTCAATATATATACCACAGGCTTATGCATATTGCCCTAGGCACAGTTAAGTCGCTTGCCCCAGTATGATGTTTAGCCGTAATCAGAAAAAGTACCAAGTCGTTGATTAATTATGGTTTGGGTGTTGTTTGACTTGACCATCCACTCCAAATTTATGGTGGTTAGCAAGATATTAGGTTTGCTCCTTTTTACTGGACATTTAACCAAACAGTGTGCAAGTATCTGACCACGATTATGACAATTAGACACCTTTTAGGCAAGGACTGACTCTGCAATTGCCTATCCTGGAGCTTAGGTTTCTAGATTTCCAGATTTTCTAATGCATCTTTTTGTGTCTCCAATAGATAAATTGTGCAATAATTCCTACAGAGGGATCAAACATTGACGAAGCAGAGGTTCTGAGGTATTGCAAGGAGAATATGGCAGCTTTCAAGGTCCCCAAAAAGGTCTTCATCACCGACTCTCTGCCGAAAACTGCCAGTGGAAAAGTCCAACGACGAATTGTAGCTGAGCACTTCCTTGCTCAAATTTCAACCGCTAAACTTCCCAAGTTCGGAGCTTAAAACCAACTGCTATTCATCTGCCTTTGTACAGGGGTGTAAAAAAAAACCTATGTATCCTGGGTCTTAG
Source organism: Hevea brasiliensis (assembly GCF_030052815.1). NCBI lineage: Eukaryota > Viridiplantae > Streptophyta > Magnoliopsida > Malpighiales > Euphorbiaceae > Hevea > Hevea brasiliensis. The sequence goes on along the minus strand of NC_079505.1, from coordinate 87,227,859 downwards.
TATGTATAGCATATATGAATTATACTTGGTAGAGAAAAGAAAATGATGTTACCTTCTTAGTGTGGTCTAATGATTTATCTGCAGTATCTTTTCATTTTTTTTTAACTAAAAGAGAGAGATTTTGTCAGATTAACAAGATTTAGATAACGTATTTACAAAGGGATTATAGAGTAAAACAAAATGAAACAGAGCAATAGATTCTGCACATTCAAAGTGTGAATGACCCTTGTTAAGACTAGAGCAAATTTGCTGGAGAAACTTGAAACTGTTTTCAGAAAATTGTTTATCATCAATACTGCCATATTGTTATCTTTTTCTTCGCTGTACAAGCCATATTGTTAATTCAAGATTGTGTCAGTGATAATGAATTATTTATCATCAATACTGCCATATTGTTATCTTTTTCTTCGCTGTACAAGCCATATTGTTAATTCAAGATTGTGTCAGTGATAATGAATTCATCTGAACAGCCATAATAAATCGAACTTATATTAGTCCTAAATCGAACTTATGTCAGTCCTACTTAAAACAGAGGTTATAAAAGCAGATATTGAAAAAAAAAAATATATATATATATATATATATATATATAGAGAGAGAGAGAGAGAGAGAGAGAGAGAGAGAGAGAGAGAGAGAGGAACTTTCATCACAATACTCATTGAAATCTTCTCTGTTGACTTCTGTTTTCAATATTCATCTATGCTTTCACATATGCAATTCTTAATTCGAAGCGTCACATGTAGATTTTACATGATACTGTAAGACAAAGTTCACATCCTGATTGGCTACAAGTTCAAAAATGAAAATACGTAGTCAAGCACAAGATAATGAGCGCGTTACATCGTTAAAAATTTTAACTAAATAACCGATTAGAAGACCCACAAATGCTGCTTTCCAGCAGATGAGCAGAACAAATAGAAAATGAGCACAGAGAATCAACTACAATCATTATCCTGTCCAGAACACGTATGAGATTTAGAGTAGTTTAATCAACCACTTAGAATAAGGGCTTGTTTATTTATGCAAAACAGTGATAATTTTTTGGAAAAATTTTTTAAGAAATTTGGCAGAGTTTTGTGCGCATATCTACTGTAATTTTTTAAAATTAAATTAATATTGAAAAGGCAACTTTAGTTTATTTTTTATCATTTATCTTCATAATAAAGATTATGTTTTTCAATTATTTTCCAAATGAAAGATAATTACTTATATATATATGTGTACATGCAAAAAAATGTAAGATTATAATGCTCATTGAAATTCCATATTTAAGTTTCCAAATAGAGTAATATAATGTTTAATACATTGTTGCATTTCGCTATATCAAACACAGCCTTGAGATGATAACCAACCATTAATTATTGATCGCTAACGTTGAACTAAACAGAATGTTAATCAGTCAAAACAGAAATATGAATTCACCCACAAATAGTACCTGGTTGCCTAAACTAACGGATCACATGTTCCCAGTCAACATATCCATTCAATAATAATCCAAACTCCCAAACAAGATATTCAGGTACAAAGAGAAAAAAACACAACAAACATAAAGCCTGACATTAACAGTAGATTACTTAAACCTCCTCAGGGATGTCCTCTTCATCCTCATAGTCATAACCTTCGTCATCTGCTGTTGCGTCTTGGTATTGTTGGTACTCGGAGACCAAATCATTCATGTTACTCTCTGCCTCAGTAAACTCCATCTCATCCATACCCTCTCCTGTGTACCAATGCAAGAAAGCCTTCCTGCGGAACATGGCAGTGAATTGTTCACTAACCCTACGGAACATTTCCTGAATTGACGTTGAGTTCCCAATAAATGTTGCAGCCATCTTTAAACCAGTTGGGGGGATGTCACAAACTGTAGATTTGACATTGTTGGGGATCCACTCAACAAAGTAAGAAGAGTTCTTGTTCTGAACATTAATCATCTGTTCATCCACTTCTTTAGTGCTCATTTTTCCACGAAACATGGCAGAAGCAGTCAAATATCGGCCATGACGAGGATCTGCAGCACACATCATGTTCTTCGCATCCCACATTTGTTGAGTTAGTTCAGGTACGGTAAGGGCTCTGTACTGCTGTGACCCACGAGATGTGAGTGGAGCAAACCCAACCATAAAGAAATGCAACCGAGGGAATGGGATAAGATTAACGGCAAGCTTGCGAAGGTCAGAGTTGAGTTGACCAGGGAAGCGAAGGCAGCATGTCACTCCACTCATGGTGGCAGAAATAAGATGGTTGAGGTCTCCAACTAGATTTAAGCAAAAGGATTAGTCAGCATGGGATTATTCATAAATTGATTCATTTAGAAGTAACATAGTATAATTAAATCATATTGGTTTTGTCTCAAACTCAAATCCCCACAAACACATAATGCGAGACAATAATATACTAGCAAATAATAACTAATAGAGTATATAAGCTCATGCAACCTACGAACTTAATTATTCAAAGGCACAAAATGCGTGCGTCTTACAGGCCAAATCAAATTAGATCCATATGGTCCGCCACAACAGTAAATGTTGCTGCAGGGGACCAGGTGAGAACGAGATTTGACTCTAAACGTTAGTGACTACCACCCAGGTCAGATCTAGTTTCAAGATTTTATTTCCGGGAATAACACCTAAAGCTAATTAAACAAATCGTTCTGCACAATGGGAGTCGAGATCTTCACTAAACTGCCTCCCATTTCTCCGAACGTAAAAAGCAAACCTAGACCACGTGCAACCAATGGCTCACAACTGTAGAGAACATGATAATGCCTTAACTTTTTGCTTTAGCAGCAAAAAGAACAAATACTGATACCAATTCCAAAACACAACAATTAACAAAGGTTCCTCACAGTAAAACTAGGGAAACACTTACCATTACAAGAAGCCATGTCAAATTCCTAGGCACCGAGATACCAGTAAATCATCAAATATTAAGCCACATTAAATTCATAATGATGTAGGAAAACTCAAGGATGATAAACTGAAATTGCAAAACATTTGGAAAAAACCAAGACTTACAGCTGGGAGTAGTAAGCTTAAGAGTTCGGAAGCAAATGTCATACAAGGCCTCATTATCCAAAACCATGCACTCATCTGCATTCTCAACAAGTTGGTGAACAGAGAGGGTTGCATTGTATGGTTCAACAACAGTGTCCGACACCTTTGGGGACGGGAACACAGAGAACGTGAGCATCATTCGGTCTGGATATTCTTCTCTGATCTTGGAAATGAGTAGCGTTCCCATGCCTGAACCAGTACCGCCTCCCAAAGAGTGGCAAACCTGAAACCCTGCAACAGTTGAAGAAACTTGTAAATCCTGCAACCCACAGACATAATGATGGATAAAAATGAAAATAAACAAACAAAGAGGGCTCTGCACTTGGTTTATCCTGATTAAAAAATTAGCAAAAAAATTCAAAACATATAAGTGCCAATTACAGAATCCTAAAAAGAAGCTGAACATTTAGTTCCCCCAGACACTGTAGCTGCAAACTGAAAGTTCAAGTTGTTTAATGCCATTGTCATAGAAAAATAAACGCATTGCTCAGGAACTAAACTCCAACTGAGCACTTGTTGGTACAAATTGGTCCTTCTGATTCATGTTACCTAAACTCCGGAACTCACCCTCTGCCAGTTTCACACAGATCAGTGAACCAAACACGACTTCTCAAGAAATTTTAGACTGATTAAATAAGTAGCCATCACAGCATGTTTTAAGAAAGTGCGTTAATATACAGCTTCAAAATAGTTGGATCCCAATCTACTTCCATGTCCAAAGATTCGCCTTGGAAACACTACGAAGACAAATATAAAATAGTTCCACAGAGAACACATTTAAAACCACCTCCAATCAATAATGATAGAGAAGCAAAAATATTTCCTAAGCGACTGCTTTTCAGAAATACGAAGTACCTTGCAAGCAATCACAGTTCTCGGCTTCCTTCCTCACAACGTCAAGCACCGAGTCAATCAATTCGGCTCCCTCCGTATAATGTCCCTTGGCCCAGTTGTTTCCGGCTCCAGACTGCCCGAAAACAAAGTTATCGGGCCGGAATATCTGCCCGTAGGGCCCTGATCTGACACTGTCCATGGTGCCGGGCTCCAGATCCATGAGGACGGCGCGTGGAACATACCTTCCGCAACTGGCCTCGTTGTAGTAAACATTGACTCGCTCGAGATGCAAATCGTTGCCCCCTTGGTACCTTCCCGTGGAATCGATCCCGTGCTCGGCGCAAACCACCTCCCAGAACTTGGCACCGATCTGGTTACCACATTGGCCTCCCTGGATGTGAAGGATCTCACGCATTTTGATTCGAAACGTTGAGTTTTGGAAAGGGAAGAAGTAGAAAAGATGGAGTTATTTGGAGCAACCACTGAGAACAGGAGAGAAAACGAGCTCGAGGTTGGGAAGTGGAGGAGAGAAAAAGAGAGTTATATATTACGGAAAAAACGGAGGGGTTTTCTGCCGTTATAGTGGCAATAAGTTAACGAAGAAGGTGACGGAAGTTTTGTTTAAGGGGGAATTTCAAATTTGAATTTTGAAATTTGGTAAAACCCTCTCTAGTTTTATCGTTTTAAAGTGTTATTATGGTTCGTTAGGGATGGGACTTGGGAGGCGTGGAGGTTATTGCGGAAAGCCCACTCTCCGTTAAGGAAATATAAGAAGACGCGCTTTGGCATCTTCATAAATTAAAAGAAAGCTGTGCACGCACATGAAAGTGGTTGAGAAAGCACGTGACTTGGAAGAGTATCATGTGACTACCAGCAGTGGACAGAATACGATTGCCTTTTGCCGCAGGCCCCACGCTTCTTCGATGTGAAAACCAAACCATGTATGGCCCACACATGCCTTCTATTTTTATTTCGATATTTTCTCTCAGTTGATTACTTATTTTTTTGCTTAGCTGAATTCAAAAAGATTAATTATTTTTCGATATTTTTTTTGTTTAAGAAAGTAACTCAAATCATTGATATACTGAGCTATGTGGGACCCATATCTCTCAGAGAGAAGTTATATGCACATCAAATATATTTAATATAGAAGGTAAATTCAATAAAAAAAAAAAGTTTATTTTATAAATTTAAAATTACTTAATTTGATTAGAAAAAATTATTATTTAATTTTTTTATTTTAATAAAATTAAATATTTAATTTTTATATTTTAAAAATATATTATTTAGTCTATATATTTTACTTTTATTAAATTATTTAATTTATTTATCAAATATTTTATTAGCAAGTGCATTTTAATATAGTTAAACTTGGACATTGCAACGCCAAATCAAGTGGCTTAATAAATAGAGAGAATGGGCCGAAGCAAGCGTAGTTTGCCCTCGTGCAAAGGGAAATGAGGATTGAGGAAAACAAAAGAAGGCGGCTTTGGCCTGAGTTGACAAGAAGAGAAGCAAATTTCAATGTAGTAGTGAGCACGAAACCCTTGGCTGATTTGTGTTATTTTTTGTGTTGGTTTTGGTGGGTCCATTGCTCAACTAAAGGATTATCATTTCTGAAGTTAAGAATCTGATTCAGCCCATAGTTACTTTCATTCTCTTTGAAGCAACCTCGTATATATTTTACCACCATTGTTCGCGATAATGATTGGGTGGCCGGCAACTACTCCTGCAATAGTTCTTCCAATCATTAGAGACCCCTTCTGTTGCAGCTTTATTTGAGTAGAAATTACGGGTTCAACTCTATATCTTTTATGTATATTGTCCTTTGGACAAGTGCTCTGCCAGTACCCTTTTATGGCCGCTTAACATTCTGCATTACCAACTTCTTTTCTTTGTTTGTTAATATTATTTTAAATCAATTTTCTCTTCTGCCTCTCTCTTTCTCTCTTGTTGGACTTTATCAACTTCAACTATTTTCCACCACCTCCATTTGTTTATTTCTCTTTATTCTTCGCGTCTCTCACACTCTTTTTTTGTCTCTCTCATTCTGAATCCCATTATCTGTCTTTGCCACCCCTACTCGACATTGTCTTACAAATATGATCCATGATTATACAATACTCCTCCTCCATATCCATTTGTTTGCTTCTTGTATTGGGTTTTCCAATAGATAAATAACGTACATGAAACCATTATCCAAACAATAATTTTCAATTTATTATATATATTCCTTTTTTGAATAAAAAAAAATGAAAGGATGACAAAGAGGTCAAGTAGGTAAAGACGTGGCAATAGGAAGAGTGTTTTGCTCTGTATTTTCGCTTCCTTCGATGGATAAACAAACATGAAACCTTTTGTTGTGGACATGATGAGCTTTGAAAGCTTAAGAGAATTCTCAACCCTTGTTTTTGTCCCTCAAATTTCTCTTCCTCCCCTTATTTGTCTGACCTCTCAATATTAATGTGTCCCCAAAATTAAGGATCTCTACCATTTCTCCTTTTCATTTTCCATTTCTCTTCTTTTCTTCAATTATTTTCCCCAAGGCCCTGGCTCTCACAGTTGAACAGCAAACATGGTACACTCTCTCTTTCTCTGTTTCTTTGATCTTGTTATTGTCATTGTGCCTGAGAAAGGGACAGGCAAGAAATTTAAGTTTAATGGGATTTACACAGGTATGTTTAATCTATCACATAGCATTGTATTTGGAGCCCCCTGACATGTTGGATCGCATATGAATTTATTGAATAAGCAATTTTCTTTCTGGAAAACACCATTGAAGGTTTCTTTTAAACTCTGTTCTTTGATTGCTACATAGACTTGTCATAAGAATGATCTTATCATGATTCCTGAGAATTCAGAGACAGAAGAAGAAAAAGAAAGAAAAATGCTTAGCATCTATTGATTAAAAGCCGATCTCACACTAATTATCTATCCGCATTGTCCTTTTATTGTGTTCTATTTTTATTTAATTAATGGTTCTCTGGAAATCTTTGGATTCATACGTTTCTTAGTATTCTCCCCTTCATTCATTGTGTATGGTCCAATCAAATTGTTGGGTTAGGCGAATTCGGCATCTGGAATGGCTGTGCATGATGACTGTAAGCTCAAGTTTTTGGAACTAAAAGCAAAGAGGAACTACCGATTCATCATTTTCAAGATTGAAGCTCAGCAAGTGGTAGTAGACAAACTTGGAAGCCCTCAAGAAACCTACGAGGATTTCACTGCATCTCTGCCAGCTGATGAATGCCGCTATGCTGTCTTTGATTTTGATTTCACGACTAATGAGAATTGTCAGAAAAGCAAAATTTTCTTCATTGCTTGGTAATTTACCAGTTTCTCATATTTTACTATTTTGTACTTGGCATGCATAATAAGTTGATTGTTCCATATGTCCTTATAGGTCACCTGATACTTCAAGGGTGAGAATGAAGATGGTGTATGCAAGCTCCAAAGACAGATTTAAGAGGGAACTAGATGGCATTCAGGTTGAGTTGCAAGCAACAGATCCCAGCGAAATGAGCCTCGACATTGTAAAAGGGCGAGCACTTTAGACACTAATCCTTTCTCTTGTTTGATGTTTGAGCCTTTTTTTTGACAAATTACATGTCATCAAAGTATCAAACTCAGCATTGTTTATTTTGTTTCATTTCATTTCATTTATTTTCTGTTGCATGGGGTTTTTACACCAACCCCTCTAGTTTGATGTAATATGCGAACTCGGTACTTCTATCTTGTTTATTACTTTTTTTCTGCCGTTTCATTCGGCAAACTACTATTCTTTCCTCTTGTAATTGTCCTGTAGTTTCAGAGAAATATCGTAATTAAGTTGCGTGAGAATCTTTAATTTGCTCAAGCGTTGTTTCTCCAATTTGCATCATCATCAAGGGAATTTATCTAAGATGAAAATATTCTTCAGCAAGGATAAATCGCCTTCAAAAAAAAAATCAATACATTCTCTTTAAACAAGTCTTTCTTTGTGGAAAAAAAAAGAAGGAGAAAAAGAAGCTGGCACCCAACCAAACAGGGGACGCTGCCTCATAAGCCCAACAAACATCACATACCACGCAGTCTAAGCCACAGCTTATTCAAGAATCGGTATTAAGAATGTCTCCATGACTTGCAGTACAGTAGTGGACCAAAAATGCCCCCAAATCCCACCACAAAGCCCAGGTTAAAGCCCATCTATCTTTGCTCCATCACATTCCTATTCACTTCCATCGCCCATGTCCCGGGGTACTGCACCCATGCTACACTTTCTTGTAAGTGGAGGCCCGCAGAGTCCGTTGCTAACAAAACTAGACGCATCTAAGCTCTGGAGTCGAGTGCTTGATGGAATTTCGCCTGATAGATTATTATAAGATAGATTCAAGTAATTCAAGTAGTGAAGACCGGTCATGCTTGCAGGAATTTTGCCCCCAAAAATTGTTTCTTGAAAAATCAACTGATTCTAGCGCTCGCATATTGCCAATATTCTTCGGGATCTCTCCTGTCTAATTGTTGTCAGACAAATTCAACAATCGTAATCCCAACAGAGCAGTTATTTCCTCTGGAACCTGTCCTGATAGTTTGTTGCTTGAAAAATTCACTAGTTACCAGTGTTGAAAGATCAAGGCTTGCAAGATAAGTTCGAAAAAAAAAAATTGGGAATTGGACCTTCAAAGTACAAAAACTCAGATCAAGAGACGTGAGATTATTAAGAGTATAAATCCACTAGGGAATTGAATTCCCAAAATTATTTTGAGAAATTTCAAAAACTGATAGAGATGTGAAATTGACTTTAGATAGAGGAGGAATGGCAACAGGACTGCATTTCGACAAGTGTAATTCTAGTAAAGAAGGGAGAGTATTCATTATCAGCAACCAGTCTGATGCTGCAGTGAGATTCACACAGCTTAAATCTAGGAGCTGAACACTTGAAACCCAACGAAGATTATCAACATACATTTTGGCTTCAAACCAATACACACAAGCTCCACGAACACCAAGGTGGGGTAAACTAGAAAGGTTTCCTAGTTGGTGAGGGATTAATCCCTCAAATCCAGCTTCATATAGTTTTAGATATGTTAAACTCACCATAGAACCAATGAAGCTGGGAATTGGAGCCCCTCCAAAATCGTTGTAGCTTAAGTCCAGGTATACTTCAGATTGAGCAAAGAAGGGTTTATGGATGGTACCCTGCAACTAGAACCTTTCTTAGGTCTCACGTTGAGTCTGGGGAGGATCCAGAGGATTTCTGAGGTTTGAGTTCTTTGGCATGGCCAGTTAAATTATCGCAGACAATTCCAGCCCACTTCCATTTCTGCAGCAGTCCAAGAAGACAGTCTGTCAGAAGGATCTTTAAGATCTTGCCTGAATCTAAGAAGAGCCTGTCTCTTGCCTGTTTCTTGCTTTCGATGCATAAAACATCAGTTTGCCATAGCAACGACATCTCCAACATGACCAACCTGAAGAAAAGAACTCTGGAAAATTTCATGATCCTGACAGACTAGCAGCTAGTAAGTTTAGAGAACAGAACGTGAGAAACCATAAATTATCTGCTTCTGATATTAGAATTGGAAGCATATGTCCAAAGATCGCAGGTCTGCATCTGGTCCTTATCATGGAAAGGAATGAAATGTCCATATTTCCAAGTCTTTCTCTCTGTGCCAACTGCCAAGTAAAAGTCTATGCAAAAGTCAAGAAGAAAAAACAAGCAAAAACAATTTCGTGGAGAAAAAGCCAGGAGCTAAGACTTACTATTCCAAAGTCTGGACCTCCAAAACCAGATATTAAAATATTATCCTTTTGACAGCAGAAAAAAGGTCCATCTGGGGTATTTGATATGACAATATCACTAAATTACAAGCATATAATGTTTTAAAACATAGAACTTGATATGCTTGAAAGGATTTAATAGATTATATTGAACCATCGTAGCTATATCCCTCGAAATTTCTGATAAATAAAGAATTCCATCGACTGACCAAAAACTATAAAATATACTTTTATTTTTAATTTAATGTGGGAACTAGGTTGGATGCACCATAAGTTCTGGAAGAAAGCAGCGTACAACCGAAGGATGTTGTCATTAATAAGTTTCACTCTGCAATATAGATTTTCCTGCTAGCTTTTACTATTCAAACAGGCAAACCATGGAAAAAATTTAGCAAACTCAATTTTTAGCAAATATGTATTTCAGAAATAATTTTTCTTGAAGCAGGATGCAGTAGCTGTGTTTTTATTATTTCAGATAGGAAAATCACATCATTTAATGGAAATTGATATATTATTAAGCCGAAAGCTTTTGCTCAACATTTGACTAACGAGGCAACTAAATATAAATTTAGTTGCCAGCATCTTAAATATTGATTCTAGATGGGAGATCAACATAGAGTTTGTTGACTTGTGCTAACAAATGATCAACTTTGGTTTCAGTAATTTGAGTCTAATCAATTAATAAGTCAATCTTCAAATTTTTGCAAGAAAGTGTTTTGAGCCTTTGCATTTGTAGTTTATCCATTCCGTCGCTTGAATATCTGACGTCTAACGTCCACTAGACTTGTATAACCTTTGAGAACTTAAAGGCTCAATATGATATCATAACCTTGGTTGCGGAGGAGGATGAAGGGACGTGTGGAATGAAATCCAATAGCGCTTGAATATCTTACGTCCACCAGACTTATAATAATTTGAAAAATACATAGCAGAAAATATGACAATAAAGTCTGGAAAAGCAGAAAGCCAGTCCCAGTATGCGGAGGGAAGGTTTCAGTTACCCTACCTTTTAGTAATCTCATTTGATTCTTTATGAGCAGAAAAATTCATGTTTGTAGACATGCACTAAAATGTATCAATGTTTCTCCTAATCTAACTCTCAAGATCCTTTCTTTACATATAAAATAGCATTACAATTAGTTCGTAGATTCTAAAGAAAAAAGGGAAAAAAATAAAAGCAGCAGCAGAAGAATTCACAAAATAAATAATGTGTATGCTCAGAATTATAATATTTATATAGATAATAGATGTAGATGAATTTGGATTACAGTTGCAACACAGGCGGAAGTAAACAGAGGACAGCATTAACAGAAAAACAACTCATCATTTTACTGGTCATTTTCAGACAACACAGGTTAGTTTGCAAGACGAATTTATTAGAATTTCTGGCATTCATAAACCATAGGACGTCCTCCAAAAGTGACTGCTCTTTCTCAGAATGACAGGTCCTACAGAGATTTGTCGTTCACAAACGACAACGTTCAGAGTACATTTCTTCCCTTTAAATGAAAGTCATATAAGGATCCGTTGTTCATATCAAATATGAGTTTCAACTTCACTAAAGTGACGGCTGGCCTTCAAAGGGGTGAATATGAGTTTCACACACTTGAATAATCTATCATATGGTTTGATGGGTGCAAACACACAATTAAGTTCAAGATCAACAGAACAATTATACTGAATACTAAAATGCTATATATTTATTCCATGGAAAAATTTTCCTGCTAACATTATCTAAGAGGGAATAATACACAAAGGAGGGGGAAAACTATAAAATTTGAGCCTATACATGTCCTCCTTTGGTTATAAGCCAAGACGAGCTAATAGGCTTGCCTATGAACACGCCTCTAAGACTGCTTGGTTTGATTCTGCCAGTATTTGTTCTCCCATAACTGCACCAGCTTTATAGCATTTGCTTTTCTCCTTATAATGGCAAGCAGAGAAGAAGGGTCATAGGGAGGAGGCATGGTGCAGGGACAAGTATCTGCAGGAACCTTCACCAAAGAATCCATCATAAACTTCTTCTCCAATCCATCCGCAGGGCAAGCCATTGTTTCTGAACACAGTTCAGTAGCATTTCTAGGTATAGTGGGCTTAAATGTCAAAAGCTTTGCATACTCATTTAAGAGATGAAACATGTAGTCATACACATAGTCTATCTTCAACTCTTCTTGAATGAATTCACTTGCTGCATTTCCAATTTCCTGGGCCTGACAAACCCACGGAGAACAACTGCATAAGAAAATATAACTTGAAAAACAAGATGACTAAAAAATTTAAGGACAAATTAGTTCATTTAACATTTCTCCCTTTCTCTTAATGATCTACTCATGAAGTACAACAAGACACTAGGAACCAACCAGATGATTGCACACGTTGAATTCCACATAAATTTTAGATCAAAAAATAATTCTACAGCAGGCTTCCCCATAAAAATTCATTTTAGAGTCTGTTTGTCATTACTGTTAGAACTGCTGTCGAAATTATCACTTTTTAAAATGTACGAGTTAGAGAGTATTAAAAAAATAATTTAAAATTAAATTTGATAAGTTTTATCCACAAAAACACTAAAATAAAAATAGTTTTTTTCAAATTATTTTTTTCAACGGTATCTAAAATTATGCTTTTATTGAAAAAAAAAAAAAGTTTCCGCCTCTAAACACAATACCAAGCACTTAGTAACATTTGGAGCAAAAATAGCTAATGGGGTTAACAGCAGAACAACAGTTAGAAGCCTACTATAGGCCTGAACTGTGGTGCCAGATACTTGACATTTCTCAATTTTCATGGCAGAATAGAAAAAGTTTTGAGTAATTACAACCATAAAATTTATGGATAAAATTTACAGTCAAAAGTTGTTACCTTCTGTCTGTGGCTGTTACCCCAGTCTACTGCAAACTTAATAGACTTGCATTTATCGGCCTCCTTTACAGGCCAATAGTGGTGAATTGGCATCAAACCTCTTGAAAAGAAATCATAATAATGGGGCTTCACAATAAGGGTGACTGAATCACAGGCAAGGATATACTTTTCACTGACTGACCATGCAGACCCCTCAATATAGATCTTATACCTGCATGAACAGTAAATTTTGAAGACAAGGCAAAATATGCATTAAAGATGAAAGAACGAATAAACAAAACGATGTAGTACCCATATGATAAATATGAACTTTTTACCTGTGAATGCATTGATTTGCCAAGTCCGATTGCTTGTATCCTTGCTGGGATTCTCGGACCCAATCCTGCAATAGATTTCAAAATCTTACATCATTTCGTTTCATTACTCCGAAAATTGCAATTCATTGAAAATTATCAGAGTTATGGTTACCTGTCTATATAAACGAGCATTCCAGTCCTGTTGTTCGGAGACATTACATTTGATAAGGTCTAGCCTCGTCTCAGCAACATCTGGATTCCCTTTCCAATAAGCATAAGGTTCCCTTTCCAGCCATCTAGTCCTTTCGTTGCCTTCTTTTAGGTCCCTCAGCAAATGCTCCCATGGCTTTATATTCGTCTCAGCCCTGTAGAATAATCTGTTAACTCCTGCATTTGGCGCATTCATGTATTGAAAAAATTAATTGAAGATGAAAAGTTAACATGTCTTGCCATCCCCAGAAGGACCAATCAGGGAAAACAATGTCCAATGTGTCTTCGTTCCCGCAATAGCGAAACAGAGGCGGTGGGGCCGGCGCATCTGGCCCACTATAATCAACGGACTTGATAACCGGCCAGTCTACGCAATCAAACATCATCTCTAAATCTGGCAGTCTCCCCGGATACCTCCGTAACAACTGTAGGATTCCCCAAAGTGTAAAAACATCTCTAGTCTGAAACGCCTTCTCGTATGTTTCAAGGTAAGCTCTGCCGCTCACTATCACCAATCTGAAATTGGCTGTTGCTTTAGCTCTTTCTACCATGTCTCTGGTGATGCCCGTATGGGCCCATGGACGTAAATCTTCGTGGATCCACCGGAAGTATTCTGGACAGCTCGGAGGTAATGGACGGTCAGGATCTTGTGAAAACGTTGTGGGGTAGTCTCTAGGGCATGTTCGTGTGAGGTTGAGTGCGTTGCAGTTTAGTGGAATTTCGATATTATTTTGCGGCTTGGTTGTTTTTGCAGTGACTATTGACTTCTGAGCCGAGCTGCCAGTAATGTCCTACAACGAGAAGCCCAAGGTGAAAAAGTTAAAAATGGCCTATCAACTTAGCCCAATTCTGCGGTTTTAGTTAAAAAGAAATAATTTATTCAAAAAAAAAAAATAGCCACAAAATTCACTACAATTACGCCGGAGTTACGGATGGCAAGAGTCAGGCTTCAGACCACGTCGTGCAAGTGTAACCCATTTTAAGCTCACTTTTCTTGCCTTTCTTAGTAGGGAAGAAAAAGTCAAAGATCTTGTAGGAATGTGACATTATTAATATTGGGTTGCTTACACTGGACTGGAGGAGGCGCGTGAAGACAAACGCGCCGAGCATCAGGAAGAGAAAGAAGACGAAGGCAGTGGAGGATTGCACGACTGCCTGCATAAAAAGCCGCCTGATCATCTCGGTGAAATGGCCAAAAACCCCAGATCCGTTCAACAAAAACTATGGTGCATGTTACTCTCTATCTTCTCTGCGTTCTCCTTGTACCTCTAACGATAATTTGAGACAGACTCGGGGGATTTCTTCAAATGGATCTTCCTCCAGTTTAAAAATGGAGAACTAGGTGATTTCATTGAAGGCCGTCAAGCTTTGAGTTTCTCATTGGTGATTTCGTATTTACTTGGAAAAAGGGGAATTTTTTAAACTGCAAATTCATGGCAAGCCAAGGTCCAACTGAGCATCAAGAGACAAACGAATGTGACATGTGGGACAATGTTAGAAGGTAACATTAATATTTACAACTCATCAAAATTAGCTCTGCTTGAGCAGAAGAAATGTGAACAGAGGAAAGTGGAAGAGCTTGAGAATAGAAACATTGAACCACAAAACTTGGAGGCATGTTTTGCTCGGTAGAAAATGGGCCAAATGGCAGATTTAGGTAGGTAACTAGGTACTTAGGCAACCTGCCTTGCCTAACCATCCGTGTTCAGGACTCAGGAGGGTCCAGCTGCTACTACTGTACTATGGTTATTTAATTTACTCATCCCAAACAAATATAAGCTAAATAGCAAATTTTTTTATTATTGAAGGATCTATTTGTTTTAAAAATAAATTCTAATTAATTATTTTATTCATGCATTGCATTGAAAATCATACTATAAAATTTTATTCTTATTTAATTATATTAAATATAATTAAAATTTTTATTAAAATATTGAATAATTATATTAATATTATTATTATTATTAAAACTAAATTTAATTTTTATTTCTAAAATTTTATCAATTAATTTCCTTTAAATATTTCTTTACAAAAATGTTTACTAATATAATATTTTTATAATATAATTATATTTAAAAAAGATTAAATATTATTAGAAATAGTTTGTTCATAATAATTATAATAATAAATATGTTAAAAATAAAATAATTAATAAAATAAAATATGAAACGTTCCAGTGTCCATAAGGACATCTAAGTCTAACCCATATATTCTATGAGATTTTTTTTCAAAAAACTAATTCTGCAGGACTCTATGAAGCACTACAAGACCCTGAAAATTTTGCTCCATTAATTACTTTTTTCTTTTATTCGATGGAACGTCATATCATTAAGCAGAATTGGCCTAACCATCCATAAAATTAATGTAAATAAATAAATATATATATATATATAACAAATAAACATATAATTTATTTTTTAATTGTGATTTGATTAATTTAATCTACATAAACATCGTAAAAAAAAGGGCTAATGAATATTCAGGTTCTCGTGTACCATTCTAGTTGTATTGCTGCTTCCTGGTAGAATGAATATGGAAATGTTATTGATGAATCTTTGTGTCCATCAAGATGGTTGACAACAAAGTGTGTTTGCCTTTGCATAATTGCATGTATCAGAGTAAAGGGACGTCCAAACAAGATAAATTCTCTATTTGCTTCTTATTTTTTGTATTTGTTACCTTCTTCATAGTTGTTGTTTGGCTCTTGGGGTTTAGTTTGACCTGTTTGTTTAAAAATTTATTTTGTTGAGTTTGTCTTAGGGTTTTGGGTTAATCAAGCCAAAGCCATTATTCTAGCTATCCATCTTGCTTCCTTCATTTTGATATCAAGTATGAGAGATTATTTGGGTCATTGAGTTCAACTTACCAATTTGGCCTGAAACTGTACCAACATTATTTGGGTATGTTTAAGACGTTAGGTGTAAATTTTGGGGGTTGTTTGATATTGTTTGCCTACTGAACCAAAATTTTACGGCATACGCGATCAAATCAAGTTCACATAGCAAATAGACCCAAAAATTCCTGAAAATTTACAAGTTTTTATACCCCATTTCAGTAGTTCCCAAATTAAATTTCAGCTTAAAATTCGTCCGTTTGTGTGGGGAACCAAAATTTTGCTGCAGAATCGATTAAAATAAGTTCACATAGTAAATATACCCAGAAATTTCTGAAAATTTTCCGGGTGTTTATACCCCATATCAGTAGTTCCCAAATTAAATTTCAGCTTAAAATTCATCCGTTTGTGTGGGGAACCAAAATTTTGAGGCAGACACGATCAAATTAAGTTCACATAGCAAATCAGCCCGGAAATTCCTGAAAATTTACAGGTTGTTTTTGCCACATTTGAGCTATTCTCAAATTAAATCTCAGCTCAAAATTTAACCGTTTGTGTGGGGAACAAAATTTTGCGGCAGACAAGATTAAATTTGGTTTACATAGTAAACCTGTCAAGAAAAGCCTGAAATTCTAGCAGCAATTAGTCAGTACTAGATTGCATTTGCCTTCTCAATTTCAGATCAAAACACACTCGTTTGCTTGGTGATCCTAAATTTATGCAATTCTTAGTGTATTGTGTGAACTGCTGGTAATTGTGATAAGTTGGTGGCAAACTTGGATATTTAAGCTTGATATCTCTTCTTTAGGTTGTCTCTTTTCCAGCTTACTACTCTTTTATTTTGGTGTCTTCTTTCTTTGTCACGACCCAACCTATGGGTCGGACCGGCACTAGGACCTGGGCCAGCCTAAAGCCCCCGAGGCCCGTAGTAAGCCTAACTGTTCATTTACCCAATTCTAAGGCCCATTTGGGCCCAATTTCAAGAAAACAAACGGACAGAGTCCGGCCATAAAAATGGACTTTCCAACGGGGAGTTTTCGGCTCACCCGACCTGTAAACACAATAAATACTCAATTGGGGAGCTCAGCTCACCCTTCACATACTCATCAGCATAAAAATAAATGGGAGCTCAGCTCCCTCATCCAATCCATCAAACATGCATAGAATATTAGGTTTACAGGTCCAAAATAATAATTTAGTTTACAGACCCAAATCAAATAAACCTTTCTAACACATGCGGAAATTCTAAGATTTAACCAGTTTATATAAACATTAGTAATCGACCTGCGAGGGAGAAAGCAGGTTAACCTCAAAAAATATCCTCCTGTGGCCTGTAAAAATTTTTGAACAGGAGTGAGCGTTCGACTCAGAGAGTAAAATATCAATTTTAACCATAATCTCTATAACTATCTAAAACTAATGCAACCTGTGAAATGAGGTGCAACATCAGCAATAAATTCACATCATAGCATCAAAAAGGTAATTTGGAGCACTCACACACCCTGTAGTATCAATCATAACATATAGGAGCTGATCCCCTATACAGCTCTCTTAAATCCAACCTGGTGCTAGCGAATTACTCAAGCTTGGACTTCCACTTAATAACCAAATCGAGGGTCCCAGCGAATTACTCAAGCCGTGACTACCCCTCCAAGGATCGGGTCCCAGCGAATTACTCAAGCCGTGACTACCCCGTCCTATCCATAGTCCACACCACATCACACGCACGCCAACGCACGCACACTGCTCCAAATTACCACAACAACATCCATGGCACATCAACAGTTATGAATGTAACATAAATCGTGCCTAGAGTTTAACTACATAAATATATACATATAAGTGATGCATGGGCATGCTTGAACATATAATAATATCGAAATTACAATTAAAATTAATATTCTACTCACAGACTTGACGACAATCACTGTGGCGGCTGGGTGGAGGAAGAAGGCTGTCCCGGCTCACCTGACAATTTTATTACAATCATTTAATAAATCTGACTCAATACAAACAAAGAAAAAGACCAATACGTCCTAAGTCGTGCCGAAAATCCGGCAGAGTCTCCCATATACCTAGGACCTACCCAACCTGCAAAAGGGCTCAAAACACACTTCTATACTCACAATCCATATATCCACAACTCAATCACATCACACAGTCCCTTCTGGGCCCATCAAATCAATCATCCATTACAATATGTAAAATTTCAATTTAGTCCTTATAATTGACCATTTTTGCAAAAACTGCCCAAATAAGTTCTAAAAATTCTAAAACTTTGCCCCGCGGTCCTTAGCAACATCACTAAGCTATTGCAAAAAGAATCGTAATTTTCTAAGCTATCACGAATATTTTATGGATTTAAGCACTAGAAAATTACGAAAAAGCAAGGTTCGGGTTTACCTTTGCCGATTCCGACTTCGGGAACACGCTCGGGATGCATGACAATGGTGGGGTAGCCAAAACCTCGATCTAATTCGGAGACTTTTCCGATAGCTGGTCTGTCTGGTCGGAAATTCACAGATCCGGACAACTGTCGAATTTCCGCGAATTGAGAATACCTACACGAAGCCCAATAATAATATATGAAAAAAATCAGGGGTGTTACATTCTTCCCCCCTTACAGAAAATTCGTCCTCGAATTTTACACAAGGCAGAATAAAGTACATGATTACACATTGAACAGATAAGGGTACTTGCTACGCATGTCCCGTTCTGACTCCCAGGTGCACTCTTCCACTGACTGGCTCCTCCACAAAACCTTAACTATAGGGATCTGTTTTGATCTTAGCTGTCTCACTTGGTAGTCCACTATGGCTCTGAGTTGCTCCTCAAATGTCAAGTTCTCCTTTAGTTCTATTACATCCATCGTAGTACATGAGAAGGATCGAGAATGTATTTCTGAGCATGGAGATGTGAAACACGGGATGAGCGTGAGAAAGGTTGGGTGGTAGCTCCAGCGGTGAGCAATCGCTCCAACTCTATCAGTAACCTCAGAAGGTCCAATAGACCGAGATGCCAACTTGCCCTTCTTTCCAAATCTCATGACTCCCTTCATTGGAGAAACCTTCAGAATACATAGTCGCCTACTGCAAACTCCACATCCCTCCGTCTGGGTTGCATAACTCTTACGCCTCTTTGAAAGTTGTTTTGGTCGTTCCCTGATTAAAGGAACTATCTCTGAAGTGTACTGCACTAGGTTTACATCATGCACCTTCGCTTCCCCCATTTCTGTCCAACACAGAGGAGACCTACACTTTCTTCCATATAGTGCCTCATAGGGTGCCATTCCTATGCTAGAGTGATAACTATTGTTGTAGGCAAACTCCACCAAAGCTAGCTGCTCATCCCATTGACCTCCAAAATCCAAGACACTCATGCGAAGCATGTCTTCCAGTATTTGGATTGTCCTTTCTGATCTGCATGCATGCGAGGGTGGAAAGCCGTCTTGAAGTTCAAGCTGTGCCAAGTGCCTCCTGCAACTTTCTCCAAAACTGAGAAGTGAACTGGGGCCCTCTGTCAGATATTATGGAAGCTGGAACTCCATGCAATTTGACTATTTCTCGAATGTAGAGCCGGGCTTACTGTGCCACAGAGTATGTAGTCTTTACAGGTAAGAAGTGAGCTGATTTGGTCAAGCGGTATACAATTACCCATATCGAATCATATCCTCGCGTGGTACGAGGCAACCCAGTCACAAAATCCATAGTGATCATTTCCCACTTTCATTCTAGGATAGGGAGCTCTTGCAGCTTCCCTGACGGTCTCTGGTGTTCAAACTTTACCTTCTGACAAGTCAAGCACTTGGACACAAAGTCTGCTATGTCTCTCTTTATGCCATTCCACCAATAGCTATCTTTCACATCATGGTACATCTTGGTGGAACCTGGGTGGACACTGTACAGTGTGTAGTGTGCCTCTCGCATGATTTCATTCCTGAGGTTGTCCACATCGGACACACATATCCTAGAACCTTGCACTAGGGCGCCATCATTGGCAAATCCGAACTCACCAACTTCACCTTGCTGTACTCTTTCTATAATCTTCATCAATTGTTGGTCTCTGTGCTGGGAAACTCTAACTCTGTCCCTCAAGTCTGGCCTCACTGAAAAGTGAGCCAACAATACCCCCTCATCTGAAAGATCTAGGATTAAACCTTGATCCATCAACTCATGTACCTCCTGAATCAATAGTCTCTTCTCTGCTGAAATGTGCGCCAAACTGCCAGAAGATTTTCTGCTTAAAGCATCTGCTACTATATTGGCCTTCCCAGGGTGATACTGAATGGGGCAATCATAGTCTTCCAGAAGCTCCATCCATCTCCTCTGTCTCAAGTTTAAATCCCTCTGTTGGAAGATGTACTTCAAACTCTTATGGTCGGTATATATCTCGCACACTTCACCATACAGGTAGTGTCTCCAGATTTTTAGTGCAAAGACTACAGCCGCCATTTCCAAATCATGGGTGGGATAGTTCTGCTCATGCCTCTTCAGCTGCCTTGAAGCATAAGCCACTACTTTTCCATTCCACATCAAAACACACCCTAGGCCAACTCTGGAGGGGTCACAGTACACGGTGTATCCTTCACCGCTCATAGGTAGTGTTAACACAGGGGCAGTGGTTAGACACTCCTTATCCTCATCATTATAACTGACTCTATCGAGCTCTCTTCCTGTCCTTTGCATCTTATCCACTTCCCTTTTCCTATTTTTGGTATTGTTGGTATCATTTCAACCTGCTGTACTTATTCCTTAATTTTAGTCCTATCTCATCTTTACACCTTTTCCTTCAAAGATGTCTATCCCATCATCAACTTTAACTTTCTTTTTATTTCTTAGTCTTATCTTGATTACTAGTTTCATTACTTCGAGAATTCTAACCCTATGATTTACTCCTACCAGCACATTCTTCACCTTATGTAACACTTATAATTACCCATGGAAAATTTTTCTTGTATCCCCTTTTTTTCAAACTTAACTATCGAACATTATCATTCCCTACCAAATTTAGTAGGAAATTGCTTATCTGGATGAATATGAGCCCCATAAACTATAAGTTCCATCCGAACTAACACTTGTAGGAAATAAGTGTCATGCCTTAATTACAAACAAGATACTTCACTTGTTCATTCTCATTAATAAAATAATATATAAAGACAATAGCATACTAAACTTCAACCTCAAATTACCCATCAGCAACAATTTCATCTATTGAAACTCATCCATAAATAGTACTTCATCTAGCTCATAGTTTAAAACAGTCGCAAGCCTTAGTAGCTAACTCAATTTAACTCCTGTCATTACTCTGATCGTCCTTTCATACTTAACACTAGGTATGCACTTACTGTCATTCTCATATCAGGAAATTGTATATGAATTGGTGCCTATCAAAATCTCAAATAACTAGGTCTCCTTGCCTCAGTCTCTGCTACTTATATAACGCTCTGGAATCAAAAACACGAGCTAAACTTGAAAAGAAAGAAAATATCCTCTTATATTCAACTACACCCGATTGTCATATTATAACGTTTCACCTAAGTTTCTTGGTCTTTCTCTCCAAATTTCATCATCTCCTAGCACAATTATGCTCTACCTATAAGGTATCATCTGCATGAACCCTTTACCGTACCATTTTCCTTCTTGACATAATATTTTATAATTTATTAACTTTACTTATACTCGACCTATGATTCATATCTATCATCGTTTTTATTGTGCCCTTAACTTTTGTTGATTCCTGAAAGATTTCTCTCACTAATAAATTCTTCCAACACTAATTCCACCCTTATCTAGGGTCATTAATTTGATCCTTGAACTTTCTAGTGATTTATAACCATCCATACTTGTCACTTTTTATTCTACCCCTACTGTTGCTCTGTCGTTATTGCTTCACTGCAAAGTGATTCTGTTGATCACACTAAAAATGTTTGCCTGACATTCATAACGAACCTCTAACTACCTTCTCACTATCTCAAAAGTCTAACCTAAAACCTATGTGTCATTATCTATCATTCTTTTCCTCTCATCATAACTATTTGATCCCTTAGACTGACTTTTATTCAACTTAGTTAGTTCTAAGTTCTATTTCTCTACCTATTTAGGTAGTCCGCAATACCATCGCACACCTTCTAACATTTACTCATTATTATTGTATTCCATACCTCCATCACTTTTCTCACTAATGTGGTCCCATTTTGGATTTTCCATCCTTGTCATTCTCCTTGCCAAGAATAACACTTAGCCTATCCTATATCTTAACTTTGTTCCTTTTATTATGCGCTCTTTAGGTTGTCCTTTCATTTATTTCCTTTGTCTTACCCAAAATAGAACTTGACTATTCTATCCCTGGTTCCATTCTTCTTCCTAACATATGACTCTACTTGCTAACTATATCTTTCAGAGTCTCTATCGCGTTATCATATGTCTGTGCTACTCAGATTTGGTCCTTTGACCACTCTAGCTAGTACTCCCACTGGCACTTAGATTATATTGCATCTGTAATCAATTATCCCAATTTTCATTCTACACTTTCTCTATCTACTGGCCATCTGTGATTTATCTTCGCTAATTTATTACTCTTAACACTATTATAATTAGATTATACTACTGTTTGAACAATATGAAGTCAGAAAGGAACTCAGGAAATTGCAGTCATACCTTTATCGTATGATTTCTATTCTTATCCTTTAGCTTACATAATACCCTTACTACCTCGAGAACTGATTCTGCAGTAATTTTATTTATTATTATTATTATTATTATTATTATTATTATTATTATTATTATTATTATTATTATTATTATTATTATTATTATTATTATTATTATTATTATTTTCCATGTTTACTCAATTCCAAAACTTAAGATTTCGGGCAACCAAATCCGTCATCCAATTCAAAGGATTTACATCCATCGTGATCTGATTATATATGATTCCTATAATGGAACTTGTATCCTCTCCAGGATACCCGAGCCAACTACTCTCTACCACACTCTACAGTCCCATCTGGGGCACTATTTTGTGGGTCACCATTATTAGTAATAACTTTCGATCCCTTCTGAAAAGATAGGACTATACCCTAACTTGCTGCAACAAAGGTACTACATTTACCACCTTGCCCAAAACCATGTCAAACTAATGTCTCTCTTATCATATCATAGCTCTGTAAATCATATATTCATAGTTTCGACCTTCTCTAGGTAGTAGGGTTGTACTTTATTCCATACTGATACACACAAGGTATACTATTCTCACTAAGCTCTAAGCAAAATGTTTGTCATACTGCAAAAACCATCCAAAATTCCATACCGAAGACTAGATGGTCTCACTCTATAGGTGTCACCTTTACTTTGCAACTCTTACTGTAACTCTAGCTCATGCTAGGGTAACTGGGTCACTGACTCTAGTTACCACCCAACTGTGACCTTCGATATTCTAGCTCTAGATCCCTAACCAGGAGTTCCCAACTCCTTTGCAGATATAGAACTCTGTTCTGGCATTACTGTACCAAAACAGAGACTGCCTGCAACATCCTCATCATAAGCACTACAGGGAAGTACGCAGCTCTACACAATAATCTCATGTCTGCATCAGAATCTGCAACTTACAGAGCAGACATCGAGAACATTGTATAGTTACTACGATACGTCCTAACAGACTAGGTCTCCTAATTTCTTATCTCTCTTGAATCTTCTATTATCACAAACTTATTCTGACTGGGTCATCTACTGATGACTGCCAGTAGTGGTATCCTCATCCTTATCTAGGGCAACTGTACTTTTAAGACTCACTTTTATGTACTCGTGTCTTACACGAAATGGGCACACCATTTAAACCCATACTGACAAAAATATAACATTTCTTGGAGTACGTATCCTCATGATAGATCTCACATGTCTACTAACTCTATTTCACATTTCTGTGTACTCCACGAAAATCAAGACACTAACTGAGGTAATCTTATATTTCCCGAGGTATAACGTAGAATCTAGAAACAAAGAATTACAGGAAAAGACGAAACAGAATCCTATACTCCGCATGTGACTCCTAGTAGACTCTTTCCAACACTTAGATAATTTTTCCCTATGAATCTGGAGCCTAAGCTCTGATACCACATCTGTCACGACCCAACCTATGGGCCGGACCGGCACTAGGACCTGGGCCAGCCTAAAGCCCCCGAGGCCCGTAGTAAGCCTAACTGTTCATTTACCCAATTCTAAGGCCCATTTGGGCCCAATTTCAAGAAAACAAACGGACAGAGTCTGGCCATAAAAATGGACTTTCCAACGGGGAGTTTTCGGCTCACCCGACCTGTAAACACAATAAATACTCAATTGGGGAGCTCAGCTCACCCTCCACATACTCATCAGCAAAAAAATAAATGGGAGCTCAGCTTCCTCATCCAATCCATCAAACATGCATAGAATATTAGGTTTACAGGTCCAAAATAATAATTTAGTTTACAGACCCAAATCAAATAAACCTTTCTAACACATGCGGAAATTCTAAGATTTAACCAGTTTATACAAACATTAGTAATCAACCTGCGAGGGAGAAAGCAGGTTAACCTCAAAAAATATCCTCCTGTGGCCTGTAAAAATTTTTGAACAGGAGTGAGCGTTCGACTCAGAGAGTAAAATATCAATTTTAACCATAATCTCTATAACTATCTAAAACTAATGCAACTTTGTGGAATGAGGTGCAACATCGACAATAAATTCACATCATAGCATCAAAAGGTAATTTGGAGCACTCACACACCTGTAGTATCAATCATAACATATGGGAGTGATCCCTATCTGACTCTCTTAAATCCAACACAGGTGCGGTGAATTACTCAAGCTCGGACTTCCACTTAATAACCAAATCGAGGGTCCCAGCGAATTACTCAAGCCGTGACTACCCCTCGAAGGATCGGGTCCCAGCGAATTACTCAAGCCGTGACTACCCCGTCCTATCCATAGTCCACACCACATCACACGCACGCCAACGCACGCACACTGCTCCAAATTACCACAACAACATCCATGGCACATCAACAGTTATGAATGCAACATAAATCGTGCCTAGAGTTTAACTACATAAATATATGCATATAAGTGATGCATGGGCATGCTTGAACATATAATAATATCGAAATTACAATTAAAATTAATATTCTACTCACAGACTTGACGACAATCACTGTGGCGGCTAGGCGGAGGAAGAAGGCTGTCTCGGCTCACCTGACAATTTTATTACAATCATTTACTAAATCTGACTCAATACAAACAAAGAAAAAGACCAATACGTCCTAAGTCGTGCCGAAAATCCGGCAGAGTCTCCCCTATACCTAGGACCTACCCAACCTGCAAAAGGGCTCAAAACACACTTCTATACTCACAATCCATATATCCACAACTCAATCACATCACACAGCCCCTCCTGGGCCCATCAAATCAATCATCCGTTACAATATGTAAAATTTCAATTTAGTCCTTATAATTGACCATTTTTGCAAAAACTGCCCAAATAAGTTCTAAAAATTCTAAAACTTTGCCCCGCGGTCCTTAGCAACATCACTAAGCTATTGCAAAAAGAATCGTAATTTTCTAAGCTACCACGAATATTTTATGGATTTAAGCACTAGAAAATTACGAAAAAGCAAGGTTCGGGTTTACCTTTGCCGATTCCGACTTCGGGAACGCGCTCGGGATGCATGACAATGGAGGGGTAGCCAAAACCTCGATCCAATTCGGAGACTTTTCTGGTAGCTGGTCTGTTTGGTCGGAAATTCACAGATCCGGACAACTGTTGAATTTCCGCGAATTGAGGATACATACATGAAGCCCAATAATAATATATAAAAAAAATCAGGGGTGTTACATTCTTGATTCCTTATTGCATTACATTTCCATACTTGAGGTTTTCTTTTATTGATTTCTTGAGTCACATTATTGCTTTTTTACTCATTTTGATCCGTCACGTTCAAGAATTTTATTGTGTGTTAAATTTTTGCCAGTACAGTCTTGGTTTGAGTTACTTGAGTTTGATAAGAACTTGTGGACATAGCCAAGAGAGGTAAAAGGCACAGAGTGGTGAGTTCATAAGAGGGGAAAAGCCTTGTTGAGTTAAATACGAGTGGAGTGTCCCCTGTTGAGTGTAAACACGTAAGGGAGTGAGTGAGGTGTTTTCTTTACACTAACCATTTTCTTGCAGGTCTGAAAACATGTATAGAAGGGGTGATGGTAGTGAGGGGGAAGGTGAAAATCCATTCTACATGCAGGCTGTCAGACAACAATTTGAAAGAATGAATGCTGTGTGCAATGGAATCATAGATAGGTTGGAAAGATTGGAGCAAAGAGATAGGCAAAATGAGAGAAGGCCAAATAGGAGGGATCTTGTACCTCCAGTAGTTGAATCTGATGAAGATGAGGTTGATAACTACGATTTTGAGGTTGAAAGACCTAGGAGGGGTAGATATGAGAGAAGAGCTGAAGATAGGAGGAATGGGGATAGGAGGATAAGAAGAGAGGAAAGAGAGAGGAATAGGGTAGATGACAATATCAAAAGTATTAAAATGAGCATCCCTTCTTTCTAAGGGAAAAATGATCCGGATGTGTATCTAGAATGGGAAAGGAAGGTAGAAGCTGTGTTTGATTGTCATCACTATTCAGAGGAGAAGAAAGTAAAATTAGCAGTGAGAATTTCTTGATTATGCTTTGGTATGGTGGGATCAAGTGTTGATTAGTAGAAGGAGAAATTATGAGCAATCAATTGCAACCTGGGGTGAGATGAAATCTATAATGAGAAGGAGATTTGTTCCTAATCATTACTATAGAGAGCTACATCAGAGGTTACAAAGATTGACTCAAGGTTCTAAAAGTGTTGAAGATTATCATAAAGAAATGGAAATTGCTATGATTAGAGCAAATGTAGAGGAGGATAGAGAAGCCACCATGGCCAGATTCTTGAATGGGCTAAATAAGGAGATTGCTCATATTGTTGAGTTACATCACTATGTTGAGTTGGAGGATATGGTCCACATGGCTATGAAGGTAGAAAGGCAACTTAAAAGCAAGTCAAAATTTAGAGGAAATGCAGGTACTTCTTCATCTTGGAAGTCTAACTGGAAGAAGGAGGATAGGGAAAAGGCTGTTAGCAACTATAAGAAAAATGAGGAAAAGGAAAAGAAGGTGGAGAAGAAATTTATAGAAAGTAAAGGAAAGGAGGTTGCAACTACTACCCGAAATAGAGATGTGAAGTGTTTTAGGTGTTTGGGCAGTGGACACATAGCTTCTCAATGCCCTAACAAGAGAGTCATGGTCATGAAAGAAAATGGTGAGATAGAAACGGAGGAGGAAATTGTGAGTGATTCCACATCTTCAGGGGAGGAGCATGCAGAGGTAGAATATGCTGCTGAAGGAAGTGCTCTAGTGATTATGAGAGCATTAAACACTCAAGTAAAGGAGGATGTTGGTGATGAATTGCAAAGAGAAACAATTTTTCATACAAAGTGTCTTATCCAAGACAAAGCTTGTAGTGTCATCATTGATGGGGGAAGTTGTGCCAATGTTGCTAGTACTATTTTGGTGCAGAGATTAGGGTTGAGGACTTTGAAACACCCTAGACCCTATAAATTGCAGTGGTTGAATGAATGCGGTGAGGTGAAGGTAACAAAACGAGTGCTGATTTCCTTTGCAATAGGAAAGTATCAAGATGAGGTTATGTGTGACGTGGTTCCAATGCAAGCTGGCCATTTATTACTTGGCCGACCATGGCAATTTGATAGAAAGGTGATCCACGATGGGTATAAAAATAGGTATTCTTTTGAAATGAATGGAAGGAAAATCATTTTGGCACCTGTGACACCAAAACAGATTTATGAAGACCAAACAAAGCTTAAGCAAGCAATGGGTGAGGTAAAATCAAGAGTGGCCGAAAAGAGAGCAGAGAAGAAAAGAAGGAGTGAAAAGAAATTGAGTGAAAATGTTGTGAGTGAGCAAGACAAGGGTGGTTGTGAGGAAAGAAAAGACAGTAAAGAAAACATTTCAAGACTGCTTGAAAAAGGTGAATCTTTGGCGCAAAAGGAGAGTTGTGCAGAAAGAGGGGAGAGAAAATTAAGCTTGTATGCTAAAGGAAGAGATGTGAGGAATGCCATGTTTTCCAACAAGCAAATGTTATTAATTCTGTTTAAGGACTCTTGTTTATCCACATCTGACCTTGACCCCAATTTGCCTAGTGTTGTTGTCTCCCTTTTGCAGGAATATGAGGATGTGCTACCTGAGGAGATGCCAGCTGGACTATCACC
Organism: Hevea brasiliensis; assembly: GCF_030052815.1. Lineage (NCBI taxonomy): Eukaryota > Viridiplantae > Streptophyta > Magnoliopsida > Malpighiales > Euphorbiaceae > Hevea > Hevea brasiliensis. The sequence goes on along the minus strand of NC_079505.1, from coordinate 87,199,725 downwards.
TATTCGAGGGATTGAGCACCAGATTGATTTTGTACCTGGAGCAGTTATTCCCAATCGTCCAGCCTATAGAACTAACCCTGAAGAAACCAAAGAATTACAAAGGCAAGTTGAGGAATTGCTAGCTAAGGGTTATGTGAGAGAAAGTATGAGCCCTTGTGTTGTACCCGTCCTTTTTGTACCAAAGAAAGATGGCACATGGCGCATGTGTGTGGATTGTAGGGTGGTCAACAAAATCACTGTAAAGTATCGCCACCCTATACCTAGATTGGATGATATGTTGGATGAACTTTGTAGTGCTTGTGTGTTTACCAAAATTGACTTGAAAAGCGGATATCATCAAATTCGCATGAAAGTAGGTGATGAATGGAAGACTGCATTTAAAATAAAGCATGGACTATATGAGTGGTTAGTGATTCCTTTTGGGCTAACTAATGCTCCTAGCACTTTTATGAGATTAATGAATCATGTGTTGTGTGCTTTTATTGGAAAATTTGTTGTTGTTTATTTTGATGATATATTGGTTTACAGTAGAGGCATGAATGAACATATGCATCATTTAAGAGTTGTATTCGATGTGTTAAGAAAGGAAAAATTATATGCTAACTTGAAGAAATGTTCATTTTGTATGGAAAATGTTGTCTTTTTAGGATTTGTCATTAGTGTTAATGGTGTTGAAGTCAATGATGAAAAAATTAGGGCTATTAGAGACTGGCCCACTCCAAAGTCTGCATCTGAAGTACGTAGTTTCCATGGACTAGCTAGTTTCTATAGAAGATTTATTAAGAATTTCAGTACTATTGCAGCACCATTGAATGATCTTGTCAAAAAGAATGTTAATTTTGTTTGGGAATAGAAACAAGATGATGCTTTTCACAAATTAAAAACATGTTATGTTCCGCTCCTATGTTGGCTTTACCTGATTTTTCTAAGACTTTTGAGATTGAGTGTGACGCATCAGGTATAGGTATTGGAGCCGTTTTAATGCAGGAAAAGAGACCAATAGCATACTTTAGTGAGAAGCTTAATGGAGCAGCTTTAAACTATTCTACATATGACAAGGAGTTGTATGCATTGGTACGTGCCTTGGAAATATGGCAACATTACCTTTGGCCAAAGCAATTTGTCATCCACACAGATCATGAGTCATTGAAGCATATAAAGGGGCAAAATAAGTTGAGTAGGCGTCATGCAAAATGGGTTGAGTTCCTTGAGACCTTCCCATATGTGATTCAATACAAACATGGGAAAGAAAATATGGTGGCTGATGCCTTATCTCGAAGGTATAACCTTCTTGCCCTTCTTGATGCAAAGTTATTAGGATTCGAATATGTGAAAGAATTATATGCTGAAGATGATGACTTTGCTAGAGTGTATGCAGCTTGTGAAAAGAATGCTTTTGAGAAGTTTTATAGGCATGATGGATATTTGTTTAGAGAAAATAGATTGTGTGTGCCTAAGAGTTCCATGCGTGAATTACTTGTGAATGAGTCTCATGCTGGTGGATTAATGGGTCATTTTGGTGTTGCCAAAACTTTAGATATATTGAAGGAACATTTTTATTGGCCGAATATGAAAAGAGATGTTGAAAGAGTATGTGTTAGGTGCATTGTGTGTGCTAAGGCTAAATCTAGAGTTTTGCCACAAGGTTTGTATACACTTTTGCCTACCCCTAGTGATCCTTGGGTTCATTTGTCTATGGATTTTGTGTTGGGATTACCTAGGTCTAAACAAGGCCATGATTCAATTTTTGTTGTTGTTGACAGGTTTTAAAAAATGGCACATTTTATTCCATGCCATAAAACTGATGATGCTACAAATGTTGCAAATTTATTCTTTAGAGATATTGTTAGGTTGCATGGCATACCTAAGAGTTTAGTTAGTGATAGGGATGTTAAATTCCTCAGTCACTTTTGGAAGGTTTTGTGAGTAAAATTGGGCACCAAGTTGTTATTTTCCACCACTTGTCACCCACAAACCGATGGTCAAACTGAAGTAGTAAATAGGACACTAACTACTCTTTTGCGTGCTGTGGTTAAGCAAAATTTGAAGTCATAGGAAGATTGCATTCCACTTGTTGAATTTGCATACAATAGAAATGTGCATTCTTCTACTGGCTATTCTCCATTTGAAATTGTGTATGGTTTCAATCCTTCAACTCCTTTGGATCTTTTACCTTTGCCTGTGAACGAGCTTGCTAGTTTAGATCGAAAAAGAAAAGCAGAATTGGTGAAGAAAATCCATGAACAAGCCAAGCTTCAAATTGAAAAGAAAAATGAAAAATATGCTAGTCAAGCCAACAAAGGAAGGAAGAAAGTCATATTTCAACCTGGAGATTGGGTATGGGTTCACTTGCGCAAAAAAAGGTTTCCCTCTCGAAGGAAATCAAAATTACAACCAAGATGTGATGGACCTTTCCAAGTGCTGACCAAAATTAATGATAACGCCTACAAAATAAACCTGCCCGGTGAGTATAATGTTAGTGCCACCTTCAATGTTACTGATTTATCTTCTTGTGTTGATGCAGGAACAGATTCGAGGACGAATCCTTTTGAAGCGGAGGGGAATGATGAGAATCAAGCTACATCCACGCCAAAGGATTTCATCCAAGGTCCAATTACTAGAGCTAGAGCTAAATCACTTCAGAATTTAATTTGTGAAATCATAAGGAGCAAGGAGTATAAGCTGGAATGGCATGAAGAAAAATATAAAGGATCAAATTTGGTGAAAATTATGCTTGGAAGTGACCAGGTGTCATGTGGAGCATTAGATTACATGGAATAACCTGTGGACATGCATGCACCAGATCCAACCCATGTACATGTATCTGCTGGCACCTTTTTCAAGGAATATTCCTTGCTGTTATAACCACCTCTCTTTTGGACTTAAATGCCCTTACAGCTGTTACTAAAGTAGGGATATTTTTGTCTTTAGCTTTGAAGCCAAGAGGCTATAAATACAAGTGTAATGAGAGAGTGGAGGACACACTTTGAATATCAATGAAAGATTGTTTCTGCTCCTTTAGTGAGTAAATTGGCTATTGCCTTTGTTCTTGTGAAGCTCATTAACTTGCTGAGATTTCTATCTTGCAAGGTTTAATGTGCATAATATTCTTGGTTTATTCATTCTCCATATGAATTAGGTCAAGAATCCCATTTCTGATATTTTCTTTGAATTACACAACAATCTGATTGTGCTGGTTCAAAGAATCAAATTCATACATCTTGATTTGGTGCTTTTCATATTGTTCATTTAATTCTTGAATGTAGGTTTTCAAGTTACCAATTACTTGAAGGTTCATATCATTTGGTATCAGAGCCTCACTCTGTATAGGTCGGTGGGCCATGTACAAAGGTTCCCTGACGTTATTCGGGAGAGGTCGGAGTGAACGAGTAATGACCCCGGTTACTTCACGAGGACGTTCAGTCTAAAGGGGTCGGAAATGATGCATCCCACATCGATTCTGCAGGGAGGTCTTGGGTGTTATATATATGAGTTTGTAAACCTCCCATTGTGAACTAGCTTTTGAGGTGGAGTTAGGCAGTTTCATATCAATAATGAATATCCTGCAAATTGATAATCATATGGCCACAGAATGTGGATGAAGCCCTTTTTTCTTAAAGAAAGAGTTCACGATGTTGGATAATGATTATGGATTTTATTTTAAAGCACAGGAGATGCTTAATTATTTTTCGATTACCAGAGCAAATAAGAGTGGCTAATGAATAATGTATTCAGCTTAATGCATCGAAATTAATCCTTAGTTATTTTAATTAACCCCAGCAGTTTTCTCCCATAACTCAACTTGTTTTATTGAATGTCTTTTCTGCTAAAAATGGCATTAATAATAATAATTAAATAATCATATAAAGGAAGGCACTACATATATATATTCCTATGTAGGATTACTCAACTATTTTTATTGTCCCAGTACTTCTTCTCCCATAACTCCACTTGTTTTACTGTATTTTCTTTTCTCCTAAAAATGGCGTGAAGAGATGGAGGATCATAGGGAGGAGGCATGGTGCATGGACTTGTCTCTGCAGGACTCTTCACCATGGATTCCATAGTGAACTCCTTCTCCAGTCCACTCAATCGGCAAGCCATGGATTCTGAACACAGTTCAATAGCTTTTCGAGGTATAACGGGCTTGAACGTCAACAGATTAGCATACTGGTTTAAGAGATGAAACATGTAGTCGTACACATACTCCATATTCAATTCCTTCTGAATGAATTCACTTGCTGCCTTTCCAATGGCCTGTGCCTGCCAAATCCATGGAGAATATAACTGAATTTTTGAGCCTAACACAATATATGCAATTAAAAAAAAAAAGTAGCTCAGAAATTTACCTTCTGCTTGTGGCTGTTACCCCACTCTACAGCAAACTTAATGGACCTGCACTTGTCATTATCCTTTATCGGCCAGTAGTGGTCAATTGGCCTCAGACTTCTCGTGAAGAAGTCATAGTAATGGGGTTTTACAAGTAAGGTAACAGAATCACAGGCAAGAATGTATTTTTCGCTGACTGACCATGCAGAACCTTCAATATAGATCTTATACCTTCGCCATTGCGTTTAGAAAGCAACAACAAAAATAGTGAGAAGATAATTAAAGAGAGCATTAATTAGAAAACACAAAAGCAGAACATGAACAAAATAAATTCACTTGCTCACACATATTAGATTAGAAAAAAGTGCAAAAATTATAACTTGTTTCTACCTGTGAATGCATTGGCTTTCCAAGTTTGATTGTTTGTACCCTTGCTGTGATTCTCGAAGCCAGTCCTGCGAAAGATTTGGGGCATCACAACGACTGCTAGACTTGGTTCCTTACATATATTTCCTCTCCTCTTATAGAAAAGGTGATGAACAACAATGTTGCTAAGAAAATAATGCTCAAAAATTAAGCTTTCATACTAGAAGACGCAGGCTAAACTGAATGAAGATAAAAACAAGGATGGGGAAAGTCGATTATTTACCTGACCATAGACACGAGCATTCCAGTCTTGTTGTTCTGAGACATTGCATTTCATAAGGTCCTGTCTGGTTTCAGCAACAGCTGGATTTCCTTTCCAGTAAGCATAAGGTTCCCTGTCCATCCATCTGGTCTTCTTGTTGCCTTCTTTTAAATCATTCAGCAAATTCTCCCATGGCTTTATGTTGATCTCAGGCCTTCATAAAGTTATAGAGCCATGTTCAGGAAGTGAAATTAGGCCGCTTTCCACTTTCCATCCCAGAACGGGACAAATATGAAGGAAGGAGATTAAAAGTCAAAAGGTCTTACCATCCCCAAAAGGACCAATCCGGGAACACGATATCAAGTGAGTCATCATCCCCACAGTACCGAAACAAAGGCGGTGGGCCCGTTGCACTGGGCCCACTATACTCGCTTGATTTCACAACCGGCCAGTCAACACAATCAAACATCAGCTCCAAGTCCGGCACTTTTCCTGGGTATCTCCGTAACAACTGTAGGATTCCCCACAGCGTAAAAACATCTCGGGTCTGAAACGACTTCCGATACGTTTCCAAATAGGCTTTGCCATGTACAATCACCAACCTAAAATTCGCCGTCCTTTTAGCTCTCTCGACCATTTCTCTCGTGATCCCCGTGCGAGCCCACGGACGTAAGTCTTCGTATATCCAACGGAAGTACTCTGGACAAGTTGAAACAGATGGACGGTATGGATTTTCTGAAATATTCGCGGGGTAATTTGCCGGACAGGTTCCTGTGAGGTTGAAAAAATCGCAGTCGAGTGGGATCTCGATTTTGTTTATTGGCTTTTCGGGAATTTGGGTAGTTGGTTCACTAGTTAACAACGGCTCTTGAGCCGAGCCGCTAGTAACAGCCTGCAGAAGCACAAAGCCCAAAGTTTGAGAATTTAGTAACAGTCAAATAACGGCCAATCTAGCGCTCGTCATGATGGGACCCGCGCACATGAATAACATAAGCAAGCAATGACACGAGTACCACAGGAGACCAACTTTTTGAAAAATAAACCGACACCTACGGCGTACATCACTGGATCATGTCTTACAACAATGTATAATTGCAAAGAAGTGCTTATGTGCAAACGACGCCGTTTCAGAGTTGAAGGCAATGCTGTCTCATGCCACTTGCCATTTTGCCTTGCATTTCTCGAAAGGAACGATCGGAAATTTCATCAAATTTCTTATCGCGAGTGAACCACCTTTTTTGATAACAATGTAGCTTCTACTATATATTACGTTTTTGACGAATCACACAAATTTTTGTTATTACTTAAAAATATAAATTTAAATTAATAATATATTTCAATTTTAAAAAATAAGAAAAATTATTTATATAATAATTTCTTATGATTTTAAGTTAAGTTAATTTATTAATTTAATTAATATAATATTTTTTAAAAAATTCATTATAAATTATAATAATATATTTTATCATATTGTATTATTAATATAATATATGTTTAATTTCAATATAAATATTTCCAACAAAATCTAAAATTCGATATAAAAAAAATATATTATAACATAATTATATTTGTTTTATCTTAAATATATAATTATTTAAATAAAAATTTTTATTAATAAAATTTTAAGAAATTAATAATTTTAAACCAAAAATATTTTAATTATTTTTTAAAAGAAAAATATTTTATTTATTCTTTTGAATAATAAATATTTTATTTATTTAATTTACAATTAATAGAAAATTGAAAAGAAACAAACTGACGATAATTATTAACCCACTTCAAAAATAAACTTGAAATTTACGCTTTTATTTTTGTCGGGAAGTAACTTTTCTTTGTGTGAGTGGAAGCGACTTTGATAACAAAATAGCGTTTACTTACAGTGGTGTTAAGGAGGCGCGTGGAGAAAAACGCGCAGACGACGAGGAAGAAGATGAAGATGACGACTGAGAATCTTGCAGGTAACTTGATGGAAGGCCAGATCGTCTCTTTCAAATGACAATAAATCCCCGATCCATATTGCAAGTATCTCTGCACCCTCTGTTGCGCCCTGCTATTTTCTCTCATTTCTCTCTCTCAATCCTGTTAACAACTCTCTGACAATTGCTTGTCAGCGAGCATACTCGGATGATTTCCGGTATTTGAGTTCTGGCTGGTACGTACGGAGATCTTTAATGCATAACTAAAACACGATCATTTCTAAAAGCCCTTATAAAGAGTTTCTGAATTGGGAAGTACGTACTTTCTCCTTGCTGACCACCAACTTTAGTAAGCAGATGGATCGAGATCCAAAAGACACTATAAGATACAAACACAGTGGTATTTTGCTTTGCTAATTGCTATTGAAGTTGGGTCAGGCATAGCTTAAAGACAGAAAAACGATGATTAAAAGGAAAAGAAAGAAAGAGATGGACCTTATTATTCCCAGCTAGCAAGCAAAATTGACTAAGATAGAAAGTTTGGAAGAAAAGAAGAAATTGAAGATGGTACTCGGAAAGATAGAGAGAAGCAAATAAAGAAAGAGAGAGAGAGAGAGAGAGAGAGATCCAAGAATATGTTACAGTGCGGTGGGTCTCGTGATACTGCGGCTGCTTCTTCACTTGCCACCGTTCTCAACGGGGAAGGAAAAAGAAATATGTAAATGCCAAAGGTGGAGATGGAGAACAACCTAACAAAGGAAATTTCTATAAGAAAATGAAACGTGAGGATCTGTGGGACTATTTGTTGACTATGCTACGTACGACCAAGTGCGTATGTATATTCTATGTCAATTAATTACACTAATGTCCCATATGCTTTCTCATCATATATAGAAAAAAATGAAGCCAACTAAATTAGGGCACCCATTTTACCAAACTCCCTAGCTATAAGGTTGAAAAATCCTCCAATTACTTAAGGGTTTTATTATTGCTCATATAATGGTGAACCTGGTGATTGGGAAGACAGTTTGGAGAGAGGCCTACTGTTTTTGGGCTTTACATGTAATATATCCTTTCCAAAAAAATTGACCTCTGGGCTATGGCCGCGGCAGTCCAGTAGGCCACATAAATATGAAGCTCCACTCCCAACTTGCAATAATACAATTCTTACCTCTTAGAAAAAAATACTTGGCAATATCAATTCCAACACTCAAAAGCTTTTTTTGAACCTTCAAGTGTAATGGGATCAATTCATAATCCCGACAGGCCCTGAAAGGAATTCATTCCTGCATGATTGAGTTTCTGATTTTCCAATTTTAAAATTATGAAAATAATATTTCAATGAATAAATGAACACTTAATGAAAATAATAATCACGTATTTTTTTTTCAGATTTAATTAGATTAAAATTATAATGTGTAAAATGTATTTGATATTTGATTCTAAATTAATATTAACAATTAATTTAAGGGCTTAAAAAAATGCTTTAGTGGAGAATACTCTCATTTTGCATCGTTTTACAAATAGCCAAATTACATTGTCAACCATTACTATGATATAAATCATATATATATAAATAATTTTTTTTTCTCTGTTAAATTGGTGACTTAAATAATTTACTTATAAATTAAAATGCCCAAAATAATGTGGGTTATTTATAGAATTATAGTTGTATTTTTGGTTTTCCTTCATGGAATATATAATTATCTCTAAATAATTAATGTACTGGTAAGCAAACCACATAAGTTAAATCCACATAGAATGGGTACATTTATTAAAGAATAGAAATTAATGGAAGTGACTGGTGTTGACTGCTTCAGTAGGGGATGTTCTTTGTCTGCAATGGTGTCTACTTTTTCATTAATTGAGAGAATCTTTCAACAAATTAAATACTGAATTCACCGTCATCAAATCTATACTTCATCCTCAATAATTAAGCTTTTATTTTTCACCTTTTGCATAGAAAAATCAAATTGTAGAGATTTTTTCTTTGATTTTTTTTTCTCCAGAAAATAAAAGGTTTTCGTATTCAAATCATATTTTTATATGATACATTTTATTATAGATTTAAATCCTGAAATAGTTTCTATTTTAGTAATAGAGTTAAATTACAAACAACTCCATTGAAATAAAATAATTTCACCAATAAGGCGGCTGAAACTGGTCATAATGACAGCGTTGGCCTTGTGAAGGAGTGGCATATGGCCACATTCTCTACGATAGCTTCCGCCTCCACCTGTAGACTGTACGGTGCAAATGAACTTCTCGTACGTCTCAGCCTTTTAAAAGGGCCACAGAGAGAGCACTCAAAAAAAATTCATTCATTTTTCTCACTTTCTTCAAACTTCATATCATTCCCCTCTTCTCATGGCTCAGGTACATGCCCTCTTCTCTATTTTCTGCCCCTTGAATAATATATAATTCTGTTAATTTTCTTCCAGTAACTTGTTTAATGCAAAGCTTTTGTAAGAAATTTATAAGAAAGATGATAATATATATATATATATATATTTTCTGTTCTTCTGTCTAATTTCTCTGGTGGGATTTTGTAGCAGAAGGCAGTGTTAAAGGTCTTGACCATGACCGATGATAAGACTAAGCAGAAGGCCATAGAAGCTGCTGCTGATATTTTTGGTATAGATTCTGTATTTTTGTTTTTTTAAATTTCTTAAGCTAAGACTTTTGCACTCATTTATTTTTCCATAGAAGAATATAGATCACGATGTGTCAGATTCATATTAAAAGATTGATAATAACAGGAATTGATTCGATTGCCGCGGATCTGAAGGAACAAAAGCTAACAGTGATAGGGATAATGGATCCAGTTGCAGTGGTCAAGAAGTTGAAGAAAGTAGGGAAAGTGGACATAATTTCAGTTGGCCCAGCCAAAGAAGAAAAGAAAGAAGAGAAAAAAGAAGAGAAGAAAGAGGAAAAGAAGGAAGAGAAGAAAGAAGAGAAGAAAGAAGAAAAGAAAGAGGAAAAGAAGTGACCCATTTTTCACTTGCTATAAATTATTCAAGTTTTTAAGAGAACTTTGTCCATTAAAGATCCCTTTCTTTATTTTCACATGGTTTTCAGGAATCTATGGGTACAAATATATTTCAGCAAATAGTACAAGGAGTGTTAGTTTAGGGTGAGCCTGCTTTCCTGCATGTTTTCACATGGTAGTAGTGCTAGCTCTCATGGGTTTTTGTCCATTTTCACTTTTTTTTTTTTTTTGGCAATAAACTAGCAAATGTAATTTCAATTTTAAAATGTCAGCAATGTAACTAAGAAATGTAATTGGCCTTTTGTCCGTTTTAAATTGGTTAGAATTGACTGTAAAGAATTCATTGAGGGTCTTGCAGAAATGTAACAAAACGAATGAAAAATGGGGTTAGAAAAGAGAGTTAAGGGGTTTCCCATTCCTATTAGTTAAGGGGTCACTGTCCTTTCTAAACGAAAGCACACAAAATTCTGCATGCACCGACGAATTCCTCACCAGAAAGGAAATAAGCAATTGCGTCACTTGTTATCCTGAAGCTTCTTTCAGGTCAGGTCACTTAAACCACAATCAATATTCTAATAAGCTATTCGTCATCCTTTTTTTTTTTTTTCCTAGTTAGTACAATTTGAAAGCAACAAATTAGGCAGATGTCGCCTCATGCAATAGCCATCCACCCAACGGGAGGCTGTTCCTAGATCTTTACCAACTCAAAATTCCAGATATCTTAGCTCTGACAAGTGAATAGTGATGATGATTTTAATATTTTACTGCTTTTTGGTTAGTCATTAGATTCACAAATCACCAGTCTATTCGCCCTAATTAATTTCTGAAGTTTCAGCATATTCCAGGTCACAGTATATCCAAAATCAAAATTAAAATTAAACTAAAATTAATCAATTTTGAACTATATTGAAACTAATCGATGTGATTACAAGTTAAAATCATTTAAAGAAAATAATACTCATCAAATTTGATTAAAATTGAAACTGAACATGACTTCAACATTTATTGGTCGATTGACCAAATCTAGAAAAAATGTATAAATTCACCTCAATTGCTTAAACATTCAGTGAAACATCATATTTAATACGAATAAATTCAACATCTTAATAAATATAATGACCAAATGCTAATATAATATTATATACTTTAAAAAATGGAGTGAATTAAACTCTTCTCCAATTCAAATCAAGAGCGAGGAAAGGAGAACCATTTTCAATATGAAAAGGGCAGAGAAAGGAATTTGCATTTGTCTTTGTTAGGCTAAAACTTTATATGTAGTGGGCCATTAAGCATGACAATTGAAAAGAAGCCATCGAATGGTAGTAGAATGCTTGGCTGGGAGTTCACGATAATGGCTAGCATGGACACGGCATTGGCAACCCCCATTTTCAAACTCTTGGCCAGTGAGCTTTATGAAAAGCATGCTGACCTTGGATTTCCATTCCCCCAAACAAAATGACAAATTCATCAAATACCAATACCTGAGAACAATATAAAATTTCTTGTTTTCTCATTTTGGGAAAATTATCAGGAACAATATACATCTGCTATTCATGTGAGAAAATGAGAATGCAACTATTTTACCTCATCATTTTTGCTAATTTATGTAAATACTATAATGGATGAAAATTACAGCTAAAGATGACATGAAACAAAGAATAAAACGATAACAACACATGCCTTTCGTAAGATTTAGAACAATAACAGAAAGAAATAGTTTATCTTGACAGTGGGAAGAATTCATACCTGGAGCAATCATGGCCGACAAAGCCAAGCAAATTGCAGATCATAGAACTATCCACTTCGCCATATCTATTAGGCTGCACTTAATGGTGATAAATTTGCAAAGTGATGTTACTTGATAAGCTCTATAGGGTGTTTACAATCATATGAAGCCTGTCGGTTAGTCTGTTAGTTTCACAAATGCAAAAGATATCAAGACTGCACCAGATATTAGTAATAGGGGACAATGAAGTCAAGCATGTACTACTTGAATATTTAGCGTCGCACTTCAGAAGTATTATGTTGTATTCAGTAAATAAAGTTTTACCAATATCTTGAGCATTCTCCTCTAACTAGGGCCAGATCTCCAATACATAAAATCTCCTGCTTCTCAACAGATCAGAAAAGTTGTTGAAAATTAAATTCAAGGTGTCATTCTGGATTCTGGAAGTCTTCATTGTGTACAGCTTGTTGCATAATAAAAGAATAAGTTGATGAAGGACTTAGGGTCAAAGTGAAAGACAGATTGAAGTAGGGCTGCTCATTGCTACATATGGATGATGCTGGCAAAACCTGAACACTGATAGTGAGTCTGTTCTCAGAAACTATGCTCATAGTGCTGGACTTTGGAAAGAATGACATCACAACACAGCACCATAGAGAATTACAGCAGCAGAAAGTATCATGGTGGAAAAGGAAAAGAAAAACAGTGGGATGCTAATCCCACGAGCATCCATCTGCATATGTTTGCTGACTTCTAAGAGACTTTATTAAGGTTACGAGAACAAAACCATAAACTGGACAAGCTTACAACCTCAGCTTTGATGTCCATCAAGAAGCTCTCAGTTTCTACCTTCTACGTAAGCCTAAAGTCTTTTTCACTATGCAATTCCTTCAAAGTGGTTCAGACTTCAGATGAAAAGGAACCTGCATAGATATTAGAAAGAATCAAAGAAAGGTTATTGATCATTTTATCTTCAGCCTCTTTCCTAAATGCCCCTTCTTTCTTTAGCAACTACAGAAGTGTATACTCAAATAATGTATTCCTTTCCCCCAAATCTATCTCATATTACTAAATTTTACTGATCAGGTAGCTTTAAGAAAGATAAATTCAAGATGAAGTAACTGAAACACATGAAAAACATATAAGCTAACATAATTACCAGCACAATGGCGTATAGAGCTGACCGGACCAGGTCAATGGTTCTGGTCTTTGAATTGGACAAGGACCGGAGGGGGTAGGCGGGCCGGTTATGGTTCCCGCTCTCTTGAACTAGAACTGGCCCAATTTTTTTTTTTTAAACATTTTTACTGTAACACCCTCCCGGTAGCAACTCCGTACATTCTACTGTTCCGGTGACCGGTATCGGTCCGGACAGCTAGAACGTCCGGAAAAATATTTAAACTAAAGTCAGGAACCATAATTAACTCAGATATTAATAAGAAAAATTTAGTAAAAATTTTAGAAATAAAATACAACCAAGTTAAATGAGCTGGTGCCAAAGCGATGGGTAACCCAGAGGAAAGTTACGGTTCTTGCAACTAGGAGCCCTAGACCCGGGGGAAAAATTATAAAATAATTTTTGGGGCTCCAGAGAAGGGTCATTGAGGTTCCTATGGCATTAGAATGTCAAGAAAATATTTAGAAAAATTTTTCAATCGGTACAGACAATTTTGACCCGTTAAGCCAAACGGAGGGCATTTTTGTCATTTCGCTTTCAGAGGTGATTTTTGGCCGACTTGTCCAGTTGAGTAAATAATTATTATGACATAAAATATGAATTAATGTTGATGAAAAATTTATTTAAAGTTAGTAGAAAAGAAAAGAAAAGAAAAATCAATATAATGCAAATTATGACATCATTATGATGTCATTTACAAGTTCCCACCAATCACATTTAAACAACCACTTAATTAACTAATAAAAAGAGATAATTGAGACAAAAGAAATCAAAATACCATCTGCTCTTCCTCACCCAAAAATGTTACACTCTCTCCCAAACCCATTCCTCCATGGAAGCTTAATGGAAGCTTTAGACAACCCACCAAATCACTTTGAAACCACAACCTTGCTTCACTAAAAATTGATTTTGCAACTTGAACAACCTCTAGCCAGCAAAAAGAAGAAGAAAGAAGGGATTTTTGGAGACTTGGAAAAGTTAGCAAAAGAGGTTAGTGCCCAATTTATTCTCTCTCACTCAATTCATGTTTAAGAACATGATTTAAGTTGAAATTGTAAGTTTAATGTATAAATTGAACTTTGAGAACTTGGAGACTTGAACAAAAATTAGGGTTTGCTTATGAAATGATGAGTGAACATTCTAATGGTCAATTAGTGACTATTTGAGGTAAGTTGACCATAATTTGAAGTGAACTAGAGTGTTACAAACTGAAATGGTATGCTGCCTAGTGAGGGCAGCAGGTGAGGCTGTGATTCCAGCCCACTTGGACAGCCATAACTTTGGCTGTGTAGATTCAATTGGTATTTGGCCAATTGGACATGAAACTAGACACATAATGACACAATTTTGCTGAAGAAACCATGCCCAAAAGACCAAAGCAAGTGGACCAAAAACTGGCCCCAATCCGGATACCCTGCAATCAAATTCTGCAGGATGACCTGTTCATTTGGCCATAACTCACTGTAGAATGGTCCAATTGACCTGAAATTTTTACAGCAACAAGATAAGATATAGACAAACAACTTTCATGAAGAAACCTACCCCAAATTATGACCAGAACCTATCCAACAAGGCAGTGGCAGTCACTGTTCACTGCACTGTAGATATGGTCAATTCTGCAGTTTTGCAATCTAGCCAGCTGTGGTTTTTGAACCATATCTGGAGCTACAAAACTCCAAATCGAGTGATTCAAAAAAAGAAATTCAACTAGACAAAATAAGGAACAACTTTCATGTTTACCATTTCCTCAAATTTCCACTGTAACAGTCACTAATGGAATAGTAAAGTTGGGGTACAAAAACTGAAAATTCTGCCCCCTTAGTGCTAAGCTTAGAAATGGTATTGGTGATTAATTCCAACAAGTTTTAAATGCAAAATGTGGTACATTGGGAGTGTTAAAACCAATGCACCTATTTTCTATCCAAAAGTCAACATTTTTGTTGACTAATGAAGTGAATAGTAACACTAAAACTTGAAATTCAAAAATTGAAGAATTCAAAAGTATCAATGCCCTAGTATACCTAACAAGATTGGTTTGGATAGTTTGGTATGCCAATAGGGTTCAGTTAGCAGTACTGCACATGGCATTATGCCATTTTGTGATTTTATGGCTTTTAGCCATTTTGACATTGTGTTGAGACTTGGCCTCGTGCCTCATATTATTTACAACTTGTTAGCTGTTCTGTTGCACGCCGGGAGATACATATGTGACCGATGGTATGACGGCCCGAGGTACTTGATACCCAGTGCCAGTTTACCCGTTTATCCAGTCCAGTCGTTCAGTATAGGTTACTTGGGCAATCAAAAGAATGAAAGGGGACAAAGTTAACGAAATAAATGAATATAACAAACACAAAAAAATAAGACATATACATTCAATACATATTTATTTTCTGTTATTTCCTGTTATTTTATTATTGCACCACTAAGCATTATTGCTTAGCGCGTTACTTTTGCCACGCGTAGGTTCTGGAGATACTGATCGAGAGCCCAGTAGACCGCAGACTGGGTGAGACCGTCCTGCAGCTCTACATAGTGTCCGTGTCACCTCACCATCCACAGTGCATTGGTAGGACACTAGGTTTCATTTTGGTATTTTGTAACTAACTTTTATTTTTTCATATGTAATTGAACTTATGTAATGTATTTTGATTTTCATGTAAATAATGAGAATTGTGTTTGTGAATGGAAAAGTGAATGTTTATCTGTGTTTTATACATGATTACCACTTGAAATGATTGATTGAGAAATGTTGTTGAAAAATATTGAGTTTGAGATTTTGATATTGGAGTTTGAGAGTGATGAGATATGAATATTGGAAGTGTTTTTAACAGGTTCCGAAGAACTGTTTTCCCCATTTTTAGCCGGCACTCTGTCGGATTTTCTACAAAATTTTCGGAACCTCAAATAAATAATAATTTTGATAAATAGCTTAAATAAATTATATTTCATAAATTATATTCAAAATTACGATAAAATATAATTAACGTAAAATAGAGTGTGCCGGTACACCGTGTGACATATCTTACCCGGATATACTGTAGACGGGTAAGGGGTGTCACATTTACTATATTATATGGATGATTTTAAACATCTTTAATTCTTGGACCATTATCAAATAAGTTTAATTCTCAGATCATTATCAAATAAAGTACATAATAATTTTTATAACTTTTTGAAGTTAATTAGCATATTTTAGATTTTTAAGTTTAATTTCAAATTTTAAAAATTCTATTTTTTAAACATTTTTCTGAGATTATGTAGATAAGTTTGAGAATTTTGATCATTGTTTTGAATTTTGAAATAAAATTAATTAGTATATTTCAGATTTTTAGGTTTGATTTGAAATTTTTTAAAATTATAATTTTTAACAATTTTCCTAACTTCTGCAGATGATTGTGAGCATTTTTAATTTTTGGATCATTCTCAAATAAGCAATACGATGATTTGAATAGGAACCGGAATTGAAACCGTCTTGAACCGGACCAGTCCGAAGTCTAACCGAAATCAACAAAAACCAGAATCACTTTTAAACCAGCCCAGAACTGTGAATGAACAAGAACCGGTTCGAACCAGCTACTCAAGGGCCAACTCCAGTTCAACCTAGACAAGGGCCAGGAATCACTGATTCCGAGCCAGAACCAAACCAGAACTGGCCCTTGGCCAGTTCTAATGGCATATATTGCAAAATAATTACTGAATATGGGTGTCCGCATCTGTAGGAGTTATATAATAGGACCGGGAAGATGGAACTTCATGGAGAATTGCCAACATCTTCCAATAATTGCAGCTTAAAGAAGACAAGGCTCTTCAGTTACTCTCGTCATTTGTATCAACAACATAGTTCTTTCTTGAATTAACTGTTTCAGAGTTGGGGAAAATTAAAAATATAAAGTATTTTTCTAGTTGCTTCCACCAAAAAGTTCAAGTATAGAATTTAGAACCTTGCACTGCCATAAGCCTCTGCTCATTTCAAGAAAATCTTAAATCTTGAGATCTTCATTTATCAGAGATTCAAATTCAGGAAAAACAATGAAGAAGGATTTACCGAAGATCTCTAAATTAGTTTCACTATGCCTCTGTTCTCAGTGCCAACATCATCACCATTTGGCATTTAGTGCATCCTCATTCCATCTCTCTGACAAATAGCAACTGCAAAACCAATGCTGAAACAGCTATTATTACAATGACATTGCAACCCTTAATCCATACATTGCTGCACCTTGCCTCCAAGGGCGCAACCACAAACTTTTCTATTGTCACTTTTTCTTCCATTCCTTAGCCCTGCTTAGACTTTCAGAGAGAAAAAGGAGGGGCAAAAAAAAATAAAAAAATGCAAAACAGATAAATAGTTACAAAATGAGCGCAGTATGTCACTATGTCAATGATCCAGCAAAAAAATCTAAGATCCAAGTGGAAATAGAGTCAGCTAAGTAAAACTTTCTTAAAGAAAAGCAAAAGTAAGTAGTACGCACAGAACACTTTAAACAATGCAGGCACATAGATTTAGTTTAACTTATCAGGCAGAAGTTTAGAAACAACTTGTGAACCTAAAGTATGTGGCTAACCAGCCAAGCAGCGATAAAAGGAGACACATGCTATAGATCGACCAAACAGCGCACTTTTGCTCCTGTTAGAGGGGAGATATCAAATTGATGGAATGGCAAAACACATCCTTAAACATTCGGTTGAACTTTTCCCTTGCAGTTCTTGAATCTTCTAAGCATGTAGGCTCCATGCCCAAAAAGGAAAGGAAAAGTAAGCATAATCTAGTGAACAGAATCCCATCACTCACTAAGAATTGGGCATGAAGTTGAAGAATGAAAAACCTCTAATTGCTGCTGGAGAAAAGCAAGAAGCTAAAAAAAAAAGGATAAGCAAAACTAGCAAACAACAATAGTTGATAATTGATAGTAATCTCCATCTTATAACATGTAGCATCCACCAGTCAGGCCAACATCAAAACTATACAAAGAATTACAAAAGGCAACATATCTTGAGTTTTTCTCATGGGACTACGTAAGCCAAATTCTTATTTTTATTATTTCACAACAAGATGCAAGGCCAAAAAGGCTTAGCATTAGCCATTAATTACAAAAGAAATTTAGCATCCCAACTTTTAATATGTAACTTATAAGATCGATATATAATGATATTGCCTAGTAGAAGGGCGTAGTCACTTTCTATCCATACGAGACATTGGGAGACTAAGTTTAGTGGAATCTAAAAGAACATAAACTATCTAAATGCTTCAAAAGAGAAGGTCACTGTAAATTTTTGGACCATATTTTATCACCAAATTTTTCTCCAAATATTTATCAATTCATGCCAACTGCTTTCTAAACTCAAAAGCAATCATTCCATCTATTACCATATTTTTTACCCCTTTTGAGAAAATTGATCGACAATGCACATGATGACAGTAAAATTTCAAAATCCACATTCAATAACAAACAATTTTTATCCTCAGCTTTTGGTGGAAATTTACTAAAAAGCATGATGTGTTATCATAATTAAAGATGTTACAGAAACATGTCAGTACTTTAATAAAGGTAGTACACAAGTATTTTGAACACCAAAGCAAGAAGATTATGAGAAGTAGATGATCCATACAACTATATCTCACTAGTTGCTCCACAAAAATTCTCAAAATGACTTTACTCAAGGAAGGGCAAAAGAAAAGGTCGGAAACAAAAAAAAAATTGCTTTCTTTTTCTATTCCAGTTACACTCTATGAAAAAAGAATGACAAGGTTAAAAATTACCCTTTCAATTTCCAGGACATCTATTAAAGGCAGCAGGTACAAGATGTCAACCACCTATGAGTATTATACCAGTGAAGTTACAGATTAAAATTCTCCATTGTAGACGAAGTTACAGATTAAAATTCTCCATTGTAGACGGTCTATTACTTCATCATCTCCTATATCCCTTGAACTTTGAGACTAGATGGACATTATGCCCTTTCTCTATCATCTGTCTTATTACTTTACGAGCTTCAGAAAGCTTTCCAGCATTTCGCAAATTGCTCACTAGGGTACTGTACACAAGAAAATTAGGATTACATCCTCTAGATTCCATTTCCTTGAGCATGGAGCAGGCCTCCTCAAACCTCCCTGCCATACAAAACCCCCGTATCACAGAATTATAGGTAAATACGTTTGGTAACTGGCCCATTGCTATCATCTCATCAAACAATGCCAGAGCCTTTTCAAGCGCACCACCCACTATGCATCCAGTGATCATCACAGTGTAACAAACAACATCGGGCATGCATCCATTTTTTATCATTTCATCAAAGAAGTACTTGCAGGCTTCTAAATTCCCAGCTCGGCTCAATCCATCAATCAAAGTAGTGAAGTGAAGAACACTGGGATCAAAACCGATTTCCTTCATATGATTCAGAAGATTAAGTGCAGCAAGTGGCTTGTCCCCTTTACCAAGAACATGGAGAAGGATATTATAAGTATGAAAATCAGGTGAAAATCCACTCCTGCCCATTTCATCAAGCAATCTATTAAACTGATCCAACTTCCCCAATCTATACTTTGCATACATAAGAATATTATAAGTTAGAATATCTGGGGAATGACCCTCAACTAGCATTTGCTGATGTACCCACTCAATCAACTTGTAGTGATGAACCACAAAAAGAGAATATAGGATTGCGTTGTAAGAATGTTTGAAAGGCCTATAATTGAATTTCTTTGATTTAATGAACCTCTCCACAACTTTCCTAGCCAATCCTGCCTCACCACAAGTACAGATCAATATGTTAAATGTCCGTGCTGTAGTTGGGAATCCATTCTCAACCATCTCATCAAGCAATCTCCACATTGCCTTGAACTCCTCACATTCTGCTAATATCTTCATTATCAAATGATACGTATTTGCCGTATGCCTGTAATTTTCCTGTTGACCAGACCACAAGAAAAAAGTATAGCCTAATACAGCAGACCTTTCCTTATTCTCATAATTTATGTTCTTCAAAATTCCCACAAGGACTTCCCTGACAAGGAGCCCCGATACCTTTATATGCAACTCATTTAGAGCTGCTTTTGCATCGAAGCCAAGGCCATCTTGGCGTAGAATATCAAGAACTCTTGCTGCATCGCTCCTCACGTTCTCAAAAAAACGCTGCCTAAGGGAGAATCGCTCCTCATTATGGCTTCCATATCCAGAAGAATCAAAATCTGAATATCCCCACACTCTCTTCAAGGGTTCCTCAACGTACTGAAATCCATTATCACTTCTATCACTATCAAAACTATAGTCACACAATTTTCTCGAAATGAACGAGCTAAACGATAACTTATAGAGAACCATCCTTGCACCAAAAAAAGCTACAGTGTTCATTGTTCGAGTCTATTAGACCCATTATCTCCGTAACCTAGAAGTACTGAACAAATCCAATAAAAACACCAACAGATTGGCGTTTTTAGACGCAAATAGCTCAACAGACCTTATAAAATCGAATTGAAAGATACCCATTAAATTGGAAAAACCCAATTGCACAAATTCGCTTTATTTGAACCGGAAATGTTCATTGAATAGACGTGCTACTTGGTTAATTTTACCGATTTGACCAGAGAGAACTTCTAAGAAATAAGCAGACTTAGGAGTTACCTGGTACAAGGAAGTCTGTCAGTGTCCAGCGTTCTTAAGCTGCCTCAAGTCATGCCCGGAGTTGAGTGCTTGTGTTTCTGTAAGGGTTTTAATACGAAAGTATGTAAGCGAAGTGGCCAAGGTATAAACCCAGCCCAGGTGCGAGGGCAATCTTGTGTTTTCAAGGAACAGAATACTCTTGGCGAAGGCTAATCAATTAACGCCACGTAAATAAAGTATTTTCTTAAAAATGTTTTTTTTAGAACAATAATAGGATTTTTCACAATTCATTGGCAATGTTGTTTATAAAAATCCTTCATATAATGTTTGAATTGTATTAAAAAAATCTTTATAAAAGTTACCAATTTAGGTGTATTATATTTTGCTGATTTAATGTATTTTATTAGAATTTTTTTAAAAATTATAAAATAGCTAATTTAATTTTAATTGAGTTAGATAAATTAAAAAAATAACAGATAAATGACATAAGTAGGAATCAAAAATAGATGGTAAAGCAAATAAATGGCACAAGTAGGAATCTAAAATGGAAAGTAAAACAAAACTTCTCCATCCAATATAATTAAACTCTCACTTCATGTATCAGCGTGGTATTGCACTATAATTTATGCATTAAATTTTACCTATCACAGTAATTTATTTTTCTTAATTTATAAAGTCTAGTCAGTATAGAAGTTATTGGAAGCGAAAAATATCTTAAACTTAATCCATGCAACAGTTCAGTTAATAACTATTATATTCGTTTTTCTCATCTTTCACAAGGAAACTTTCACTATCATTTCTATCACATAAACCCGATAAACCATGATTTGGGTTTGAAATTTGATCTTTTTCCGCTAGTTTATTTATGTTGACTCGTGTAGCTCAAAATGAACATTGATTTTGATGATAACAAAATTTAAATAAAATATATCTAAGTCAATTTTAGTGATATGTAGATTCTTTCTCTTATTCATGAAAAATCTTTGAGGTTGTATCTAAGGAGGAAGAGCACTTAAAGGCATCTCAAGATGAATCAAAGTTGAGAAAGAACAAGATTATGAAAGTTAAAAATCAAAGTAAAGGTATGAAAGTCATAGAGTTAGCAATTGAGTTTTAAGACTTTTGTAAAAGAATAAGATGAAAGTTTTAGTCAAATGGAGATCAAAATTAATTTTTCTTTTAATTAATTTATAAAATTTTCTCTCTTCTTGACCTTGGATATTGTTATTGGAATATATATTTTTCTTAAGGTCTAAATTAGATTTTTAAATATTACAATTTGAAATAGGCATCAGGTAAATTAGTTTGCTAACTTGTTTGCTAAAATATTAGTTTGCTAATGTGTTTGCTAAAATTATAGTTTGTTAATTAGTTTACTACTGTTGCCAAAAATTTCATTAGTTTGCTAAATGATCAGAGTTGCTCTACTTCGTACAAAAAGACAAAATAACAGCTACTTTGCCTAGAATATAGTGTATAACATTCCAAAAAGGTTTCAAATAGTTTAAAATGATTTAGAACTATAAATACACTATCTTTACTTCATTTTACATTTGATGAAAGCTTGCAATTGCACTCCAATCTTAATTTTTCATATATTGCTTTC
This sequence comes from Hevea brasiliensis, assembly GCF_030052815.1. Lineage (NCBI taxonomy): Eukaryota > Viridiplantae > Streptophyta > Magnoliopsida > Malpighiales > Euphorbiaceae > Hevea > Hevea brasiliensis. The sequence goes on along the minus strand of NC_079505.1, from coordinate 87,177,750 downwards.
ATTCAAGAGCTTTAAAGTGTTTGAGCTACCATTGGCAAATCAACTCATCTCTTCTTTATAGTTTGATTTGTATTGAGTGAGAGTGAGTGTTAAAACTTTAAATTGCATTTAAGAGAGGTTGTACAAGCACTTATTAAAGCTTGAGAGTGTGAGTGCTTGAGATAGCACTTGTCTAAGGGTTCAAGCTACCTTGGTAAAAGCTTGGTGTTGAAAAAGTTATAAAGGGCTTTTGGTCTCTTACCTTTAAAAGAGAAAATAGTAGAGAGAAGACTCAAAGAGGGTTCTTTGATAGAGTGGATGTAGGCTAGTTAAGCCGAACTACTATAAAAATTATTGTGTTTGATTTCTCTAACATTAATCTCTTTACTCTTATGTAATTTAAATTCTATGCATGTTATGTTAAAAATTGTTATAAATATTGATTGAGGCTCGAATTGCAATTTAGAGACATATTCTTGAAACACATATCACTTTCACTATATGTATATTGGAGCACCTAGTTAAACAAAGCCACAATTTTTTATTAGGCTACAAGCAAGGGCCGAAAAATTAGTTAAGTTCAATTCACCCTCCTCTTTGACTATTTTGGGACAACAAATTGGTATCAGATCTTGTCTATCTTGCTTAAGGTGTCACAACCTTAGAGTGATCCCCAATGGCTGGTTCATCTAGTAACACTGTCGGTATACCCGCAACACTAGTTGAAGGCTACTCAATTACTAGACCACCACTCTTTAATGGCACTAATTACTCATTTTGAAAAGTTAGAATGAGAAATTTCATACAATCTGTAGATATTGATGCATGGAGAATTATTAAAAATGGTCCATATGTTCCTCAAAAGAATGGTCAAGGAAATACTAAAGTTCCTAAAAATGAAGATGAATATGATGACAATTATTGGAAGAAAATTTATGTAAATGCTAAAGTTATTAATATTTTGCATTGCTCACTTGACCTTAATGAATATAATCGTGTTTTAGGATATCAAACTGCTAAGGAAATTTAGGATAAGCTTGAGGTCACTTATGAAGGAACGGATGTCGTCAAGGAATGCAAAGAAAACCTCCTTATCCGAGATTATGAGCTATTTGAAATAAAGCCAGGAGAATCAATTGCGGATATGAGTATGAGGTTTACTGATCTTGTCAATCTTCTCAAAGCACTTGGTAAAAGATTTGAGGAAGCCGAACTTGTGAAGAAAATTCTTAGATTACTTCCAAAATCTTGGGAAGCAAAGACTACAGTTATCCAAGATACCAAGGATTTTAAAACATTCACCTATGATGAACTCATTGGATCTCTCATTGCACATGAGATGGTATATAAGAAATATGAAGTTGAAAATGAGCAAAAGAAAAAAAAAGCATTCCTCTCAAGTTAAATAAGGATGAAGATAAGAAAAAAGGAGTTGTACTTAAAGTTGACTCAAGTGACAACTCAAGTGCTTCAAGTGATGATGATGATGAAATGGCTATGTTGAAGGAGCAGAAGCATGAAAATTATTAGATTAGAATATTGAATTCAAAAAATTTTCTTCTAGAGTCCCATGCATCATACAATATTCATTATTTACTTATTGATTTCAATGTTCAATAGCATATTAAAACACTTTTAATATGTATTTGGATCTATATTTGCCATTTAAGATTTTAGAATTAACATATTAATTCATTAGAACCTTAGATTAATTCAAGAACATGTGCACTAACCTTTTAATGCACTGTAGATGTGTTTGGTACCTTTGGGAAGCACTTAAGACCCCAAATGTTGTCCATTTAGATTGTCCACACCAAGATTACCAATGGTAGCCCCTTGAACAGCTTCTAAAGCCTTGCCAACCAATTAGAAAATAGAGATTTGCCTTTAGAGAGATTGTAGATGTATACAGGACACTAGAAACGATTTCTAGCAATTTTAATTCAAGAGAATATGGGCAATTCTCTTTGAATTGATGAAAGAAGAAGAAGAAGAAAGAGGAGAGCCTCTTTGGGTAGCGGCACCTTGAGAGAATAATCAGATTGTTATATTATTCTTTCATAAAATCACATTATATAATTAGGTCATCACTTAAAATCCTTGCCACATGTCATCTTCTGATTAGCTCAGAATTTTAATTGACCTAATCACATTAAGCCAAATATGAAAGCTAGATTTAATCTTGACTTTGATCATCTTACGCGATTGGAAGACAAATGGCAAGCTTATATGGTGCCATGTGTCACCATCTCATGGTGTCACATGTCACCCTGTGAAATGACCAAATTACCCTTGTATTGTAATTTTGAGTTCTCAACCCAAAATAATTATTTCTCCTCTTCTAATCAATTTATATCAAATATAAATAAATTAATTAATCTCTATTAATTAATTTATCATAATTAAATTCATATTTAAACATTTTAAATATAAATTTAACTTATACTATACATCCAATAACCTAGATTTGGTTTCAAGCCATGCTAGGGACTTTGCAATCTAATTGCAAACCAAACCTATTTAATTAATCAATTAAACTCTTTAATTAATTAATTAAATCACATTTAACTTGGTGATTACTTATGCATGTGTATGACTCACTAGGCTAAGAAAATTGATTAAGAAAATTGATATAATATAATATGCTAAAACTGATTCATAATTACAATTGATTGCACTAATAAAACGAACTCCATTTTTTTTTTATTAGACTTGTCGCAAGGTGTTTTGCGGTCGCCTGGACGAACCCTCACTGAAGTGGGAAAGAGTGAGGAGTCGCCACTTTAATTTTGAGGGAAATTAAAGAAAACCATTTGTGAAAATAAATTAAAATGAAACCACTTCAAAAACAGAGATTCTAGGTTCGGGGTCCGTAAATGGATGGGGAAGGTGTTAGGCACCCCACCTCATCTCTCAATGAGGGTAAACAGATTTAACTTTAAGCTCTTTATAAATTAAAATCGATAGTTAGGAGGTTCGAACGGAGATGTTAATCCTTTTGGTAAAAGGGAATATTTGATTTTTCACTAATTCGGGTTACCCAGATACATAAATAAATGAGATGACCCTTAGTGAGTTGCTGTTGCGTATCAGTTTTGTTTAAGAGGTTATTTTGCATATTTGTTAAAATTCGATTTGAGAATCCGATAAGAACTCTCCTCCGATCTCTTTTTAGATTAAAATTTCGATTGGAGATCGGATAAGAACTTTCCTCCGATCTCTTTTAGATATTTATGAGAATTTTTTATTGAGAATCGGATAAGGACTCTCCTCCGATCTCTTTTAGATACTTATTAAAGTTTTTGGATTGAGAATCGGATAAGAACTCTCCTCCGATCTCTTTTAGATATTTATTAAAATTTTGGTTGAGAATCGGATAAGAACTCTCCTCCGATCTCTTTTAGATATTTATTAAAATTTTGATTGAGAATCGGATAAGAACTCTCCTTTGATCTCTTTTAATATTTATTAAAATTTTGGTTGAGAATCGGATAAGAACTCTCATCCGATCTCTTTTACTTGAATGGGAGTCGGATAAGGACTTTTCCGACCTCTTGAAATCTGATTACATCTACACATCATAAGAGCCTAAGACTAAGGGTTCTGGTATTCAAATATGCCGAGGACCTGAATAAGGCTTCTTTTAACTCATTGGTACCTCGTGACTAGATAGGGGATACCAAACTGAATTTTACCGACCTTCTATGTGATCGCCTTACCAATACCTTTCGGCAGGCAACATTTGCTCTATTTCATTTGCTATTCCGAAACTCAATTTTACTCCGACCTCCCCCACCTTTACCCAGTCATATTCTCGAGCTAGTCTAGTGGTTCAACTTCGTAACTCTCTGATTTATTATCCGAACATTTATTTAAAAAAAAACTCTTATGTTAAGACACTGTTACCAATGTTTTATCAAACTACCTGTACGTTACCCGTAAATAGAACACCTACATTAAGAGATAATAAAAGATCAAGAACACATAAATAACATGAACTGATATCAAAGATAAACTCGAGAATAACCACCCACGTGGGACCTTCTAACATAAAACAAACTTTAACGAAAATTACGAGCGTAAAAAGCAAATAAAGACGAACACTGGATAAGGCAACGGTTCAAACACTCACCTGCAGGAAGTTGAACCTATTGAACTAACTATGGAGTCACGAATGTTGCAGAGTTTCGGGCTAATAGTCTGGGGACTAATGCTTGCCTTGAAATGATGAATGCCTAGTTAGCATATAATCGAAGCGGAATGATAATGAATGAGATTGAACTCAGAAAATAAAAGTGGATGTAAAGATGGTGAAAACAGAACTGAAACTTAAGAAAGGGTAACACAGAGCAATGAACAAACTGAAAATCAGGAGTTCCAGTGTCCAACACTTCTTCAAAGAAAATACTTTAGAAAACTGGTTTTAAAGTCTTTTTAGCTTAAAAATAGCAGAGTAGCAAAACTGAATTAATTTTCAGAGCCTTTCCACTATAATCACCACCCTTTTTCTTCGTCCTCCTCCATCAATGATTTCATGCAGGTATTTATAGGGAACGGATGTTCCTAATGAAGGGTCAGGATTCCCTTTGAGGAAAATGGAAGGTTTGGATTTTAAAGGACACGATCAGATGGTTGGGAATTAAAGAGAATCAAAACGAACGACCGAGATCCTTTTTTGCATATTTGTCCTTTCTCCTTTCTAATCTGACGGCTCATAATTTTCTTGTCAAGGGTGATCCGAAGGCTGAGAATAAAGAGCGCCGGTCTTGTCGTCTTGTTCTTTGATCCAAGGGCTCTGGACTTGTCCTTACAAGTAAGATCAACGATGGAGATTGGGATGTACAGCACTGTCATGACATACTCTGGCACCTGTCAGTAATGTGGGCGATTCTGAGGCGTGCGGTGGAGATTTCGTCTGCAACGCTTTAACTACCTCGACTCTGATTATGATGACAGTTAGCGGAAGTTGTCTTATTCTCTTTGTTTTTCGACCTCCTCTCCCTTCCGATCTTTCTAACACGATCCTTTTCCGATCTCTCATGCCGGGCTCAGGAAGCAGTATCCCGAGGAGGACTTCTCCTGGATGGTGGATCTGGCTCCCCAGGACGAAGAGGATAGTGAGGAGGAGGCCGAAGGTGATAGAGGGGGTGAACAAAATATAGAACAGGCTGGAGGTGATCCTCCAGCCGAATGACTTGTATATATTTGAAATGAAATGAAATTCCTTTTTTTTTGTTCAATGCTTGGATGAGATCGGAAAGTATCTAAGTTGCATAAGCACTTGATTGTCTGAACATATTAGAACAACAGCTAAAAGTGATTATTAATCTAAGTGTAAAAGGTCGGAAAACATTGTAAGCAAGAGATCGGCAAACGCCAAATGGGACTTGATTAAAATTGGAAACTTGATTTGAACACATAAGATCGGAATCATCCTTAAACCGGATTGAAACCTTAACTTTATCAGACGATTATCACCAAACTTTTAAAAGGGAGATCGGCAATAAGACTGGTGGCATGAAGACCTGATGTTGGTTTGGCTTCGCTAGACAAGAGATCGAAAATGTAATTGACTGGTCAGGAGACTTGACAATTGGTTTGAGAGATCGGTGAGGCTTTAAATGATATGGGGACTTAGTATTGATTCGATTCCTTTTGAGGAGAGATCAGAAATGTGATTGGCTGGCAAAGGGAGACTCAGTGCTGGGGATCGGTTTCAAAGTTTATTGATTTCGGGGATAGGCCAAAATATGGTGTCGACAAGACTCATTACAAGTCTAATGAGTTTGATTTGTAGTTTGATTTATATTGAGTGAGAGTGAGTGTTAAAACATTAAATTGCATTTAAGAGAGGTTGTACAAGCACTTATTAAAGCTTAAGAGTGTGAGTGCTTGAGATAGCACTTGTCTAAGGGTTCAAGCTACCTTGGTAAAAACTTAGTGTTGAAAAAGTTATAAAGGGCTTTTGGTCTCTTACATTTAAAAGAGAAAATAGTGGAGAGAAGACTCAAAGAGGGTTCTTTGAGAGAGTGGATGTAGGCTAGTTAAGCCGAACCACTATAAAAATCATTGTGTTTGATTTCTCTAACCTTAATCTCTTTACTCTTGTGTAATTTAAATTCTATGCATGTTATGTCAAAAATTACTATAAATATTGATTGAGGCTCGAATTGCAATTTAGAGACATATTCTTGAAACACATATCACTTTCATTATATGTATATAGGAGCACCTAGTTGAACAAAGCCACAATTTTTCATTAGGCTACAAGCAAAGGCCGAAAAATTGGATAAGTCCAATTCACTCCCCTTTTGGACTATTTTGGAAAAACAAATTGGTATCAGAGCTTGTTTCTTTCGCTTAAGGTGTCACAACCTTAGAGTGATCCCCAATGGCTGGTTCATCTAGCAACACTGTCGGTATACCCGCACCACTAGCTGAAGGCTACTCAATTACTAGACCACCACTTTCTAAATCATTTTATGCACCTCATAGACCATAGTTAATACCTAGCATAGCATGCTATGGCCACCCAATTAGTAATAAGAAATACCTTAAATGAACCTTTTATCACCTAACATAGCATGCCATAGCCACCCAATTAGTAATAAGTATTTCCTTAAGGAAAAGAAGGTATGGGTGTCAAAGGGAACCTTACCTAAAGTCACTAACCCCCAAAGACCCAAAGTTGCTTGGGTACCTAAAGCTAAATGATTAAATTTCAGGTTTGTTTCAAAAGAATGAAGGAAAGTGAAAAATGGTATATAGATAGTGGTTGTTCAAAGCACATGACTAGTGAAAAGGACAAGTTTTCAAAAATCACAATGGTAGATGGAGGACATGTGAAATTTGGAGATAAAGGAAAAGGAAAAATAATTGGAAATGGCACAATTGGAACCAAGCCTTACATTGAAGATGTGTCACTTGTTGAAGGGTTGAAATACAACTTGCTAAGTGTAAGCCAACTTTGTGATAAAGGTTTTGAGGCAAAGTTCACTTCTTCTCATTGCACAATTAATAACTTAGATAATGACACATTGTTCATTGTCAATAGATCTAATAATGCTTACTTGCTTGACATTAATAACTTTGAAACTAATCATGGTACATGTCTAATATCTTTTGATAACTTTAGTTATTTATGGCATAGAAGATTAGGACATGCAAGCATGCATACACTCTCAAAATTATCTAAGAAAGAACTTGTTAAAGGTCTTCCTAAGATTAAGTATGAAAATGAATTTTAATTTAGGGCATGTGCACTAGGAAAGCATATTAGAATATCTTTTAAATGTAAAAATATTATTTCTACTACTAAGCCATTAGAATTGTTTCATCTTGATTTATTTGGACCTGTGTCTCCTGCTAGTCTTGGTGGGAAGACATATGTTTTAGTTATTGTTGATGACTATTCAAGATATACATGGACATTCTTCCTTGCTCACAAAGATAAAACTTTTGAGAAATTTACCTCTTTTAGTAAAATGGTTCAAAATGAAAAAGGTTTTTGCATCACATCTATAAGGAGTGATCATGGAACTGAATTTGAAAATCATTTATTTGAGAAATATTATGATAAACATAGAATCAACCATAACTTTTCAGCTCCTAGAACTCCACAATAAAATGGGGTTCTAGAAAGGAAAAATATGACCTTGCAAGAAATGACTATAACCATGTTAAATGAAAATAATTTGTCAAAATATTTTTGGGCTGAAGCTATTAATACTCTTACTATGTGTTGAATAGAATTTTGATTAGACAAATTTTGAAAAAAACCCCCTATGAGCTTTGGAAAGGAAGAAAATCAAATATTTTATATTTCAGAGCATTTGGATATAAGTGCTATATCTTAAATAACAAAAAGGATAACTTGAAAAAATTTGATGCTAAATCCGATGAAGGAATCTTTCTTAGGTATTCAACAAAGAGTAAAGCATATAAGGTGTTTAATAGAAGAACATTAGTTATTGAGGAAACTATTTATGTTTTGTTTGATGAGGCTAACTCTTCTATTATAAGGAAAGATGTTTTTGATGACAATAATGAGCAGGTGTTTGGAAAAGAAAATATAAAATCAAGTCAAGAAATGGAACAAATTGATGACAAAGATGAAGAAACTCAAGGAGATACCACAATAGATGTCCATAATGCTAATAATGATCAAATTAATGAAGAAATGTCAAATTTGGAAGAATTACAAGTAAATGAACCCCAACATGAAGATTTACCTAAAGAATGAAGATTCCATAGAAATCATCCCCAAGAAGACATCATTGATGATCCATCTTAAAGGATGATGACTAGAGCACAATTGAGAAAATATTTTGGTAATGTTGCCTTTGTTTCACAAATTGAACCTAAATGTTTTGAAGAAGCTGAAAATAATGAAAGTTGGATTCTTGCCATGAAAGAAAAACTCAATCAATTTGAGAGAAACAAAGTTTGGAATTTGGTGCCTAAACCTAAAAATCATTCAATTATTAATATTTTGGTAATATTACTTTTGTTTCACAAATTGAACCTAAATGTTTTGAAGAAGCTCAAAATGATGAAAGTTGGATTCTTGCCATGCAAGAAGAACTCAATCAATTTGAGAGAAACAAAGTTTGGAATTTGGTGTCTAAACCTAAAAATCATTCAATTATTAATATTTTGGTAATATTGCATTTGTTTCACAAATTGAACCTAAATGTTTTGAAGAAGCTCAAAATGATGAAAGTTGGATTCTTGCCATGCAAGAAGAACTCAATCAATTTGAGAGAAACAAAGTTTGGAATTTGGTGCCTAAACCTAAAAATCATTCAATTATTGGTACTAAATGGGTATTTAGAAACAAAATGGATGAAAAAGGCAATGTTGTTAGAAATAAAGCTAGACTGGTGGCTCAAGGCTACAACTAAGAAGAATGTATTGATTTTGATGAAACCTTTGCTTCGGTTGCTAGAATTGAAGCTATTAGAATGTTGTGTGCCTTTACATGTTACAAGGATTTTATGCTTTATCAAATGGATGTCAAGAGTGCATTTTTAAATGGTTATATTGATGAGAAAGTGTATGTTGCACAACTTCCGGGCTTTGAAAATCATGAGCATCCAAATTATGTTTATAAACTTACTAAAAGCTTTATATGGTTTAAAACAAACTCCTAGAGTATGGTACGAGAGACTTAGTAAATTCCTTTTACAAAATGATTTCCAAAGAGAAAAAGTGGACACAACACTTTTTGTCAAAAAGCATCATCATGATATGCTTATTGTGCAAATATATGTTGATGATATATGTAACACCCCAAAATTTTAAATTTTATTATTTTATGAGCATTTTGGTATTTTAATTTTATTTAAATTTTAGGAATTTTTTTTTGAGATTTTTCAGATTTTAAAAATCGGGTTCGATTTTCCCAAAATGTAAACTTTGATGATTTTTAAAAATTAATTTAAAGACCACGTGGCAAAACTAAAAATATATTTGGAGTCTACGAATTTTTCTGAGTTTTCTGGAATTTTTTCGAAATTTTTGGACCTCATTTTCGCTCCCGAGGCAGAGTAAAAAATTCAAAATTTTGTATTCCGAATCGAACCGACCGAATCGAACCTGATCGGATCGGACCGATCGAATCGGACCGGCTCCTTTTTCTTCTTCTCTTTTCTTCCGCGCGTCCCGACCTCCTCCCCTTCTCTCTCTCTTTTCTCTCTCCTCCCTCCTCCCCTTGCTGCGCCGCCACCTCCCTTGCCTCCCCACCTCACTGGCGCCCCACTTCAGCCCTCCCCCATGGCCGGCCGCCGCCTGAAACGCCAGAAAACGGCCCCAGAAACAACGCGCAGCATGCGCGCGACTCCTCCGCTTCCCGGCCAAAATCCGGCCGATCCGGCCACCAATTAGACCGGGTCTTGTGTCTAAAATCATCTACTCGTCGAGAGCTTTCCATAGACATCAAGAACACCGAAATCCATCGAGCGGTTTGTCCAATTTTTGCCCGGGAAGTTTTAGCCCATTTTGACTTTCGGGCTAGATTTCTCGCAAACCGTGAATCCCACGAGAAAACCGAGAGTACCAGAGCGCTCCACTCGTCGAGAGCTTCGCGGCGACATAAATTTTGAATTTTTTCAACACTGTTTTTCGATGGGTCCCACGGAACTTCGCAGTGTCTTTTCGAGCATTAAATGAGCTTAGAAAATTCTGAAAAATTTATGTACTAACCCCCGTGTCGTGGGCTTCGTGTAGGTATCCTCAATTCGCGGAAATTCGACAGTTGTCCGGGTTTGTGAATTTCCGGCCAGACAGACCTGTTACCGAAAAAGTCTCTGAATTGGACAGAGGTTTTGGCTACCCCCCCATTGTCAGACGTCTCGAGCGCGTTCCGGAAGTCGGAATTGGCAAAGGTAAACCCGAACCTTGCTTTTTCGTAATTTTCTAGTGCTTAAATAGGATTAAAAATTCATAAAATATTCGTGGTAGCTCAGAAAATTATGATTCTTTTTGCAATAGTGTAGTAATATTGCTAAGGACCGCGGGGCAAAGTTTTAGAATTTTTAAAGCTTGTTTGGGTAGTTTTTGCAAAAATAATCAATTATAAGGACTAAATTAAAATTTTACATATTATGATGGATGACTGATTTGATGGGCCCAGGAGGGGCTGTGTGATGTGATTGAGTTTGTGGATATATGGATTGTGAATATAGAAGTGTGTTTTGAGCCATTTTGCAGGTTGGGTAGGTCCTAGGTATAAGGGAGACTCTGCCGGATTTTCGGCACGACTTAGGACGTATTTGGTCTTTTCTTGATTATATTGAGTCATTTGTATTAAATAATTGTAATGTAATTGTCAGGTGAGCAGGGACAGCCTTCTTCCTCCGCCCAGCCGCCACAGTGACCGTTGTCAAGTCTGTGAGTAAAATATTAATTTTAATTGTAATTTCACTATTATTATATGTTCAAGCATGCCCATGCATCACTTATATGCATATATCTATGTAGATAAACTTTAGGCACGATTTATGTTGCATTCATAACTGTGAAAGTATCATGTATGTTGTTGTGGTAATTTGGAGCAGTGTGCGTGCGTTGGCGTACGTGTGATGTGGTATGGACTATGGATAGGACGGGTAGACACGGCTTGAGATCTTATTTGGGACCGGTCCTTGGGGTAGACACGGCTTGAGTTCTTCATTTGGGACCCCAATTTGGTTATTAAGTGGAAGTCCGAGTGAGTTCTTCTTGCACAGTTGGAATTAAGAGAGCTGTATAGGGGATTAGCTCCCATATATATTATGATTGATATTACCGGGTGCGTGAGTGCTCCAAATTACCTTTTTGATGTTATGATGTGAAATTATTGCTGGTGTTGCATTTCACTCCACAGGGTGCATTAGTTTTAGATAGTTATAGAGATTATGGTTAAAATTGATATTTTACTCTCTGAGTCGACGCTCACTCTGTTCAATATTTTTTCAAAGCTGAGGAGGATTTTATTGTGGTTAACCTGCTTTCCTCCTTCGCAGGTTGTTTATCAATATTTGTGTAATTTTATTTACTCCTAGAATTTCCGCATGTGTTAGAAGTATTTATTTGATTTTGGTCTGTAATATTATTACCATGTTGGACCTGTAAACGTATAATGATATGCATGTTTGATGGACTGGATGAGGGAGCTGAGCTCCCATATGTTTTTATGATGATATGAGTATGTGGAGGGTGAGTTGAGCTCCCCAATTGAGTATTTACTGTGTTTACAGGTCAGGTGAGTCAAAAACTCCCCGTTGGTAGGTCCATTTTATGGTCGGACTCTGTCCGATTGATTTCTTGAAATTGGGCCCAAATGGGCCTTAGAGTTGGGTTAGTGAATAGTTAGGCTCACTACGGGCCTCGGGAGCTCTAGGCTGGCCCAGGTCCTAGTGCCGGTCCGGCCCATAGGTTGGGTCGTAACAAATGTGGTATCAGAGCTTAGGCTCCAGATTCTTAGGGATTGTTTGTCTAAAGCGTTGGGAAGAGTCTACTAGGAGTCACATGCGGAAAATAGGGTCCATATTCGTCCTGCATTGTCATCTTTGCTTCTAGTCTCTGCTTTACATAATTATGTATAAATATGAGTCTATAGAGCTGTGTAACATGTTTTTTTGAATTTTGTGGGCTAATGCTGCTGAATTTCAGAAAAAATGCATAGAAGCAGGATAGCTGCCACTGCACCAGAACCAGATGTGCCTGATGAGGTGTCAGCACAGGATGAGGCGCCTGCCCCGAGGAGGCGGGGTAGGAGGCCTAGAGCTGCTCAAGTAGAAGAGCAGCTGCCAACAGTTCAGGATCAATCTTATACGGCACAGGGTCCCATGGACCCCATGGCAGCTACTATAGCTGGGTTACAGAGAACCATCAATATGATGGCGTAGTATATGGTCCACCCTCCACAGCAGTAGCAGTCCACCGCACCAAGAGGGGAACCTTACAAACAGATCATAAATTTCAAGAAGTTGGTGCCTGGTACTTATGATGTGTCAGATGATGCATATCGGTTTTTGGATTCTATGACAGGCGAGAGCAGTGCTGATTGGCTGATAGAAATCTAATAGAGTGTATGCAGCATGTCATGGGACCTATGCCTAGACAATGGATGAATGACTACATATTACCTCGGATGGAGGGTTTGTCGTGGACTCAGTTTGTGGAACTGTTCATCAATCGGTTTGTGCGAGCTTGAGGATCAAAAGCAGTGGGCCTTTGAGGCCTTAAGACAGAATGGCAGGTTTGTAGATGAATATGCTATAGAATTTCTGGAACTGAGCAGGTATGCCCCTACAGCAGTAGCTACATAAACTATGAAGGTGAAGAGATTCCTAAACGGGCTTGACAGGAGGTATGCAAACATGGCCATGATGTCGGATCAGTCTTTTGATGTGGTGGTTGATCGAGCCAGACAGATAGAGATTAGCTATGTTGTGGATGACAGCGGAAGAGCAAAGAAAAACAGAGTAGAGGGTTCTTCAGGTGTTCCCCACATGGGTACTACGGATAGTGGTGGCCAGACTACTTACAGAGGAAAAAGCAGGAATAAGGAGTGGTTTTAGGCACAAATCCCGAGGGTTGGACGAGTGCGGATCCAGCGGTGGTCACGATTCGAGTACAGATTAGTGCAGTTCAGATCCTCCTTGGCACCTTGTGCACGGTGTGGAAGAGGACATTCTGGACCTTGTATGATGGGTTCAGAGTATGCTTGTGTGTGGCCAACCAGGTCACTTTGCTAGGAATGCCCGTGTTGTGAGCCACGGATGGGGTCACAAGGTTACATTGCAAATGTTCCTCGTCGATTGTATCCGGTGCTTCGGCATGGCGGCGATCGATTCGATGGCCAACAGGCCGAGGACAAGGGGACATGGATTTAGAGCGGATCGGGAGGTAGAAGTCGATATCAAGGTTCTTCCACTCGGGGTAGAAGTCGGGCTCGGGTTTTCACCGACCCACCAGGGATGCTCGAGCTTCCAATGCGGTTGTGGCGGTATTCTACTAGTCATTCCTACGAGGCTCGTGTTTTGATAGATCCGGGTGCTACGCACTCATTTGTCTCCCCTGTGTTTTCCATGAGATTGGGTAGAAACCCTACAACTCTAGAATGCCCTTTGTCGGTAGCTACCCCACTTAGTGACAACATAGATGTAGATATGGTTTTTCCGGGTAGCCTAGTAGTAGTGGATGGAAAGATCCTCCCAGCAGACTTGGTTCCTTTACCAGTAATGGATTTTGATGTAATTTTGGGGATGGATTGGTTGGCAACTCATTATGCCACCTTAGACTGCAGGAACAAAAAGGTGTATTTCCACATACCTGGTGTGGAAGAGTTTAGCTTTGATGGTGACAGGAGCGTGGCTCCATGTAACTTGGTGTCAGTAATTAGTGCTAGAAAAATGTTGAGGCGTGGATGCCAAGGGTATTTGGCATTGGTGAGAGATACATCTGTAGAAGGTGTCAACATGGAGAATGTTCCTGTTGTCAGAGAATTTATGGATGTCTTCCCTGAGGAGCTTCCAGGGTTGCCACCAGAAAGGGAAATAGAGTTCTGCATTAATGTTGTTCAGGGTACACCTCCCATATCCATGCCACCCTACAGGATGACACCAGCAGAATTGAAAGAGCTAAAGGAGCAACTACAGGAGCTTTTGGACAAGGGTTTTATAGGTCTGAGCACTTCACCCTGGGGTGCTCCGGTGCTATTTGTAAGAAAGAAAGATGGGTCATTGAGGTTGTGTATTGACTACAGACAGCTGAACAAGGTGACTGTGAAGAATAAGTATCCATTTCCTCGGATCGATGATCTGTTTGATCAGATCCAAGGAGCTAGATTCTTTTCCAAGATAGACCTGCGATCAGGCTACCATCAGTTGAGAATCAGGAATGAGGACGTGTCCAAAACGGCATTCAGGACAAGATATGGTCATTATGAGTTGTTGGTGATGTCTTTTGGACTCACTAATGCACCAGCAGCCTTCATAGACTTGATGAATAGGGTGTTCAAGCCTTTTTTAGACCGTTTTGTCATCGTATTCATAGATGACATTTTGGTATACTCTCGGACCGAGGAAGAACACGTGTGGCACTTGAGGATGGTGTTGCAGACTTTCAGGGAGCACCAGCTATATGCCAAATTTTTGAAATGTGAATTTTGGCTAGAAAGCATCTCATTCTTGGGACACGTGGTTTCTAGTGAAGGTATTCAAGTGGATCCCAAGAAAATTGAAGCGATGGCCCATTGGCTTAGGCCTACATGATCCAGCGAGGTGCGAAGTTTTACGGGTCTAGCTACTATAGGCGTTTTGTACAGGATTTTTCCAGGATGGCAGCTCCCCTAACTAAGTTAACCCGAAAGAATGTTCCATTCATTTGGACAGATGACTGTGAGGAGAGTTTCCAGAAGCTTAAGGAGTGTCTAACCACTGCCCCTGTGTTGACACTACCTAAGAGTGGTGAAGGATACTCCGTGTACTATGACGCCTCCAGAGTTGGCCTAGGCTGTGTTTTGATGCAGAATGGAAAAGTAGTGGCTTATGCTTAAAGACAGCTGAAAAGGCATGAGCAGAACTACCCCACCCATGATTTGGAAATGGCGGCTGTAGTCTTTGCACTAAAAATCTGGAGACACTACCTGTATGGTGAAGTGTGCGAGATATACACCGACCACAAGAGTTTGAAGTACATCTTCCAACAGAGGGATTTAAACTTGAGACAGAGAAGATGGATGGAGCTTCTGAAAGACTATGATTGCACCATCCAGTACCACCCTGGAAAGGCCAATGTAGTAACAGATGCTTTGAGCAGAAAATCTTCTGGCAGTTTGGCGCACATTTCAGCAGAGAAAAGACCGTTGATTCAGAAAATACATGAGTTGATGGATCAAGGTTTAATCTTAGATCTTTCAGATGAGGGGATATTGCTGGCTCATTTTTCAGTGAGGCCAGACTTGAGAGACAGAGTTAGAGTTTCCCAGCACAGAGACTAACAATTGATGAAGATCATAGAAAAAGTACAGCAAGGTGAAGGTGGTGAGTTTGGATTTGCCAATGATGGTGCCTTAGTGCAAGGTTCTAGGATATGTGTGCCCGATGTGGACAATCTCAGAAATGAAATCATGCGAGAGGCACACTATACACTGTACAGTGTCCACCCAGGCTCCACCAAAATGTACCATGATGTGAAGGATAGCTATTGGTGGAATGGCATGAAGAGAGACATAGCAGACTTTGTGTCTAAGTGCTTGACTTGTCAGAAGGTGAAGTTTGAACACTAGAGACCATCAGGAAAGCTGCAAGAGCTCCCTATCCTAGAATGGAAGTGGGAAATGATTACCATGGATTTTGTGACTGGGTTGCCTCGTACCACGCGAGGATCTGATTCGATATGGGTAATTGTAGACCGCCTAACCAAATCAGCTCACTTCTTGCCTGTGAAGACTACATATTCTGTGGCACAGTATGCTCGGCTCTACATCCGAGAAATAGTCAGATTGCATGGAGTTCCGGCTTCCATAATATCTGACAGAGGACCCCAGTTCACTTCTCGGTTTTGGAGAAAGTTGCAGGAGGCACTTGGAACACAGTTGAACTTCAGTACGGCTTTCCACCCTCAGACAGACGAACAGTCCGAAAGGACAATCCAAACACTGGAAGACATACTTCGCATGAGTGTCTTGGATTTTGGAGGTCAATGGGATGATCAGCTAGCTTTGGTGGAGTTTGCCTACAACAACAGTTACCATTCCTGCATAGGGATGGCACCCTATGAGGCACTATATGGAAGGAAGTGTAGGTCTCCTCTGTGTTGGACAGAAATGGGGAAAGCGAAGGTGCATGATGTAGACCTAGTGCAATACACTTCAGAGGTAGTTCCTTTAATTAGGGAACGATTGAAAACAGCTTTCAGTAGGCAGAAGAGTTATGCAGACCCCAGATGAAGGGATGTGGAGTTTGCAGTAGGCGACTATGTATTCCTGAAGGTTTCTCCAATGAAGAGACTCATGAGATTTGGAAAGAAGGGTAAGTTGGCACCTCGGTATATCGGACCTTTTGAGGTTACGGATAGAGTTGGAGCTACCACCCAACCTTTCTCATGTTCATCCCGTATTTCACATCTCCATGCTCAGGAAATACATTCCAGATCCTTCTCATGTACTACAACCGGAGGTAATAGAGCTAAAGGAGAATTTGACATTTGAGGAGCAACCTGTAGCCATAGTGGACTACCAAGTGAGACAGCTAAGATCAAAACAGATCCCTATGGTTAAGTCTTGTGGAGGAGCCAGTCAGTGGAAGAGTGCACCTGGGAGTCAGAATGGGACATACGTAGCAAGTACTCTTATCTGTTCAATGTATAATCATATACTTTATTCTGCCTTGTGTAAAATTCGAGGACGAATTTTCTGTAAGGGGGGAAGAATGTAACACCCCAAAATTTTAAATTTTATTATTTTATGAGCATTTTGGTATTTTAATTTTATTTAAATTTTAGGAATTTTTTTTTGAGATTTTTTGGATTTTAAAAATCGGGTTCGATTTTCCGAAAATATAAACTTTGATGATTTTTAAAAATTAATTTAAAGACCACGTGGCAAAACTAAAAATATATTTGGAGTCTACAAATTTTTCTGAGTTTTCTGGAATTTTTTCGAAATTTTTGGACCTTGTTTTCGATTCCGAGGCATAGTAAAAATTCAAAATTTTGTATTCCGAATCGAATCGGCCGAATCGAACCGGACAGGATCGGACCGGTCGAATCGGACCAGCTCCTTTTTCTTCTTCTCTTTTCTTCCGCGCATCCCGACCTCCTCCCCTTCTCTCTCTCTTTTCTCTCTCCTCTCTCCTCCCTCCTCCCCTTGTCGCACCGCCACCTCCCATGCCTCCCCACCTCACCGGCGCCCCACTTCAGCCCTCCCCCACGGCCGGCCGCCGCCTGGAACGCCGGAAAACGGCCCCAGAAACAACGCGCAGCGCCCGCGCGACTCCTCGGCTTCCCGATCAAAATTCGGCCGATTCGGCCACCAATTGAACCGAGTCTTATGTCTAAAATCATCTACTCGTCGAGAGCTTTCCATAGACACTAAGAACACCGAAATCCATTAAGCGGTTTGTCCAATATTTGCCTAGGAAGTTTTAGCCCATTTTAACTTTCGGGCTAGATTTCTCGCAAATCGTGAATCCCACGAGAAAACCGAGAGTACCAGAGCGCTCCACTCGTCGAGAGCTTCGCGGCGACATAAATTTCGAATTTTTTCGACACCATTTTTCGGTGGGTCCCACGGAACTTCGCAGTGTCTTTTCGAGCATTAAATGAGCTTAGAAAATTCTGAAAAATTTATGTACTAACCCCCGTGTCGTGGGCTTCGTGTAGGTATCCTCAATTCGCGAAAATTCGACAGTTGTCCGGGTTTGTGAATTTCCGGTCAGAAAGACCCGTTATCGGAAAAGTCTCCGAATTGGATCGAGGTTTTGGCTATCCCCCCATTGTCAGACGTCCCGAGCGCGTTCCCGAAGTCAGAATCGGCAAAGGTAAACCCAAACCTTATTTTTTTGTAATTTTCTAGTGCTTAAATATGATTAAAAATTCATAAAATATTCGTGGTAGCTCAGAAAATTATGATTCTTTTTGCAATAGCCTAGTAATATTGCTAACGACCGCGGGGAAAAGTTTTAGAATTTTTAGAGCTTGTTTGGGTAGTTTTTGCAAAAATGATGAATTATAAGGACTAAATTGAAATTTTACATATTGTGATGGATGACTGATTTGATGGGCGGGAGAGTGTGTGATGTGATTGAGTTGTGAATATATGGATTGTGAATATAGAAGTGTGTTTTGAGCCATTTTGCAGGTTGGGTAGGTCCTAGGTATAAGGGAGACTCTGTCGGATTTTCGGCACGACTTAGGACGTATTTGGTCTTTTCTTAATTGTATTGAGTCATTTGTATTAAATAATTGTAATGTAATTGTCAGGTGAGCCGGGACAGCCTTCTTCCTCCGCCCAGCCGCCACAGTGACCGTTGTCAAGTCTGTGAGTAAAATATTAATTTTAATTGTAATTTCACTATTATTATATGTTCAAGCATGCCCATGCATCACTTATATGCATATATCTATGTAGATAAACTTTAGGCACGATTTATGTTGCATTCATAACTGTGAAAGTGCCATGTATGTTGTTGTGGTAATTTGGAGCAGTGTGCGTGCGTTGGCGTGCGTGTGATGTGGTGTGGACTATGGATAGGACGGGTAGACACGGCTTGAGATCTTCGCTGGGACCTGGTCCTTCGGGGTAGACACGGCTTGAGTTCTTCGCTGGGACCTCGATTTGGTTATTAAGTGAAAGTCCGAGCTGAGTTCTTCGCTGGCACAGTTGGAATTAAGAGAGCTGTATAGGGGATCAGCTCCCATATATATTATGATTGATATTACCGAGTGCGTGAGTGCTCCAAATTACCTTTTTGATGTTATGATGTGAAATTATTACTGGTGTTGCATTTCACTTCACAGGGTGCATTAGTTTTAGATAGTTATAGAGATTATGGTTAAAATTGATATTTTACTCTCTGAGTCGAACGCTCACTCCTGTTCAATATTTTTTTCAGGCTACAGGAGGATTTTATTGTGGTTAACCTGCTTTCCCCCTTCGCATGTTGTTTATCAATATTTATGTAATTTTATTTACTCCTAGAATTTCCGCATGTGTTAAAAGTATTTATTTGATTTTGGTCTGTAATTTTATTACCATGTTGGACCTGTAAACGTATAATGATATGCATGTTTGATGGATTGGATGAGGGAGCTGAGCTCCCATATGTTTTTATGATGATATGAGTAAGTGGAGGGTGAGCTGAGCTCCCCAATTGAGTATTTACTGTGTTTACAGGTCGGGTGAGTCAAAAACTCCCCGTTGGTAGGTCCATTTTATGGCCGAACTCTGTCCGATTGATTTCTTGAAATTGCGCCCAAATGGGCCTTAGAGTTGGGTTAGTAAATAGTTAGGCTTACTACGGGCCTCGGGGGCTTTAGGCTGGCCTAGGTCCTAGTGCCGGTCCGGCCCATAGGTTGGGTCGTGACAATATAATTTTTGGGGCTACTAAAGAATCTCTTTGCAAGAAATTTTCTAAGATTATGCAGAATGAATTTGAGATGAGCATGATGGGGGAGCTCACATTCTTCCTTGGACTTCAAATTAAGCAAATGAAAGATGACATCTTCATAAATCAATCAAAGTACATCAAAGATATATTGAAGAAATTTAAAATGGAAGATTTGAAGAGCATGGGCACTCTTATGAGTTTAACAATTAAAATGGACAATGATGAAAAAGGTAAAGAAGTAGATACAAAGCTTTATAGAGGTATGATTGGCTCTCTTTTATATCTTACTGCTTCTAAACTAGGCATAGATTTTAGTGTTTGCATGTGTGCAAGATTTCAATCATGTCCAAAAGAATCCCATCTAAGTGCAGTTAAAAGAATCTTCAAATACCTCATTGGCACACACTCAATTGGTTTATGGTATCCAAAATGTGAATCATTTGATCTTGTTTGTTATAGTGATTCAGATTTTGCTGGAAGTAGATTGGATAGAAAAAGTACTTCAGGTACTTGTCAATTTCTTGGTTTTGCACTAGTTTCTTGGCATAGTAAGAAACAAACTTCAGTGGCTCTGTCTATAGCTAAGGTTGAATATATAGCTGCTATTAGTTATGTTGCTCAAATTTTATGGATGAAACAACAATTGAAAGATTTTGGTTTAAAATATAATCTTGTTCCAATTATGTGTGATAACACAAGTGCAATAAACTTGATTAAAAATTCAGTCCAACATTCAAGAACAAAACATATTGAGATCATACATCATTTTATTAGAGATCATGTTCAAAATGGAGATATCAAAATTGAATTTGTTACTACTAAAAATCAACTTGCAGATATTTTTACACAACCACTCAATGAGGAAACTTTTTGCAAAATTAGAAGGGAAATTGGCATGAGTAAACCACTTGCTTAAAATTCAATTCATGTAGATTCAATATATTTGCATATTATAGAATGTGTGAGTAATTTGTTGTGATATTAATTTGCTAAGAAAACTCTATATAATAGTAGCTAACTTATTTTTGTATTCTTGAAAATTAGTTTACTAAGTTGTATGCTACTGTTGCATGCCTAAAATTAGTTTGTTGTATCGTGTACTGTTCAAATTTTAAGCAAAAAAGTGTCTGTGCTTTAAACTTTTTACGTGCCAATCAGTTTACTTACTCATTTACATTATATATATATATATATATATACACACTAAAATAAAAATAAAATTCAAATAAAGTATTCTAGAAGAGGGAAAGCGCGGGACTCAAGAAAAAAAAATCAATTTTTCATCAACTGCTACACGAAACCTTAGCCCTTTAGTTTTTTTTTTTTCTCTCTCGCCATACCCGACTCCTCTCTCACCTTCTTATCGGTTCTCGGTACCAACCTTACCCATTTTTTTATCAAATTTTTCTTCATTATACCGACCCATCTACTTCGAGCGCCTCTCTCACTCTCTAATTCCTCACTCATTTCTCATTGCGTCGGAACCCATCTTTCCCGATACCTCACTGCTTCTAATTCGCCATTTATGGCTCGCACCAAAAGAAAAACCCCAGCCACAACCTCGCCGTCCTCTTCTTCATCTGAAGAACTCCTTGTTGCTGCCTTAAAGAAGAAATTGAATGAAAAGAGGAAAACACCAGTAACTGAGTTTAACAGTGTATGCTCTAACCCCTCTGAGGAAGTCGAACCTGCGGTGATGGCACCAAAAAAGAAAAAGGGAAGGAAAGTGCGTGGGATTGACATTCAACGTGAAAAGGGTGCTTCAAAATCATCGAGCTCTCTTGTTGACAAAGCACTTCTAGACTGTAAGTTCATAAAATGGGACAATTTTGATCATATTGATTTTCAATTTAAGGAACTCTTTGAATTTCAGGAATGGCTGACTGTGTGTGAATTCACTGATGTTTATTATCCTAGACTAGTCCAAGAATTTTATAGAACTTTAGAAATTGTCAATGAAGAAAACAGATTTAAGGTTTCTTTGAATGACAAAGTGTATGATGTTTCTGTTGAGTTGATTGCCCATGCCTTAAAATTGCCGAATGATGGAAATAGAATCTCTGCTCATAGAGATGTTGCTAGAGTTTTAGGTTTTAATTTGATTGAATTTGAAAGTGAAGTTTTTCCTGCCAACACTGCCACTAGTGAAAAATCTACTAGCACTAAAGCCCTTCAACACATTAAGATTATTCACAGTATAGTGAATTATATATTTTGTCTTAAATCTGGTAGTTATGGATATTTGAGTTATTTGGATATGTGCATCATGTGGCATATTGTTAATAAAGAGTAAGAATGATTTTGGCATATCTGATTTTCAAGAATATGTGTAAAGCTTATGGGATTGGTAAATTACCCTATGCACACCTCTTAACTGCCTTGTTTAGAGAATTGGAGATAAATGTCTCTAAGGAGAGTTCTAGGGCAGATTTACTTGTGCTTAGAGAAATTCATTCTGATAATGATGGCAGAAAGAAACGTTTTGAAAAAGGTGGATCCTCTAAAGCCAAAGTTGATTCAGATTTCCAAAGTGAGATTATGAGTGAGCTTCAAGGACTAAGAACATTTATTAATGAGAAATTCAGTACATTAAGTTAGTCTATTGAACTTCTGAGGAAATTTTTGGATATTGTTGATTATAAAGTAAGTCATTTACTTACTCAAAATGAGGAGTTAAAGAAACAGATTGCAGATCTTAAGCAGGCACAAGGAACTGATTTTGCAACTAAAGTTGAGACTGATGTACATGCAAATGATCCTTCTACTCATGATGGTAGTGCATTTGATCATGATAATATTGAGTGTGGAGGCACTCAACTTGGTGAGTCTACTGTTGCTGTAGAGCATGAAAGTGAACAGGTTGTAGAACCTGTAGCTGAGCCTACTATTGAACTTGAGAGTGAACAAATTGTAGAACCTATAGTTGAGTCTACACAGAAGAAGGAAGACTCTTTAAAGGATCAGTAGGAGAATGCTCCACCTAAACCTTCTGCAACTGAAGCTTCTCAGGCTAAGAATAGCAAGAAAAGAGTTAAGTCTACAGTGTCCAATCCATATCAGACTCTGGTTGCTGCTCTTCAAAGCCCATCTGATGAGGATGAATCACAGGAGCATGATTCTTTGGCTGACCAAATTTCTCAGCCTCCTGTTGCCAAACGCTCCAAGAAGAAGATGGTGCCTTCCAAAGCTATTCGAAGGAGTAAGATGCTTAATGTTTAGAAAATGATCTGCTTTTTTAGTTTACTAATATGTTTACTACTGTTGTTGAATGATTTTTCAGTTTGCTACTGTTTACCTTACTGATTTTCAGTTTATGCTTACTTGGTTCTTTTTGGATCAATATCTCCCGTTTACGTTTTGGCAGATGACAAAAAGGGGGAGAATGGATGTGTGCTTTTGTTTTGAAAAATTGGATGTGTGCTTATATTTTTTGAAAATGGAAGTATGCTTATGTTTTAGAAGTGTGTATGCAAACTATTGTGGCTTATGTGTGCAAACTATTAAGTTTAATATTTTGCATATTGAAACTATGGATATCTCATGAATATTTCTTGTAGCATAAATTTAGGGGGAGTTTTGTATAGCTATTAATACTTTTACTTTTTAAACTTGTGTGCATACATTTAGGGGGAGCAATTCCCGCATACTAACATGCTTGGTTATACATAAACTTACGCACACTTTTATTTATCCTTGATTAATGATTCAATTGAGTTTTGTCATCATAAAAAATGGAGAGATTGTTGACCCCGTGTAGCTCAAAATGAGTATTAATTTTGATGATAACAAAACTCAAATAGAATCTATCTAACTCAATTTTAAGTGATGTGTAGATTCTTTCTCTTATTTATGAAAAATATTTGAGGTTGCATCTAAGGAGGAAGAGCACTCAAAGGCATCTCAAGATGAATCAAAGTTGAGAAAGAATAAGATTATGAAAGCTAAAACTCAAAGTAAAAGTATAAAAGTCATAAAGTAAGGAATTGGGTCTTAGGACTTGTGTAAAAAGAATAAGATAAAAGTTTTAGTCAAATGGAGCTCAAAATTAATTTTTCCATCAATTAATTTATAAAATTTTCTCTCATCATGACCTTGGATATTACTACAACTCAACTCAACTCAACTCAACTCAACTAAGTCTTTATCCCAAAGATTTGGGGTCGGCTATATGGATTCGCTTTCTCCACTCTAAACGATTTTGGGTTAAATCTTCAGAAATGTGTAGTGCTTTTAAGTCATATTGTACTACTATCCTCCAAGTCAATTTAGGTCTACCCCTTTTTTTCTTTCTATCCTCTAACCTAATGTGATCTACTTGTCTAACTGGAGCCTCCGTATGTCTACGCTTCACATGACCAAACCATCTTAATCTCCCTTCTCTCAACTTATCTTCAATTGGCACCACTCCTACCTTTTCTCTAATACTCTCATTACAGACTTTATCTAGTCTAGTACGACCACTCATCCACTTTAACATTCTCATCTCTGCAACTCTTATCTTAGACACATATGACTCTTTCAGTGCCCAACACTCACTACCATATAACATAGCCAGTCGTATGGCTGTACGGTAAAATTTTTCTTTCAACTTATTGGGAATTTTACGATTACATAAAACTCTCATGGCACGTCTCCACTTCAACCATCCGGCTTTAATCCTATGACTAACATCCTCCTCGCATCCCCCATCTACTTGAAGGACTGAGCCTAGATATTTAAAGTGATTACTTTGGGACAGTACCACTCCATTCAAATTAACTCCTTCCCTATCACCAGTTTGGCCTTCACTGAACTTGCAATGCATGTATTCTGTCTTCGTTCTACTTAACTTAAAACCCTTTGATTCTAAAGTACTTCTCCAAAGCTCTAGTTTTCTATTGACTCATTCTCATGTCTCATCTATCAGAATAATATCATCCGCAAATAACATGCACCAAGGAATACTCTCTTGTATATGTTTCGTCAATTCATCTAAAACTAATGTAAAAAAGTAAGGGCTTATGGCTGATTCTTGGTGTAATCCAATTGAGATCGAAAAATCTCTTGTGTCTCCTCCCACTATGCGCACAATAGTAGTTACTCCTTCGTACATATCTTTCAATACTTGTATGTACCTAATAGATACCCTCTTTTGTTCTAACACATTCCATAAGACATCTCTTGAAACACTATCATAAGCCTTCTCCAAATCAATAAAAACCATGTGTAGATCTTTCTTCACATCTCTATATTTCTCCGTCAAGCTTCTAATGAGAAAGATTGCTTCCATAGTTGAACGACCGGGCATGAAACTAAATTGATTGAGAGAGATAGAAGTATCATGACGTAGTCGATGCTCCACAACTCTCTCCCACAACTTCATAGTATGGCTCATGAGTTTAATTCCCCTATAGTTTGAACAACTCTGTATGTCCCCCTTATTTTTAAAAATAGGTACTAAAATACTCCTCCTCCATTCATCAGGCATTTTCTTTGAGTTTAGAATCTTATTAAATAATTTAGTTAACCATGCCACTCCCATATCTCCCAAACATTTCCACACTTCAATTGGTATTTCATAAGGTCCACAGGCTTTACCCACCTTCATTCTCTTAAGTGTTTCCTTTACTTCTAAAGATCTAATCCTTCTAGTATAATTCACATTCTTTTCTATTGTTCTATAGTCTATATTCACTCTATTACCATTTTGACTATTATTAAAGAGATCATTAAAATAATTTCTCCATCTTTCTTTAATGTCCTCATCTTTCACCAACACTTTTCCTTCTTTATCCTTAATGCACCTAACTTGATTCAGATATTGACATTTCCTTTCTCTTCTCCTTGCTAATCTATAAATATCTTTCTCCCCTTCTTTAGTTCCAAGTTTCTCATATAACTTTTCAAAGGCCTGTGCTCTTGCTTGACTAACTGCCTTTTTTGCCTCTTTCTTTGTTATCTTATACTGTTCATATGCCTCATTATTATCACATTTAGGTAATTTCTTATACCATTCTCTTTTTCTCTGCACTGCCTTTTGTACTTCCTCATTCCACCACCATCTCTCTTTTGAGGGTGGTCCATGTCCTTTAGACTCTCCAAGTACTTTTCTAACTACTTCTCTAATATTTGATGCCATCTGTATCTACATATCATTGGCCTCTATATCCAGCTTCCATACTTTGGACTCGAGAAGCTCATTTTTGAACTTCACTTGCTTTACTCCTTTGAACTCTCACCACTTTGTTCGAGCTACACTATTTCTTCTGACCTTACTTAAATTGTTCCTAAACTTGACATCCAAGACCACCAACCAATGTTGACTTGTTAAAAAATTAAATTAGATTTTTCTTAAGGTCTAAATTAGATTTTTAAAGTTTACAATTTGAAATAGGCATCTGGTAAATTAGTTTGCTAACTTATTTGTTAAAATATTAGTTTGTTAATGTGTTTGCTAAAATTATAGTTTGCTAACTAGTTTACTACTGTCGCCAAAAATTTCATTAGTTTGCTAAATAATCATAGCTGCTCTACTTCGTATAAAAAGACAAAATAACGGCTATTTTGCCTAGAATAGAGTGTAGAACGTTCCAAAAGGGTTTCAAATAGTTTAAAATGATTTGGGACTATAAATACACCTTCTTTACTTCATTTTACACTGGATGAAAGCTTACAATTACACTCCAATCTTGATTTTTCATTTATTGCTTTCATTCAAGAGCTTTAAAGTGTTTGAGCTACTATTGGCAAATCAACTCATCTCTTCTTTATAGTTTGATTTGTATTGAGTAAGAGTGAGCGTTAAAACATTAAATTGCATTTAAAAGAGGTTGTACAAGTACTTATTGAAACTTGAGAGTGTGAGTGCTTGAGATAGCACTTGTCTAAGGGTTCAAGCTACCTTGGTAAAAGCTTATTGTTGAAAAAGTTATAAAGGGCTTTTGGTCTCTTGCTTTTAAAAGAGAAGTGGAGAGAAGACTCAAACAGGGTTCTTTGAGAGAGTGGATATAGGCTAGTTAAGCTGAACCACTATAAAAATTATTGCGTTTGATTTCTCTAACCTTAATCTCTTTACTCTTGTGTAATTTAAATTCTATGCATGTTATGTTAAAAATTGTTATAAGTATTGATTGAGGCTCGAATTGCAATTTAGAGATATATTCTTGAAACACATATCACTTTCACTATATGTATATAGGAGCACCTAGTTGAACAAAGCCACAATTGTTTATTAGGCTATAAGCAAGGGCCGAAAAATTGGTTAAGTTCAATTCACCCCTATTTTAGGACAACAATTTATATTATCATATGGTTAGATTTGTCACAATCAACATTAAAAGATTAAGCCTGATAAATTCGTTGATTGAATTTGTTTTAGCTGTTTAATGGGGGAATTAATGGGAGATTAATTTGATTTGCATAGGCACATCACTCGAAAGAAATTGCATATTTACAATCTGGCACTTGCAAAGGAAACCGATCAGTTATCACAACAATATATACATAACATGCGCACAGGAGAAGAGATGCTTCGAGAATTCATAAGCAGAATTTTGTCCATTCGACCTTCTATTCACAAATCACGCACACTTCAAACAAACAACTATATAAACAACACTCTTTCTGTTTCAATTTCCTGGTTCTTGAAGTCTCTTCTCTGTTTTTTCTCCCTTTAACCTTATCCACCATAGCACTCCCAGGAACGTGCACAGAACTTGGATCCACATGTTCTCCAGAATTCTCTTCCATACTTCCCAATCGCCTCTTCACCTCGTCAGACTCTGTCACTTTGCCCATTGGTTTATCTGCCTTCTCTGCTTCTGGCTTTTTCTTATGTAAAGCCTCTGAAATAAGTTCAGATAAGGCCCCATCTTCCTCGCCAGGCTTCAACTTCTCTGCCACATAATCCTTAACCGACACCCCTCTATCTTGCTTGTTGGCCTTGCGTTCTACTTCAAAGCCAGTGCCAGCGCGAGTTCCATGCATTTTTGACATCACGGTGCTGCCTGTCTCGGCAACTTTCTCATAAGCAGGAGAGAGTCTCTCTGCCACATTTGTCACAATTCTCTTCCCATATTCCATGGGTGATGCAGCCTTGGCCTTGTCTTGTCTTTGATGCATTTCACGTTCCTTTGCATCGTCTTTCTCTTCATATCCAAGCTTGGAAGCTACAACATTTGTTGCAGAGATTGCTTTACCGGCGACTGCAGAGGTGGCGGAGGATATTTTCTCTACGTAGCTGCTCTGTTTTGATGCTTTCTCACCCGTATCATAACTAGGGAGATCTTGGGATTTCCCGGAAGCAATCTTGGAAACTAATCTAGGGTTTTCTTGGAGGTTATGGGTATCGGAGGAGTTGGCTCTGGAGAGAATTGGTCATGGCTTAGAACGAAGGATTGGAGTAACTCCTACTTCTTCACCACCTGCAATATATATATATATATATATATATATATATATATATATATATATATATATATATATATATATATATAAGCATATCAATTAACCATTTAAGTCCCTGACTATTTGGAAAAGAAAATTATTGAAGGCAAAATAGTCCAATAACCTCATTAAGTAAATATGAGACCTCTTCAAGATCTTACACACGTAGAAATTGATATCGGCTTCTTATATGATTACCTGCACCAGTTGGATCGGAGACTTTGTCTGATAATTGGAAGGATTGTGATCTCCAGGTCTATCTTTTCGTGCATGAGGATCCTCTTCCAAGCCTGTTGGTCTTTCCAAATTGACTTCTGTTTGTCCTCGAATCGCCTCTTGTTCCCGAGCGAAAGTTCCAATTGGATCAGTACCTTTTGTTTGTTCCACAATCCCAGGAGAAATGGATTTAGGCTTGTTTAGTGGAGTATGAGGCACTTCCTTAATATTACTCGTTTCCCAGCAGCAACTTTAAGTTGTCCTGTATATTCCTGTTTCACAGGGACAAAGCTCTTCATTGAATCAGTTTCTTTGGCTTGGGAGTTTTCGAAAAATCCTCTTGCCCAGGCATAGAGCCCCTAATAGGAGCAGACTCGAAAGCTGCAGATAGATTTTAATTGTATTCGAGATCAAACTTATTATTCACATTAAATACTTGTAATTTAGTGATATTCTAATCCTGAAGCACTATATACTTGATCCTCCTCCTCCATTGCGAACTTCAGGGTCATCAAATTCTTCATTCTTATCATCTTCCTTGTCCAGGTCATGATCATCAGGTATGTGACCTTCACGGTGTAAGTTCTGGTCATAGTTGTGGCCATGGCCATGCAATTTGAGAGTGTGCTTTATTTTCCTGGCCTTTGCCTTCACCTTCTTCAACACCGACTTCTCTTGGTGATGCTCATTTTCACCTTCTGCCGCCAAATTAAAGAAATAAACATCACAGTAATTGCCAAAACACAGAATTCCCGCTTAGAATTTCAGTATTAATTTACAAAAATTGAGGAGATATAGTCCTTACCTGCAGCATGCAATCCAGCATTGTGCGGTTCTTGATCGTAGCGATGACCGTGTGGGCGTTCCATTTGTGAATCCATGTTGGAAACAATAAGCAAGAGATGAGAAGTGCACTTCTATTTGTCTGACGTTACTCAGAGAAGACAGAACAGATAAGCCCAAGGAAAAAAATTAGAATGTTTATAGAAGGACTGCAGTGCCACCTTTTGCATGGCTAATGTGTATTGATAGTACTAAAAAAATAATTTTTTTTTATATAAAGAAATAATTTTTTTATAATATAAAAAATAAATTTTATATAATTAATTATAAAAAAAATGATATATAAAATGTACTTAATAATTTTAATAATTTTTCTTTTGCATGGCGTTGGCTCTCTACCATATGATACGTTTTCTGATAACCGACACGTCTCCTGACACGTAGTTGTAGCTGCTTGTACACGCGGAGCTAAGGCCGTGGAAGATTTGGATAAATGTTTATTGAAAGAGCTTGTTACGAGCAAATATGAAAATGAATAGGATGGTACAGGAAGTGTGATTAATTTCTATCGATGACAATTACAGGGGGCGTGCGTCTGTTACATTACACAAGAACACAACGTTTACACGTATGCTTTACTTTACGTTAAAAGGATGGCACATTTAAACAAGGAATTTTCATCTGGATTCTGGACCATTTCCTTGCAAAAGGATTTTTGATGGTGGGGCCGTGGGGGATCGAAAATTAAATTAACGAAAAAAAGGAAAAATGAAAAACAAATCGCCGCTACCGACTCACCGTCGATAGAAAAGTAAATCAACGAAAAAAAACAAAAAAATAAAAATCGCCGTTGCCGGGGATCGAACCCGGGTCGCCCGCGTGACAGGCGGGAATACTCACCACTATACTACAACGACTTGATGTTTCAGGCAGCGATTTGTTTACTAATCATACTACTAAAGAGATAGACATCATGGGCTGTAACTTGTAATTATAACAAATTTTTGAAAAATTTATAATTTAATCTCCCCATTTTATTATCAATAATAATCTGATTCCTGTATTTATAAATTAAATTATTACATTAACTGATGAAAAAAATAAATTGGCCCTTTGGCTAAATTAATTCAAGATGCCGTTATTTAAGGTGAATATTTAAGCTTTCAAAAAAAAAAAAGTAAATATTTAAAGAAATTAATTTATTTAGAGTAAGTTTTAGGGTAATATTTTCTTTCTCTTACGGTCTCTTTCTTCCGCCTCTCTTTCTCTCTTCTACTTCTCCTATTTGTCACAACAGCAATACAGATACAGACAAGTGCTTTCTTCAGCAGCTACCTACGTGATGGCCTCTTCTTCTTCTTCTTCTTCTTCTTCTTCTTCTTCTTCTTTTTGTGGTTGGTGGTGGTGATCGGTTGGTGTGCTAAGTCTTGTATTAGGTTTGTTCTTCAAGTTCACAACTTTTGGGAACACACTGCAAATCAAATAAAGCAAGAGTTTTTTCTCCTGTTGTTAATTGAATCAAGAAAGGGTTAAGAATTGAATTACAGACCTTCAAAGACAAATGAGCTCTTATCAGAGCCAAGCTTGGCGATCTTCATTTTGGCCAAGTTGGATCAGCATTTCAAGCGACATTTTGATTAAAAGTGAGTTTCTTAAGATAGTACGAGGGGTTTTTCTCCGAAAAGGGAGGCAACGTGGGCCGAGTCAAGGAACTTAATCATCCGTTTGCAGATTGGTAACAAAGAGTCGAAGAATTCGGCCATGGACTCCCTGCTTGGGTTGCTCCAACAGGATGATAAGAGAAGATGTTGTGGCAGCAATTACAAGGGTTTCAACGATGGATAGTAGCAAGTACATGTTAATTGCGAAGGTCTTATTGCTTTTGAATCATTTGCCTCGGGTTCTGGAATCAATATATGGGTTTGCAGTGGAAAAAGCATGCAAGTTTTAAGCTTTTCTAAAGGGGGATTTTGACAAGTGAGTGCAGTTTAGCTATTAGATCCTTTTGATACAGAATTTTGATAAGAAATACCCTGCTTCGATATTGGCCTTGCTAGTGCATTCTAAAAAGTGTAGAAAACAAATAATCGGTGCTGATTCCTGTGTACATTTGGAGAAACTTTGTTGAGATGGATGTAGAAGGGGCAAACAACCTTTTGGACGGTCTCGGCCGGCATAAGTTTTGGGCTTTGCCTCGCCATAGCAGCCATAGAATTCTTGAATTGGTGCATCATTGTGGGAACAGATGGGATCGGGTTTGTGAGGCTAGGTGTAAGAAGTGCACAAATTGTTCAAGTACAAATGTTTTTAACGTGTTTTAGTCATTAGAAGAGTTTCTCTCTTTATGCAAAGGGAAACGGGCTTGACTCACCATAGAATTGAATTAATTCGAACGGAGAGACCTTAAGTTTTTTACCAAAGCAAACATCAAAAATGAAATAATTCAATTTTTAATATATACAATCAAATTATTACTACTGGACCCCTTCCATTTCTGTTACTATATCTAAGTATCTACTACGGATGAAGTCTAGAGGAGGAGGAGGAGCTTCCTAAATAAAATGGTAAATTATAAGTTAACTTGCGAGGTATGCTAAAAATTATAAATCATTTCATTTGTTTTTAATTTAAAATAAGTCAATTTTGAAATTTAATTTTATCTATAAAATAATATTTTTATTAAAATTATATTCAATATATTGTTAGTGAATATAAAATGTTAAAAATGAACTAAATACTAATTTTTCCGATCTCTTTTTTTTTTTTTTTTAAAAACTTGTGTAGGCGCCAAATTCATTTCCCTTTTAAAAAACCAGTCCGTTACTTGTCTTTTTCCTAGCTTTCCTAACTAAAATTGCTCATAGTTCAGCAGAAATGCGAACTCGATTTCTCAACACCGATTACTTCACCTCCTATCACTCCCCAAACGAAACCCTAAGCTTCCTCAATCTCCCAGTTCCTCACCTTCCTCCTTGTTGTCTGCTGAACTTCGAAGATCATTTCTCTCGTTTCGATCCCGAAGCGAATATATCTCTTGAGGTTGAGAGATTGCCGATTGATTCTGCTTTCTCTAAGTTTATCTCACAAGTGATACCTGGAAAAATTGACGTTGACTATGAAGATTTCGAGGATCATCAGTTACGTAATGCCGATGATCGGAGGTGGTTTAGCTGTGGAAGTGAAGACATCCGATACTACGAGGTTATTGATTTAAATTTTTGATTTACTTTTTTTTTCCATTCCTGCGTATTCTCTTTCCCAAAAAATCATTTATTATGCTAAAAATTTGAAAATTACGAAAGATTATCGGTATTGGAACCAAAGGAGAATGCGGCAGCCCTTTTTTTTTTTAATTTTCCTTTTCTTCTAAGTTGATTAATATCTTCAATGCTGGTTAATAATCCGCGTTGAAATTTGAGAATTCAGGCCATTTCCCCCCATTTTTGTAGGTTTTGTATTCCTTTTAATTAGAAGTATTCGTTATTTTTTAAGATTGGATGTTAGAGGTGAAACAGTAAGTTCAGGCAAGCATCGTTGTGAATTGCTTAAGTATTTGATAGGGATTAACTTTCTTATGTTTGGTGTCTTATAAATTATCATGTATTTTTTAAATGAAGTGAAACCATTTTGACTCTTATCCTGTTTTCAAATTCATTTGCTAATTCTGCTATTTCTCAAATTATTTAGTTTAGGTACAACCATTTCCATATAATTAAAGATATAGAACTTCAAATTAAATTTTTAGGTTGTAAACATGTCAAGTGTGGTTTTGGAAAATAATTTCATAAGTTTTATGGAATGCATTTGTTCTGAACATCCTACAAGTGAAATCATGGTTGAATCCACCATAGGAACTGAGGGAGGACACTGCAGTGTTTTAAGTTGCTGGGAATTTTTAAGAGAAGAATATGATTCATTCGATTTTATTTAATAATCATTTTAAACATGAATAATTGGAGTTGTCACCCAATCTAGACAACTTTGTATTGTTTTGTTAATAAGATGGTGCATGTTATTGGCTAGCAAATGCTTTCTAATGACTGTTGGACCTGAACTTTCCTGGTGGAAATTGGGTTGAAGCGAATCTGAAGTTACTTGAGTTTGACCATTGGCATCTCATTAGTTGTGCACAATCCTATGTTCAATTTCAGAAAGAAGCCAAGCCTCTTTTTGAAGATACGGAAGAGGGGATTCAAAAATCATATAGATATGAAGCTCTGGAGGTTAAATTTTCATAATTGTCTCGGTGCCCTCCTTAAAAGATGATATTTGCTTCAGTTATTTTTGCATTTTGTGCTTGGGGTTTTCCCTGAAGTCCAGGCAATGCCATTGCAGAAAGATAGTGAGACTACCGTGGACGAGAAGCATATGCAGAGGCTTGTAGTCATCCAATTTGAAGCACCAGAACTTGATGAATTCTCGGTAAAGTGAAAGTCTACAGCAGTCTGTAAGATCTGCATTTTGTCAGAACTCTGTTCTTATGCATTGTGTAATTTTTCAGGAAGAAGTTTGCCTTTTTGAGGAGACCATGGAAATTCTTTCTGAAGTTCCAGAGATTGTGAGTGATCCAGTGAGTGCCTGAGTCACTTTATGTAACTCATAATTTTGTATAATAAAATAGAAGTAGAGTCTTTTATTTTCAAATTGCAGAAGTGTGTGTGTGTGTACACGGAATTAGATTGGGTAATGTAAGTTTATTACAATGAGAAGTTTAAACTCATCTAAGATTGATCTTTCTCACTACTCATTTCGGGTTCACTCTGGAAGATAGCTTGAAGTGCAGTTGTGCAGATTTTAAGTTTTTAGATATAACTAAAAAATTGCTGTCTTATTCTTCTTTTTTTCTTATTTGTTTTTCATTCAATGATTAGCTAGTAAAGGAGGCAAAAAAGAGTAAATAAGCTAATTAATTCAGTTAAGTTTTTGAAAGTTAGTTTACAATGTTCGTATCTCTTTATTCACTTAGCAACTTTCTTTCATTGCTTGCTTAGACTTAAGATCAGACTTTTGATAAAAGATTTTGCTATTTCAATTTTAGTTGATTCCATATATTTTACTATTTAGTTTTCCCACGTTTTTATGTTGCCTGCAGAATAATGTCACACTTCATCATTCTATCTATTCGTCTTTCTACATCCAGGATTCTGTCAGGCCCGGGCTTAAAATGCAGTACTTTGAGAAGGTGAAAGAATCAGTTTATTCAGTTGAAGATGTTACCTTAGAGTATGACATGGATGTAAGAGCTTGTGTGTTGGAAGATGATGATTCTGGTCATGAACATATGAACTTCCATTGTAACTTATTTCCTTTATTGGAAGTGGATGAGATAAGCCTGAGAACTTTCACAAACCTGTCCATGGAAGATGAACTTTTGTCATTTCTTGAAAATATGAAAACTCAATGGAGTCAGAATGATAACCTGCTTAGAGATGGGAAGGAGCTATTGGGATCCATGCAATATGATGTTTTGGAGTTACTTTCCAACCATTGTCTATCAAAGCAGTGCCTTGAAACTGAGCTGGCATCCACAGAAACAAACCTGGTGATGGATATTACAGGCATGGTGGAAAAAACGGACTCTGCATATTGTTCTTTATCAACAAGCCCATTTGTTTTTCAGGAATTTGAATTCCTTGAAGTGGACTCATCTCAAATTTATGAAGTCTTCTTTAAGATGCAAGCAACTGATGAGCCAGAAACAAGTGATTGGATGTTCAGAGCAGACAAGAACTTTAAGAATTTCAATGAATTGATTGTTAGCTGTGAGCTAGCTCTGGTGGATGACACATTTAAATCAATGCTTATACCTATTCAATCTGACCATGACAAGATTAGGTCATTGCATGCCATTGTTGAGGAAATACTAGCTGAACTAAAGCCAAAACACTTTTCAGCATCTGATGGGATATACTTGGATTGGCACCTCTTGGAAGATGATAAATGCAACAGTAAGATATTATCCTTATATCAGAATACGTTGGAGTTGGATTTGCACAACATTGATTTTGATTGGGAATCTTTTGACAAAGGAAAGTGGGTGGTAGATGTTATTTTATCTGATGAAGCTTTGAATGGGCCAAAAGTGGAAGAACATAAGGAATCACTGGTTATCTTATCTGAAGGCGTTTCCAGTGATCAACTTATGGGAGTTGCTTCAAGTATGGTGTTGGATGATAAATGCTCAAAATCAGGAAATTGGGAACATTTAGGTAAAGAAAATGCTGGGAAGGAGATGCTGTTATTCAAATCTATGTCAAAATTCAATGATCTTGAATTTTTCTTGAATCCTGGGAAAGTCACTGGTGGGGACATAAGTGAATCTGCAGTCAAGGAACATGGTACTAATGCTATATCTCCCAAGGTAAATTCTTCACAGATATGCTTGAAGAAGTCTGGTTTTTCTCATGTTAACTTTTTTTTTTTTCGGTGTCTTAATGGGAATAGAATAGAGGTCAACCTTAGGGAGTTTGTAATTAATCTCCTCATGTATGTTCTCAGTTCATCATCATAATGAAATGCTACTGAGATATTTCTCTTCATAGAATTAGTTTATCTCTGCCTAATATTGTTGTAGATTCTTCCATATGTTGTTTACATATTTTTGCAATTATAATTGTATGTACAATTAAATTGACACTAACCTTGTCATAGGAAGGAGAGTCTCATTCTATCCTTCAGGTGGAAAAAAATATGGATGACCAGAAGTTGAAGGAAGTGCTTAATGTTCTACCTACTGAGAACAAGCATTATGCAACAACTTCAGAAGCTGCAGATAAAGTAGAACCTTGCTATATGCCTATGGAGGTTCCTAATGTGTCCTATGCAATGAAATCAGAAAAGACTAGAGCATGCATGATGCCTTTCCCTGACACCATAGTTGTTGTGAATACTCAAAATCTTGACAAGGAAATGATAGTATCCAGAAGAAGTACGTACCAAAAAATTCTTGCAATGGAGAAAGAGGGATTACAAGTTTTGGAACGTGATTTAGATCTGCCTGTGGATGTTGTGATTATTTCTGCCATTTGCTTGGTGTGGTATCATTGCAGAAACATTAGAAAGAAAGCAACTACTGCATATGAAGCTTCTTCATGCTTGCCATTTTGCATTGAGAATATTGCTACAAATGTTTTGCCATTGCTAAGTTTCACTTTCAGCTGCTGCATTCTGGTAACTGCTGTCTGCTAATTGTGATTTTACTTATTATTCTGCATCAGATTATAAGAGTTATGCCATCTGCAGAAGTATAAAGTTTATGCATTTCTCATTTCTATGGGGTTCTTGAAGCGGCAACCCTTTAGCTTTCTTAATAGGAAAAAGCTTTCTGCTGAATTCATTGGTATACTCAAGTAGGTCTACCTTATTACTGTTGAAGCATTTTAGAACTACTCCTATATTTTACAAAACTAATTCCTCCTGCTTCTATTTATTATGTATAAAACTCTTCTGTTCTAAGAGGTTGGAAACACAGTTTTAGGGAGCACGCAGGAAAATATTTAAGAAGCAGTGCCAAAAAGAATGTCACAAGATTCATATTTTAATGATCCTGGTTTCTATTCAATTCATGGTATTTTGGTCTATTTGCTTCAACAATTTTTCTGTTTTTAACACATATACGCATATAAAAACAGTTTTTATTTTTTTTTTTTTTTTCTCTTCACAAGAGATTAGGGAT
Source organism: Hevea brasiliensis (assembly GCF_030052815.1). Taxonomy (NCBI): domain Eukaryota; kingdom Viridiplantae; phylum Streptophyta; class Magnoliopsida; order Malpighiales; family Euphorbiaceae; genus Hevea; species Hevea brasiliensis. The sequence goes on along the minus strand of NC_079505.1, from coordinate 87,141,075 downwards.
TTACCTTTAGATCTACAGATCATAATGGCAATATGGTTGACCAATACTTCAAAATTCTCTTCTTTAGGATTTTCTTGTCAACAAAAGTGCTTCATGGATAATTTGCTATTCTAAAACTCATATCCATATCTTTTGTTTATTTTTCTCAGGTGTTTGAGGGAGAGATCAACTTCCTTTCCACTGTAATGGAATCCTCAGATGGACTCTATGCAACAGCTGCAAGCCTGGGAATTGATTTGCAGCTTTTCTGTTCCTATTCATCTGAGTTGACTGATGAAATCATATTAAGCAATATTTTGTATGCTGCTAAGCTGTGCAGGGGCATATATCCTAAAATGCCTGAATCAGAAACTCTTGCAGAATCATTCCTTACGAAATTTCCTTCAGTAAATCCACTGACAGCTCATGCAATACTGTCTTCAGGAGGCATGCTTATTGAGTTTTTTGAGTGGTCAAATGAGCAAAGGATCCTTGCAGTCCAACATTATCATGTTCCTGAAGAAAGTATCGTTCTATTTAGTGCTTTTTGCAGCTATGGTGAACGGGAGGATTCTAAATCCATAATGACAGACTGCTCTTCTTCTGTATCCTCTGGTCCTGACTCCAATAAGTGTGATTTTATTGTTGCTTCTGAAACAAAACCACTAAAATGCATCCATATCTCCCCCAAACTTGGCATGCATATGGATGATACATGGCAGTTTGAACCCTTAAACCAGTTCCCTGATGATGTACAGGGTCCTTCCGGAGTGTTAAGGGGAGATGATTGTTGGATGTCGAGAGATACTGAGAAACTTGATGATTTGCAATGGCCGCGGCCATTTTTGAAAGATTTGTTTGGTCAAAAACAGGGATTGGATATTGCACAGATAGTGGATTCTTCTACTATCTCCAAGCCATATGATTCCCAGAACTCCAAAGGTCCTGTGATATTAGATGAAGTTGAAAAGCCAAGGTTATATTTGAATGATAAATTGTGGGGTCAAAATGAGGGATCAGAAAGGAAAATCAATAACAAGGTGGACTGGAATAAAACAAGTCAATCTGAGAATCTACATGAGGACTTTTTAGGTGAAGTTATTGACCTCACTGATATTCTCGGTAAGGATGTTCCTCCTATCACTAACTCGATGTGTTTCTCAACTTGGCTGCCAGAAACAGAACAAGACTCCACAAGAAAGTCGGCTACAAGAAGATTGTCATTTGGTAAAATCAATCGCCCTACTTTTCCTACGGCTGCTGCAATCAACCCTGGTTCAGATTTATTGTCCTCTGTAAAAGTTCACAGACAAAGTTTACATCAAAATAGCAGCTACGCTGATACTGGCATGCCTTTAAAGCACCCAAAAAAGCCGTTGGAAGATATTTTAATGCAAGGATCTGTAAGAAATACCATCAAGTTGGCGTTAAAAGAGGAGGTATCCCCTTATGGTGGAACACCTCTTTCTAAAGCAATTTATTCTGACCATCCACAACCAGGTTCACCCTGGACAATAGAGTTTCTTAATAGAATCCGGGAAAAGAGAATGCGGCAGCAGTCTCTTCCACGTGATGCATCAACCCCTGATTTTGGGTGTTCGGGCAGTATATCAAAAGTTACTAAGCGAAGAAGTCCATCCATTCTTGAGTTTTTCAAGTACAAAGGGGGCAGTAATCCTGGGAAAATGCACAATCAAAAGAAGCAGAAGCAGTCTAAACAATTGCCAAGTTCATCCAATCGTGAAAGATCTTCAGCTCCTTTTCTTCAGGTAAGGACACCCATTGATAAGAGATCAAGACAGGTGCGATTTGAGATCCTTTTGTGATAGTCTTTTGGACGCTTTTATTCAAATTCATTATGCTAAGAACCTTAATCGCATGCAGACTCTATCTTTTGCAATGAATGATAGCGGAAGCCAAACTAGGCTCGTGTGGAGCGATGGAAGTGCCAACCTACAAAGCAAAAGGTTGCGGAAGCAATAAATAATTAATGTACAACGAGTGGCTTGTATGTAGATCGTAGCTAGGATCACGTTGAGTGAAGTTAGAGGTTGGTCCTTTAATTTTTAGTTGCAAAGCTATACTTCTACTTCAAAATATCTAACGAGTTTTTTTTTTTTTTTTAAATTCCATAACAATGCGATCCTTTTATTGCACAGGCTCTCACTATACCATCTTTTTCTTGTAATTTGTAACAATGCTATCATTTTAGTGATTAGAACTTTGAACATTGTTATGATATGTGAATGAATTTTATAAATATTTTAAACACGGGTTATCATGGGCAGCTCAGCAGTGTCATAGTGAGAATCACTGAACCATTTGTTTAAGGCACATGTCCTGCTACCACACCGGATCCCTGTTAATCTCAATTATGCTTGCGTTTCTGTTGACCATTTATTTGTTCCGTGCCTTTCAGCAACTACTTTCAAAGTGGTCTTAGGTTCCATGTTATTCAAGGCTAACATTATATTATCCCTTTGCTTTACGTACCACAGGGACCACAAATTCACAAAATTCTAATTTCCCTTGATTTGGAATTCCAAAACACATTCAATGCTACACAATCAAATTCCAAAACACATTCAATGTTACACAATCAAAGGTGATGTTAATGAGAAATATCAGAGTAAATATGGATTTGCTGCCACCAATATATATTTATAATTCTGTACAGTGATTTTCTGATATTTGGTATCTCTTTTTTCGTTTCATTCCACTTTCATATTTGTATTCCCTGCAAATTTACCACATATATAATATCAGATACCAATTCTTCAACCGTTTTCCCCTATATGAATAATATATATACAAAGTAAAATTATGCGACACGCAAGAATGTGATAACGAATACATTTTATTGACAAGTTAATTCTTTTGTGAAATTTTGACCTGCTGTTTGAGTAGATTTGTCTCAAACAGTTAATGAAGTGTTCATAGAGGAAGAGCTGAGAACAAACCTTGCAGCACAAAATGCATTTCTGTCGGGTGTTTTACCCATGCTTCGTTTCTGTTTCTAACATCCTTCATCTTAGGGAATGCTAGTTCTTCTTACCACTCTTGAGGTTGCGTACAGTCATGACTAGTTGTTGCCTTTCACCTTCTACCTCTGCAAATTTGAGGCTTATCTCTGAATATCTCTCTTGCATATCTTTTAATTCACTTCCCATAGATTTGTTCCTTTCCCTTAGCAGTTCCATTTCAGTCAACAATTCAGCAAGGTTGCTGTCATCCCTGGCATAGAAAATGTTAGACTTTCAGTTCTTGCTTTCAGCAAGTTTTCCATTTTTGTGAATATGACTTTATAAGCGAATAGAAGCAAAACCATCATTAGATGCACAGTGTTAATATAAAGAGAAGGTGACTAGCCTTATCTCAACACTGGGAAATTAAGGGGAAAAAAGGTAGTAGATACATGCAAAGGCACAATGGATTTAGATTTACTGAGATGGCCTTGAAACTGTACCTGTCAAGTGTTGCTACACTAACTTCTTTCTTGGCAGACATTCTCTCTGTGGTGGTCGTCTCAGAATGCTGTAGTTTCTCCCTTTTATCTTTTCTTTCTTCAGATTCCTTGACTTTTGCAGTATTTATTGCAGCACGCTTGGTTCCCCAATTTTCATTATATGTTGGAGTGCAGTTCTTTCCCTCCGGAAATGTAGCTCCATTGTTGTTATTTTTTAGCTTACTTCCTTCTTTTGTCTTGTGTAGCTCATGCTTTAATTCAAGAACTTGTTTCTGCAGCTTTTCTTTCTCCAGTTCTTCTTTAGACAAGCTATTTTTTAATTCAATATGCTGAGATCTAAGGCTGTCTGCTTCTGATGACAGTTTGTCAAACAGTGTCTCTTTTTCATTCTTCAAAGACCTCAATATGAATAATTCTTCTTGAGCCCTTTCTGCTTCCTTCTTTGCCAAAATAAAATTTCTCTCCAATTCATCTCTTTCTCTAATCCATCTTTCTATTAGCACCTCTGTTTCTTCAACCGATGTCTTTGTTTTATCTGTTTCATCGCTTATTTTCACTTGTTCTGCCTGTCCAGGGATGTGATTCTTCTCTTTTGTGAGCATTTCTATCTTGGCATTAAGCATTTGAATTTCAACTGAGAAAGCCTCTTGCTTTTCTTCTTTATGCTTCTGTGCACATCTCAGTTGCTGGGACGTAGCTTCCAGTTCTAATGACATATGCTCGATGTGTTTTGTTTTCAAATCTAGTTGAGTCAATAGCTCTTCCATTCTTATTCTGTTCTGGTCCCTGATTAATGAAAGCTCTTCATCAGCTTTCTGAAGCCTTTCTTCCAGATTTTGGTTCTGAAAGCGTAGTTCATTAGCTTCTGTCATTGCTTTCATCATCAGCTTCTCATTTTCATCAAACTTGCCTGCCATTTCTACTGAAAGTTTTCTAAATTCCTCTTGTAGCCGCTCTGCTGTCATAGCATTTTTCCACCGTGTCTTCCTCAAGGCCTCTTCTGCATGGATGGCTCTTTGTTCCTGATCAATTTTGGCTTGCATCATTGCATCCAGATCATTTTCAAATCCTTGTGCCTGCTTTTCCAGTTCTTTCTCCATTGCTTTGACCTGACTTTCAAGTCCATTGATGGAAATCAATGACTCTGAAAATTCTTGTGTCTGCTTCTTTAACTTTTCCTCCAATCTCTGAACCTGTAATTCAAGTCCTTCAATAGTAGCTAAATATTCCATGGATTCATTTTGCATCTTCACTTCTTGTAGCCTGTTCTGCTCTAACTTGGAAGAGAAATCGTTGTTTTCCTGCTGTAAATCTGCATACTCTTGGGTAAGTTGTTCAATATAATTCTCCAGTTTTTCCCTATCTTCTCTGTATAGTTTAATTTCATCAGAGAGGTCCGCAATTTTTTGCTTCAGTAAGCATAATTCACAGGCATCATTTTGCTCCCTTGCTAATTCTTCCAGCGCAGCTGCTGATTGTTGGTCATCCTCTTTCATGTTGCATTTACATTTTTTCTCCTGGACCTTATCAACATTCTTACTTAACTCAAGCTTGACAGAAAGATGAGATATTTCCATATTTTTTTGCTCCAACATATCATCAAGGTCTCTCACTGCAAGAATCAACTCCGAATTGGAATCTTGCGTTTTCTGTAGTTGCAACTTGAGATCATTGTTCAACTCCTGTTCATGACTAAGCTCTCGCATGATTTCTTGTAGCTGATCTGTTACATCCTTATTCTCAGCTCGCAATCTGTTCAGGGCTTCTCCATCAACACACTTCTGTCGGGACTTGAGTTCTTGATATTCTGTTTTGATTGTATCTCTCTCCTCTTTAAGGTCAATAATTTGCCTTGATAAATCCTGTGCTTTTCTGCTCTCCTTTGTAATTTGCTTCCGCAAAGACTGCAATTCCAGTTCTGATAATTCCGACTGCCTCAGTAAACTGGATATTTCACTTTTTAGTTTTTCAATGGATTCATCTGAAGCTCCTTGCAAGTCTCTTGGAAGGCTGTCTTGGCGGCTGTTTGTTGAGTCAGCTAAACTTCCATCTGAAGCTGAACCCACTGACCAATCTGTGCTTGATCTTCTATGCAGATGGTTCTTTGTTGTGAAAGTATCAATCATTATCTTTTGAGGCATGGAATTTTGTCTCGGAGTTGATTTGATGCTAGCATTAGAACCAATAGATGCTTTGAAGCTGCCATCTTGGTCAGCATTTTGCAGTGAGAAAATATCCAAGTTCCTGTCCTGTGACACAATTGACAAGCAGTTCAGTTATAACTGGCAGATTGGCCATACATAAGTAGGTTGTGATAAAAATGATTTCAACCCCTCCAGAACTTAGTCTGAAAGAAAATTCTAAGATAGGTGATATTAAACCTTACTTCAGTGGAATTTCTGTAATTTTCATCTGTGTGGTCATTGCTCAATGTGTTCCTCAAGCTTTCATCTTGGGGAAGTGTGGAATCTCCATCATCTACAGTGTATCTGAGATTGCTATTTTCAATTAGTAAATGCTAATAGAAAAAGGGGAAAATGTTAATAAGTAAAATAGCAACAGCAAAATAAATAAAATAAGAAGAAAATGAGTTGTTAAGGTTAATTTGCACCTTTGATCAGTACCTCCCTGCACCTTCTGAACGGTCACCTGTGCCCATGAACCAAGATTACTTCACATGTGAGGAATAATGCCAAGTTTTATAATCAAATGACAAGATTTTTAGCTTTAGAGGCAATTCTCAGAAAGAAGTGGGTCAATGAGGGACAAATGGTCAATTCAAGAGAACAACAAACAAGTGCCAGCATGCCTGTGTGTGTGTGTGTGTGTGTAGAGAGATAGACATAGAGAGCTGACATGCAAAACTGCACCAGAGTTAGCGAACTTAAGGGGCAGAGAGACTGTCAATGGCTCAGTTCCCTCAGCAAAATCTGCAAAATCAATTGAAGCTTCTCCAAGATAACCTGATTTTGAAGATCCCTGCAAGAACTCGTAGAATTAGCAAGCACGTATACACATGCTAAACCTAGGGGAAAAAAAAACTTGGGAAGTGAATGTAACATACACTAGACACAATGAAATGGAATATTTTCTCATTCAGTTTTCCTGTTTTTGCCTGCCTGATAAATTTCACTGTTACATATATAGGGTTCTCCCATAAACAGATTCCATCCTGCACTGCAGCTTTCTCCAGTTTGAATGTTGGCTTTCCAACATCTTCTGGCAACGAAGATATAGTTAATGCAGGTTTCTTCAACTGTGGCACCTGAAACGGAGATACAAAATAAGGTGAGTGCTTCTTCCTAGTAAATTCGTTAATTGCTTAGTCATATTGCCTACACTGTACACTGATGCAATATAGTTAAAATCCAACTAGAAAATCCAACAAAAGCGAATCCAATTGAAAATCAGCACTGGTACCTGAGTTGCCTGAAACTGCAACTTGAAAACAGCTTTGATCTTTTTGTTGTTGCTCCTCCACGACTTAAACATGTTTTTGTCCTTACTCTGGATTCTCAGAGAATCTTCATAAAAGGTCTCACTCTCCTTAGAATGCTCCTAACTTGGACAAAATAATGTATGGTTTCTTCTCAACTGTGAAACCCAAAAACAAACGAAAGCAGCAAGAAAGCTGCAGCAGTGGTTTACTTGTTGGCTTCTCAAAGTAGAAACTGAGATTAGTTTGGAAATTAGAACTGAGGATTACTCAAATCCAGATAGAAAATGGATCCATCACAATTAAAAAAAATTAAAAAGCTTATCTGTACTGGCTCAAACAATTCATGATATATTATTGTAGAGAACCAATAGCTGTACTATTCTCAGCTTTCTTTTTAATGCAGGAAAGCACGAGGTGCGGACCTTTAAATGACAAAGATGACCCTACGCTTTCAGTAATATGTCTTCATCGCCCAGAAGACTTTTAGGTTAAAGTTGCAAGCCAATTGGCTCGGAACCTGCCCTCCATGCGGTGAAAGGAATATCAATATTGTCGGGGGCAAAGAATTTTGAGAAAATGGGTTTCCCAGGGAAGGTTCCATATTGGTGAGTGATACAGATAAGGAAATTTCTCTACCGTATTAAATAAAGCAGCTAACATCTGGCCTGTGCTTTCACTATTGCTTTGGATTTCGTCGTTGCTAGTGACAATTTGCAACAAACAAGCAGTTTGCCACTGAAAGTTATGAGTATATACGTGGGAGGACTAAGATGTTCATCTGCATTTTTGGTCTAATCAGTTTTATTTTCGGGTGATCTCCTAAATGGAGGATTATATTATTCAAATCCAACAATTATGGGGTGGATAATCGCTCAATAAATATAAGAAGTGATTTCTTTAAAAATTTTTTTCATTTACTCTAACAAGAGATTCTTGGTAGTGAAGTTCGGAATCCTAGCAATTTTTGCTTGACAGCAACCGCGTTTGCTTTTCATAAACAAAGAAAAAAAAATAATTCGCATTATTGCAGTGCCCATAATGAAACCTTGATATTGATAACTAAAAGCGCAATTATTAGGAGAATTATAGGTAAGATGAAGGTTTGACTGTTGATCCACGATTATTTACGAGGACAAGGTTGGCCCAAAAGTGGCCCTAGTAGTTAAGCATCCCTAAATCTGCTCCAAAATATTTAAGTCACATTCACCTAGACCCCTCAGTGGTGATCGGATTTAGAATTGAAATCAAATTGATATAATTTAAAATTAAAATTTAATTTAATTAAAATTAATTTTAAACAGAATTGATTTAAATTTTTTTTTTGAAAAAATAATCATTAAATTAAAATTATAAAAAAAATGTAATATCATTTCAGGTCCCTTAAATTTGAAACCGGAACGAGTGGCTACCTTACATCCGCCTCGTGGAGACAAGAAACTCCATTTGCTGTTGGGCGCCTTATTTGTGGCCAAACGCCAGCCAAGTTGTCCTGTTAATGTGCAGAACCACGTGGGAACATGTGCTCTCTCCTCCTCTCGAGGACTCAAACAGGACTCGCTCATTGCACAACAGATCTACCATTGGTAAAATATTAGTCAAGTATTTTCTCTTTGAAAAACAAATATAAGAGTAGGTGTCTGTATCTGTAAGCCGCCATCAAGGAAATAGCTACCAACATACGGTCAATTTGCTACTATATTTTGAAAGGTTTGATTCATTGCTATAAAAACACCAGAGGGATCAAATTTAGTAGTAACAGGAAGAAAGCCCTCAAAATCTTGAAAGATTATAGTTTATCTTCGATACACATAAAAATAATATTTTCCCTTAAAAAAATTATAAATTTTTCTTGTAATATAAAAAATAAATTATATAAAATTAAAGTATCTAATAATGTTTTTGTCTCAAAAATTTTGAGAAATTATTAGTTGTACTGACTATATATATATTATTTTTTATAGTCATATAAAATTCACTTTTCTTATTATAAAGTGACTTATTTTTATTTTTTTATGGGAAAAAATATTATTTTTTAATATTTTTAATGTATTTAATAATTAATCAAAAATGTTTTGCCTCGACCCGTTGGTCACTTTTTAAGTCGAAAAGTGGCATTGGCTCAATCATGTTAGGCCTAACAAGCCCAACATATCAAACTAAATAAGCCCAAGAGAATTCCGTCCAATCAAGAAAGAGAACGGGATAAAAGGTTAAAAAACCAGGCCCATCATATTTCACAGATCTAATAAAGCTGTTGTTGTCTAAAACTATACCAATCATTATCATATCATGTCACACGTGACCTCACCTCTCTGACTAGTATGCAATGGCTTTCTTTACGGTGCCGTTCAGGTTTTCGCTTACCCTGGAGGCTGGAACTCTCCACGCACTTCTGAATCAAATCGCTAAGCTTTCTATCATATCATAATAATACTAAAATATTATTTAATTAATATTTTCGAATATGTTAATCAAAAACCACCCGAAATTGAATCTGGTCGGATCTCCCGACGATATTGGGACAATCGATCATACGCGAGGCTCAGCTAGGCCTCCCTCATCCTTAGGCAGACTACCTAATCAGGAAGTTCCACGTGGCATTAATCCAATCATGAAGAAAATATTCATCCAACGGTCACATTCGCTTGGAATTGCTGATAGAAACAACGCAGACGCAGCCAACTAACCAGATAAAATTGTCTGTTCCTTCCTTCTCACACGCACTTTCTTCCGGTCTTATTGGTTTCGAGATTAAGAAGAAGAAGACCAAGGTGAGCAGATATGGCTTTGGAAGTTAAAGCACTACCGTTCACGTTTGTTGCACACGCGCTTGCGATCGCTGGTGCGATTCTGGTATTGGTTTGGTGCATACACTTCAGAGGTGGCTTGGCCTGGGAAGCTTCCAACAAAAATCTCATCTTCAATGTAAGGTTTTATTTGTTTGGCATTGTCTATTCTCCTTTGTTTTTCTGGTAAATTAAATAGTCTCTCCCAATTTATCCTCTTCTCCTGGATTGCTTTTTCCTTTCACTTTAAAGGTTTTTGTTGGATTGTGCTATTGCAGAGTTTTGCATATAGTTGTCGTTTTCTGTTCTGTGATTTCGATGACTCTACCGTTTTTACAACTTTACCTAACAAATTAATTTGGTACTTGAAATTAGAAATATGCTTTAAGTGTTGTTACTGATTCTCTCATTCATTTGGTATTGGATGCCATCCAATTAACTTGGCGACTGGTCTTTTTTTTATTCTTCTTATTGTTCTCTGAAATCATAAACTGGACTAAAAAGGATACACTTTTAATATTAAGGGTCCATTTTTTAATTTACAAAAACTTCAGTAATATGGAATTTCAGGTAGATATTATTAATGTCAAGTGGGAATTGATTCAAATTTGGAGTAAGATGCTAAACAGCTTGGAATGCTTGTCTGCACTTGGGGTTAAGTTTGTAATTGTGGAAAATAATTATTTTTTTACCAAACCATAATCATGCATATTTAATTACTTTATCTTTATGCACCTACCTTTCCTTTTCTGCTTTAAATGGTTCCAGAAATCTCCCTACAACAACCAGTTTGTTCTTGAAATTTCCCTAACATCCTTCATTTATGATCTCATCTCCTAAAAGGAAATTACTTTTTTTTTTTTATCAAAAAAGGAAATTACTATTATTGACACTATGAATCTCACGTGTCCACAGATTCATCCTGTTCTGATGCTAATTGGCTTCATCATCATAGGAGGCGAAGGTAATTAAACAATTTTTTAAAATGTATGGTAGCCACTAGCTATATGTAATGAAATTTGCTAATATTTGGTACTAATAAACGTTTTTCTTATTAAATCTTATTCTCCTGATAAAATTAAAAATGCAGCCATTATGAGTTATAAATCTCTTCCTTTGAAGAAACAAGAGAAGAAATTGGTACATTTGGTTCTGCATGCCGTTGCACTAATTCTGGGTATAATTGGCATCTATACTGCTTTCAAATATCATAATGAGAGTGGCATTGCCAATCTTTACAGCTTGCATTCATGGCTTGGCATTGTGATCATTGTCCTTTATGGCATTCAGGTAATAACTCAAGTCTAAATAGCTTATTCAATCAAGAATTGTTAGCCAACTTATTTATTTACATGATGGATTACACAAGTAAATAATATCGGTACATTTCTGGCCACCAATTCTCATAGCCATTTTATGATATCAGTGATTTATCAATTGGTTTGCTTGGAGGTAGCAGGATTATGAAAAGCACCCTGCACCATGAATCTGTATTAGGGTTCCTTATATTACTACCTTTTTCCGAGTGAATTTATTATGGATATTAATCTAAATGTGGATATCTTAATTACTTGGCAGTGGATATACGGGTTTCTTGTATTTTTCTTCCCCGGAGGTTCAACTACAGTTAGGAGCGAGTCCCTGCCTTGGCATGTGGTATTTGGGGTATTCGTATATATTTTGGCAGTTGCCAATGCTGCTTTAGGGTTATTGGAGAAGCTCACATTCTTGGAGAACTCGGGACTTGCCAAATACGGCTCTGAGGCCTTACTCGTCAACTTCACTGCTGTGGTTGCAATATTATACGGGGCCTTTGTTATGTTGACTGTAATTGGTCAGGGCCCGCCGGCGGAAGATGATTATAGCTATACGGCTATATAGGATATAATAGATTATAGATTTTCTGGTGGCTGGACTTTAGTTGAAACTAGAAGGTGTATTGTTTGTATTTGATCATGTTGTCTATGTATGAGAGTGGCAATTTAATTAATTATCAATAATGTCTTAGCTAGCTTTGCTATTTTGCTAGTAGCCAAACAGATATAAGAGGGCTGGTTAATTTTGATGATGTTGGCTAAAGAATAAATTTAACAAGTAAAAGAATTTTTTTTTTTAACTTAAAAAATCATTTTAAAATAAATAAAACTTATGTAAAAAATTAATATGAATGTGTAAATTTTTTTTTTCTGCGTGAGAATATGTCAAATGATAAATTAAAAATATTTTTTTTATAATTTATTATATTCATTAATATATTGAGAATTTACATGTTCTAACACTTCGTTACCTGTGGCTTGTCTACCCATTAATTTCATTGTTGTCAATATGTGATTTAATAAAAAATAATAAAAAGTATAAAGAAATTTAATTTAGTTCTCCTATCTTAAATGATCTCTAGCCGATCGACAGAATTAATTACGTGGTGGATACATTACATGCTTTCATTCATAGATTAATTCCCTTGCAACTAAATACAATGAGTTGTTCGACCAAATCTAAAAATTTTGTCTCCAAAATCTTCCGGATATATATATATATATATATAGACAATCAAAGAAAAATAAAATAACTTAATTAGTTGATTTGCTTCATTGCTGCGAAGTACGAGAGGGAATTAATTTTGTGACAAAATCTGTAACCGTCAATGTTACATCTAATACCACTAAATCTCCCATCTCTATTGGCCACTCGATTCTGCCTATCACCAGCCTTCTAGTAGTTCTTATTTTGGCTTCTTCTTCTCCTCCTTGGATTTTCTTTTATTATTATTATTATTATTATTATTATTTTTATCTTGTTTCATTTCCCTTTTATCTATTCTTTTCACTTGCTCCATCACCATCCTTCTCTGGTTCTCCCTCTTGCCCTCCCAAGATTGGCAGTAGCACAGTCACTGCCATCTCCCTTCTCGGTTCTTGCCTTATGCTTCCGATGGCTATTATAATTGAAGCTTTGTGTCAGTTGAATAATGGGTTATTAATTTGTTATGTTGATGGTTCAATTTCAAGGTTTATCTTTCTGCAATTTGCTGGGTATTTAATTTATGGATTGACATTTTAGCTTTTGTTGGGTAATGGATATTATACTTATCTATTGCTTGATTCAAGTTTAGGTTTAATGGGCTCCTCCTCGCCTCTGCTATTAATTCTGTCAGTGGGTATGCCAACATGTTGAAAGTGAAATCATTCTCTAAAAACGAACCCAAAAATTCTTCTTTTTGTTGTTCTTTTCTAAGCTTGAATTTTATCTTTGCAGGGAATTTTTAAGCGTGAAATTCTATTTCTATGGATGACATAATAATGCAAGAAATGGGTTGGTGGTGGAGATATTAATGGTAGGATTTTTTTTTTCCACGTTTCTGTTAATTATTTTTTCCTTTTTATGATTTACTTCGGTTTTATGTAATCAATAAATTTAGTCAAATATTCATTTTACCCCCTAAACTATTGTTCAATAGTCAAATTATATCCTAAGCTTTTTTTGGTCTAATTGGCTCTAAACTATTTAAAATGAGCATTTAAAACTAAAATTGACAGAAATAATTTAGAAAAAACATGGTGCAGGTCATGTGGTCACGTGGCCACATATGGATATCATATCTCCTATGCTTATAAATGCTTAATGACTGAACAATCTTTGACCTACTATTTATGCAGTGCATATTTATAACACCCCTAATTTTTAAATTTATTATTTTATAAATAAATATTAATATTTTATTTTATTTAAATTTTAGGAAATTATTTGAAATTTTTAGGGTTTTAGAAATCGGATTCAATTTTCGAAAAATATAAACTTTGATGATTTTTAAAAATTAATTTAAAGATCACGTAACAAACTAAAAATATATTTGGAGTCTATGAATTTTTCTAAGTTTTTTGAAATTTTTTCGAAATTTTTGGACCTCGTTTTCGGTCCCAAGACAGAGTAAAAATTTAAAATTTTATATCCTGAATCGAACCGATCAAATCGGATCGGACCGATCGAATCGGACTGGCTCTTTTCTTTTTCTTCCTTCTTCTCCCTCGCGCGCCCAACCTCTCCCCTTCCCGTCCCGTTTTCTCTCCCCTCCCTCACCCCAGGCCGCGCCGCCACCTCCCCAGCCACCCCACCTCGCCGGTGCCCCACCCCAGCCTTCTCCCATCGCAGGCCGCCGCCGCTGAAGCGCATGGCCGCCGTCTTCGGCCGTCGACTCTGGCCGATTGGGCCGGGTCTTGTGCCAAACACCATCTAAACCTCAAGAGCTTTCCATAGACACCAAGAACACCAAAATCATCGAGCGGTTTGTCCAATTTTTGTCCGAGAAGTTTTAGCCCATTTTAACTTCTGGGCTAGATTTCTCGCAAACTGTGAACCCCACGAGAAAACCGAGAGTACCAGAGCGCTCCACTCGTCGAGAGCTTTGCGGCAATATAAATTTCAAAATTTTCCGACACCGTTTTTCGATGGGTCCCACGGAACTTCGTAGTATTTTTCTGAGCATTAAATGAGCTTAGAAAATTCCGTAAAAATTATATACTAACTCCCGTGTTGTGGGCTTCGTGTAGGTACCTTTAATTCGCGGAAATCCGACAGTTGTCCAGGTCTGTGAATTTCTGGCCAGATAGAACTGCTACCGAAAAAGTCTCCGAATTGAATCGAGATTTTGGCTACCCCACCATTTTCAGACGCCCCGAGCACGTCCCCAGAGTCAGAATCGGCATAGATAAACCCAAACCTTGCTTTTTCATAATTTTCTAGTGCTTAAATGGGATTAAAAATCCATAAAATATTCATGGTAGCTCAGAAAATTATGATTCTTTTTGCAATAGCCTAGTAATATTGCTAAGGACCGTAGGGCAAAGTTTTAGAATTTTTAGAGTTTATTTGGATAGTTTTTGCAAAAATGGTCAATTATAAGGACTAAACTGTAATTTTATATATTGTGATTGATGACTGTTTGGATGGACCCAGGAGGGGCTGTGTGATATGATTGAGTTGTGGGTGTATGGTTGGTGAATATAGAAGTGTGTTTTAAACCCATTTGCAGGTTAGGTAGGTCCTAGGTATAGAGGAGACTCTGCCGGATTTTCGGTACGACTTAGAACGTATTTGGTCCTTTCTTGGTTTGTATTGAGTCAATTGCATTAAATAATTATAATAAAATTGTCAGGTGAGCCGGGACAGCCTTCTTCCTCCGCCCAGCCGCCACAGCGACTGCTGTCAAGTCTGTGAGTAAAATATTAATTTTAATTATAATTTCGATATTATTATATGTTTAAGCATGCCCATGCATCACTTATATGTATGTATCTATGTAGTTAAACTCTAGGCACGTTTTATGTTGCATTTACAACTGTTAAAGTACCATGGATGTTATTGTGGTAATTTGGAGCAGTGTGCGTGTGTTAGCGTGCGTGTGATGTGGTGTTGACTATGGATAGGACGGGTAGACACGGCTTGAGATCTTCGCTGGGACCCGGTCCTTCGGGGTAGACACGGCTTGAGTTCTTCGTTGGGACCTCGATTTGGTTTATTAAGCAAAAGTCTAGCTTGAGTTCTTCGCTGGCATAGGTTGGATTTAAGAGAGCTGTATAGGGGATCAGCTCCCATATATTTATGATTTGACATTACTGGGTGTGTGAGTGCTCTAAATTACCTTTTTGCTGTTATGATGTGAAAATATTGCTGATATTGCATTTTACTCTACAGGGTGCATTAGCTTTAGATAGTTATAGAGATTATGGTTAAAATTGATATTTTACTCTCTGAGTCGAACGCTCACTCCTGTTCAATATTTTTCCAGGCCACAAGATGATATTTTTGAGGTTAACCTGTTGTTCTCCCTCGCAGGTCGTTTATTAATGTTTGTATAAACCTGTTAACTCTTAGAATTTTCGCATGTGTTAGAAATATTTATTTGAATTGGGTCTGTAATATAAATTATCATTTTGGACTTGTAAACTTATTATTTTATGCATGTGTGTTGAGCTGGATGAGGGAGCTGAGCTCCCATTTATTTTTATGTTGTGTGAGTATATGGAGGGTGAGCTGAGCTCCCCAATTGATTATATATTATGTTTACAGGTCGGGTGAGTCAAAAACTCCCCGTTGAAAGGTCCATTTTATGGCCGGACTTTATGCGGTTGAATTCTTGAAATTGGAGCCAAATGGGCCTTAGAGTTGGGTTAAGGAATAGTTAGGCTTACTACGGGCCTCGGGGGCTTTAGGCTGGCCCAGGTCCTAGTACCGGTCCTGCCTATAGATTGGGTCGTGACAATCTTGTTTCTTGTCCTCTCTGCCTCCCTCATAAGCAAACTTATTCAAATTTGTTTGTTTTGAGTTAAATATTACATAAAACATCTAGAAATTCTATCACTATCAACCTCATAACACTCTATAACTATTAAAAAATCCAATTACAATAATATTTCTTAAGAACCCAAATTAATGTTTAGCTCTTCCAAAGTTATCCCACTTTTACTGGAGATCAATTCAATGCTCTTTTCAAAATCAAAATTCCAATATCGTCAACAAACTTACAAAACCTGTCACACCTTACCCCTCGGTAAGGCATAACATGATCCCGTAGAATACTTAATGAACTACCGAACTTCACCTACCGATAACCCATTAAGCACCCTACAAGGGATTTTAAAACAAATTTCTTACTTTTGGTAAGTGGTGAGCATTTTCTAATAAATACTTAAAACATTTAGTTAAAATTAAAACTAGTTAATATTTTTGGCCCATTTTATTTTTACGCAAATTTTATAAAAATTTTGACAGAGTTCCCTCTGTATTTTGAGAAAAAAGTTCTTCAAATATCTGTAAAAAGCACTTCTAAAAATTTTTCTCAACAACTGCTTCAATTTCATACTCAATCTCAATCAATTTCTCAACATATTTATCAACTTTCAAATTTCAAATCCACTATCCAATGATCATCAAAATACTAACAATCCATTTCATTCAATTTAAATAAAATAGTTCCA
This sequence comes from Hevea brasiliensis, assembly GCF_030052815.1. Classification (NCBI taxonomy): domain Eukaryota; kingdom Viridiplantae; phylum Streptophyta; class Magnoliopsida; order Malpighiales; family Euphorbiaceae; genus Hevea; species Hevea brasiliensis. Next base: position 87,124,431 of record NC_079505.1, on the reverse strand, counting down.
TTCATATTTCATTAGAGACAAACAATTTAGATACATCATTACAAAATTTACATTAAGAGAATTTCAAACTACTATATATATTACAACTTTATAAAAAATTTATATAAACTGCTCAAGGCCCATTTTTACATGTCCATACATTTATGTGCAATATATACATCAAAAGAAATATTTACAATTAGGGTATAAATTATACCTGATAGCTTCAAAACAGGAAGATCCTCAATCCTTAGCAGCTCAGTCTACTGCTCTTCTAGTCTGTGTATCTGCGACAGCAATAACAGCTATCGCTGAGTACTAGAACTCAGTGGTGCACAACATACTAAAATAATCTTTATGCAGAATTTAAATCACATTTATTCAAAAATTGAACTGAGCATGCGAGTTAAACACAAAACATGAATTATGAGATTTTATTTCAAACAATTTCATTTCGAAGTATCAAACACATTTCATAAAACTCACAGTTAGTTCATGCCATTCGAAATAAATAGAATCTCAATAGCCAGAGGCTAAAGAGAAATTACATCACAATGATTCCGAAATTTTCTTTTCTCCGATTTTATTTGACATTTAGGTCAGGAGTTAGCTCTCGGGGTCAATTGATCAAATTGTCCCTCGCCGGTTCTTCCCGGTTTGCAAATAATCCAATATTTCTTCCGGCTCCCTGACCTAATTATTTAACTAGCTTAACAGTTATTTTTCGTGATTTTCTCTTGTCCAATGTGTTTATAAGGGTCCTAAGGACCGCGGCGTCACATTTTAAGGTTCGAAATTTGAGTTTAAAATGACTTCACAGTCGTTCCTAATAAGGTCACCCATCGCTGTGACTCTCGGCTCGTTTAACTTCTTATATTCTATTTTTCTTGTTTATACTTAACTAATTGGACATTACTAATTATTTGTGTTTATAGGTTATCTAGTTGTCTTAAGTATGGTTCTAATCTCCTTAATTGTCCGGACCGACTCCGGTCACCGGAACAGTAAAATATACCAGGCTATACAAATAGGGTTGTTACAATTCTCCCCTCCCTTAAAATAAATTTCGTCTCGAAATTTTACCTGGTATCAATCTCTTAACAGCTGTGGGTACTGTCTCCTCATGTCCTCCTCTCGTTTCCAAGTAGCTTCTTGGCCAGAATGATGGTTCCATAGCACTTTTACCAAAGGTATCTGCTTGTTCCGTAGCTGCTTCACCTATTAAGCCAGAATCACTATGGGTTCTTCCTCATATGTGAGGTCTGGATTCACTTCAATTTCTTCTACTGGTAGTACATGAGATGGGTCTGATCGATACCTCCTCAACATAGACACATGGAAGACATTATGTATCTTCTCCAACTCTGGAGGTAGTGCCAAATGATATGCCAAATGACCCACTCTTTCCAGAACCTCATATGGCCCAATGAAGCGAGGACTCAGTTTTCCCTTTCTGCCAAATCTCATAATTCTTTTCTAAGGAGAAAACCTTGAGGAAAACTTTCTCATCCACTGCATACTCAATATCCCTTCTCTTCAAATCAATGTAGGACTTCTGACGGTCTGATGCAGTCTTAAGTCGATCTCTGATTACTCTGATCTTTTCCTCAGTTTGCTGAACAATTTCGGGTTCAATCATCTTTCTTTCACCCACGTCATCCCAACACAACGAGGCTCTACATTTTCTGCCATACAAAGCTTCATATGGAGGCATCCCAATGCTTGATTGGTAGCTGTTGTTGTAAGTAAACTCAATCAAAGGCAAGTGTGTATCCCAACTGCCCTCAAACTCAATCACACAAGCCCGTAGCATATCCTTCAATATCTGAATTACCCTCTCAGACTGGCCATTTGTCTGTGGGTGGAATGCAGTACTAAAGTTCAATCTAGTTCCTAGGGCTCTCTGAAGACTACCCCAGAATCTAGAAGTGAACCTAGGATCTCTGTCTGATACGATGGATACTGGCACTCCATGCAGTCTCACAATCTCATCGATGTATAGCTTGGCCAATCTTTCTAAACTGTAGTCCATCCGAACTGGCAGAAAATGAGCAGACTTGGTCAGTCTGTCAACAATGACCCAAACCGCATCATGACTCTTCTGTGTCCTCGGAAGTCCCATCACAAAATCCATCGTTATTCTCTCCCATTTCCATTCTGGTACTGGTAGTGGATGTAACAACCGGGTGGGTACTTGATGTTCTGCCTTCACTTGCTGACAAGTTAGGCATTTGAAAACAAACTCTGCCACATCTCTTTTCATACCCATCCACCAGTAATGCTCCTTTAGCCCTCTATACATTTTTGTGCCACCAGGGTGCATGGCAAAAGGAGACTCATGTGCTTCCTTCAAAATGATCTGCCTCAAATCAACATCATTAGGAACACACATTCTGCCCTGGTGTAGCAATAGACCATCATCTCTGATTGAGAATTCTGGTTTCTTGCCCTGTCGGACTTCTTCCATCAACTTCTGATACTTCTGATCATTCTGAGCAGCCATTCTAATCTGATCAATCAACACTGGCTGTACATGCCATGTAACTGTTATCTGCCCATCATCATTAATCTCTAAGCTGGCATGCATTGACCTTAACTCATGCACCAAAGACAAAGGAGTAACCCGTAGATTTGCCATAGTCTTGCGACTTAAGGCGTCAGCCACAACATTAGCTTTTCCTGGTTGATAGTCTATTAGATAATCATAGTCTTTTATCAACTCTAACCATCTCCTCTGTCTCAAATTCAGCTCTTTCTGGGTGCCCTAATACTTCAAACTCTTATGATCTGTGTAGATGTAGCATTTCTCCCCATACAAATAGTGTCTCCAGATCTTAAGAGCAATCACAATAGCTGCAAGCTCCAAATCATGTGTTGGATAATTCCTCTCATGCGGTTTTAGCTGGCGTGATGCATAGGCAATGACATTTCGATCTTGCATCAATACACAGCCTAACCCATTGTGAGAAGCATCACTGTAAACTGTGTATTCTTTACCCGGGGTAGGTAAAGTCAGGACTAGAGCTTCAGTCAAACATCTCTTCAATTCTTCAAAACTCTGCTAGCATTTGTCCGTCCACTGAAATTTCACATATTTTCTAAGCAGCTTGGTCAATGGAGATGCCAACGTGGAAAATTCCTTCATAAATCGACGGTAGTATCCAGCTAAACCCAGAAAACTGTGAATCTCTGTGACATTTTTGGGTGGCCTCCAATTAAGGACAGCTTCAATTTTATTAGGATCTACCTTGATACCCTCTTCTGATACTACATGTCCCAAGAAAGATATTTCCTTCAGCCAAAATTCACACTTCGACAACTTAGCATATAGCTGTTTCTCCCTCAAAGTCTACAGTATAATCTGCAGATGTCTATCATGCTCTTCTGCATTCCTCGAATAGACCAATATATCATCTATAAATACCACAACAAACTGGTCGAGGTATGGTCTGAAGATAGTGTTCATCAGATCCATAAAAGCAGTCGGAGCATTAGTTAACCTGAATGGCATAACCAAAAACTCATAATGGTCATAGCGGGTTCTAAAGGCAGTTTTAAGAATACTCTGCTCTTGTATTTTCAGCTGATAATAACCTGATCTCAGATCAATTTTGGAGAACACAGCTGCACCCCTCAACTGATCAAATAAGTCATTAATGCGGGGCAATGGATATCTGTTCTTTATTGTCACCTTATTCAACTACCGATAATCAATACACAAGCGGAGAGTGCCATCTTTCTTCTTTACAAACAACATTGGCGCTCCCCAAGGTGACACACTAGGGTGGATAAAGCCCTTGTCAAGCAACTCTTGCAATTGTACTTTCAATTCTTTTAGTTCTGCTGGTGCCATTCTGTATGGCGTTATGGAGATTGGGTCCACACCAGGCATAACATCAATCTCAAACTGCACCTCTCTTTCTGGAGGTAATCCTGGCAATTCATCAGGAAATACATCCGGAAAATCACATACAGTAGGGATGTCCCTTAGTGCTAGACTCCCCACTTGGGTGTCTATCACATGTGCTAAGTATGCTTCACACCCCTTTCTGATCATTCTTCTAGCTAGTGCAGCCGAAATGATATTTGATGGCAGTAAATGCCTCTCCCCATGTATTACCACATCACCGTACAGAGGGAGACTAAAAGTGACTGTCTTTAGTCTACAGTCAATCATGGCGTGATGCCTGGCTAACCAATCCATGCCCAAGATAATATCATAATTTCTGAAGGGCATTTCAATCAAGTCTGACAGGAAAACATTTCCTTGGATCACCAAAGGACAGTCTCTATAAATTTTGTTGACCCGGACCTCTTGTCCTAACGGACTAGTTACTAGCACTTCAAAACCCATTTGTACACATGGAACAGCAAGTGAACTGACTATGCTAGCACTAACATATGAATGGGTTGAACCCGGATCAAACAATACAAATACTTCTTGATCAGAGATAAAGAATATACGAGCTACTACATCGGAAGTCTTAGCCTCTTCTCACTGTCTCATTGAATAAACCTTGACTGAAGCACTCCCTTGTGCCGATCGACCAGCGTGCTGGCCGCCTTTGCAAAGGTGCCTCTTTCTCTGCCTCTTCCTCTGCCAACAGACTGTGAACCTCTGGGAGCAGGACTCTAAATAGATCTCTCAGTAGTAGTAGGAGCTGGACCATATCTCGAAGACGGAGCACTAGTGCAGTCTCTTGCTAAATGACCCTTGCCTCTGCAGTTAAAGCAGGCTCCAGTGGCCCAATAGCACTCCCCCCCATGAATCTTGCCACAAGTCTCACAGGGGCGGGCAGAATGTGAACCCCTGCTCGACTGCTGACCAGACCTAGGGGGTCTCTATCCGGAAAATCTGCCTCTACCAAATCTTCCACCTCGACCCCTGCTGGGTCCACTAAACTTCTTTCTCTTTCCAGAGGTAGCACCAGAACTCTGTTCAACTGATTTTTCCCCCTTGTCTTTTTCTGATTTCTCAGCTTTTTCTGATTTTTCTTTCACTGGGGTTGCTTCTGATTCAATTCTCTCTAGTTCAAGTGCTTGAGACATAAGCTCTGAGAAGTTGCTGTGTCAAAATTCCACAACTTGCATCCTTATGCTGGGCTTCAAACCTGTCTCCAATCTCTTGCATCTTGCCTTGCTGGTAGTAAGGAGACTCCTAGCATAATGACTTAAGCGGGAGAACTCCCTCTCATACTCTGCCATCGATCGGTTCCCTTGTTTCAGACTCAAAAATTCTTGTAGTTTCTGATCAACATATGCATCTGGGATGTATTTCATGCGAACTCTCGATGAAGTCATCCTGTGTCAAGATCGCGCTAAGCTGTGGGGGATGGTCTTCCACCAATCATATGAATCCCCTTGCAGTAGCGACACAGAATACTCAAACTTCAACTCATCTTGGCAGTGCAGCTTCTTAAATACTCTGTCCATTCTTTCAAGCCATTGCTCTGCCTCTAAAGGGTTCACTGTACCCTTAAATTCTGCAGCCCCATACTTTAGTAGTTTATCATATTGTCTGGCTGGAGGCAGTGGTTGTGCCACAGGTGGTTGGCGTCACAGGTGGTTGGCGTGGAGCTTGAACAGGCATACCCCCAACCATTTGTTGAAACATCGCAGCCATCTGCTGTACAAATTGTGCAGGAATCTGCAGCATTTGTGGGGCTGGTGCTACAGATCCACTGACATTCTGTAAAGCTGGGGCTTCCCCTTGTGCCTCAGCTTCAACAGATTGCTCGACTGAGCGATCCCTTTCTTCCATTTCAGGCTGAAGTTAGGGTATCTCCTGAACAAATAACACAAGGAGATTTTCCTTCGTTAGTTCATATTTATTATGTAATGCACTGTATGTAACAAATATGGACATTGAGCAATTGTACTTAACAAGGAAAGACACAAATTTTCAAGTTAAAACATACTTCAAAAATTTGCTCTGATACCACTAAAATATGTCACACCTTACCCCTCTGTAAGGCATAACATGATCCCGTAGAATACTTAATGAACTACCGAACTTCACCTACCGATAACCCATTAAGCACCCTACAAGGGATTTTAAAACAAATTTCTTACTTTTGGTAAGTGGTGAGCATTTTCTAATAAGTACTTAAAACATTTAGTTAAAATTAAAACTAGTTAATATTTTTGGCCCATTTTATTTTTACGCAAATTTTATGAAAATTTTGACAGAGTTTCCTCTGTATTTTGAGAAAACAGTTCTTCAAATACCTGTAAAAAGCACTTCTAAAAATTTTTCTCAACAACTGCTTCAATTTCATACTCAATCTCAATCAATTTCTCAACACATTTATCAACTTTCAAATTTCAAATCCACTATCCAATGATCATCAAAATACTAACAATCCATTTCATTCAATTTAAATAAAATAGTTCCATTCATATTTCATTAGAGACAAACAATTTAGATACATCATTACAAAATTTACATTAAGAGAATTTCAAACTATTATATATATTACAACTTTATACAAATTTTATATAAACTACTCAAGACCCATTTTTACATGTCCATACATTTATGTGCAATATATACATCAAAATAAATATTTACAATTAGGATATAAATTATACCCGATAGCTTCAAAACAGGAAGATCCTCAATCCTTAGCAGCTCAGTCTGCTGCTCTTCTAGTCTCTGTTTCTGCGACAGCAATAACAGCTATCGCTGAGTACTAGAACTCAGTGGTGCACAACATACTAAAATAATCTTTATGCAGAATTTAAATCACATTTATTCAAAAATTGAACTGAGCATGCGAGTTAAACACAAAATATGAATTATGAGATTTTATTCCAAATAATTTCATTTCGAAGTATCAAACACATTTCATAAAACTCACAGTTAGTTCATGCCATTCGAAATAAATAGAATCTCAATAGCCAGAGGCTAAAGAGAAATCACATCACAAGGCTAGCTAGCTCAAATATATGGATATCCATTCACATCCTCTTCTACTGGCACACCTCAACACTTCTCCAGAGAAGGAATCAAAATTCGAAACTAATTACCCCCACTAGTCGTGCTAGTGAGGTGTTTAAATATATGGTCATGACACTGTGGTTTCAAAACTTATCTTAATAATTTGCTAAACATTGTCATTTCAAATATACACAATAACTTTCAACAATTTCGATTAAAGCATCATAAATAATGTCTCAATTCACTTTTTCAAATCATTCAAAACAATATGCAGCAAATAATTTACAAAAATTACACGTTGTGCACAAACCTCAAGCGAGTCGCCTATTGGTCTCGACTCGGTTCCTCGGGTTTTTTCCCGGTATTCTTTCCAACTGAAACACACAATTTTATAATGTTTCAGTACTAGAACTTAACATAAATCCAAAATAAATTTAGCCTCATTTTTACCTAGCTCTAACGTGCTAAACTCGACGTTCTTGAAATTTTTGTGTTTCGGGTTACTATTCACTACACTATTCAAGTCAAATTGTTGACTTTCTAAGGCTTAATAGGTATGGGAACTCCAACTTCACCCACATACCACATTTTGGTCACTAAATTTGTTGGTTTTGGTCATTTTCTCAAAACTTAGGTCTTTAAGGCAAAATTGCCAATTTTCAGTTTTGGAGTCCTAAGTTGCACTGTTTCATCGGTCCTTTTACTTTTAGAATTTGGCAAAACTTTCTTCATATAAAATGTTCCCTATTGTCTTAAGTTTATTCTCCTTTTTGAATCACTTCAATTGGAGTTTTGTAGCTCAAGTTATAGCTAAAATACAGTTACTGTTCATGCTGCAGAATTTAGTTTTGCAGATTTATTGCTCCAACTACGTTCAGCAATTTGATCAAGTTAAGTCCATAATTTGGTCTAATTTTCTTCATATGAAATGTTCTACTATGTCTTAGGTTTCCATCGGTTCAAGAATCACCTAAATCGGAGTTTTCTAGAGAGAGTTATAGCCATTGAAACTTTACTGTTCATATGGCAAATCTGCAGTTCTGCAGATTCAGTGGTTCAACTTTGTTCAGTAATTTGATTGGGTTAATGGCATAATTTGGATTTGTGTTCTTCATGAAAGTTTTAGGTCTATATCTCATCTAACCACTGGTAAAATTTCAGGTCATTTTGACCTGCCTAGCTCGAGTTATGACTAAATGAATAAACACTGTTCATTTGGTCAGTTTATACAAGGCAGCCTGCAATTTTCCAATTTTGGTCAATTTGTTCACTAGGTTTTGGTCACTTTTTGGGCATGCTTCCTAAATGAAATTGTGTCATTTAGTGCTTATTTTCATTCCCAATTGCTCCCATACCAATTGGACTTGTAAAATTCCATTTTTGGTCTCTCAAAGTTGACTTTTGGTCATGGTGCATACCCAATCCGAATTTGGCTTTGATTCAAACACTTCTAACACACTTAATTAGGTCACAAATGATCATTTCTCACCTTAAACTATGTCAAAGACATCATTTAGCACTTCTTCACATTTTTTGTCTCTAAACCCTAATGTTCAAAACCCTAATTCATGTCATTTGTTGCATTTAGCTAATTAAACACTTATAAACATGCTCCCTTAACTCAATTAAGCTTCCTAACATGTTTAGCTCAAACAAATTTATACTTTGTCCAACCAAACCCTAGCTGTCCAAAATTCTATATAATCCCTCAACAAATTTTCTTTCCATTTTAAGTTTATTTACAAGCTCAATAAGTTAGAAATGTAAAAATCAAACTCAAATTATCAAATTTGATTACTAACCTTTTATGTAGAATTTCTTTTTCTTCAAAACTTCTTCCTTTCTTTTTCTTTTTGTTGTCAAGCTCCTTCCCAAGTGACTAGAACAAGTTTTTGTGAAGCAAGTATGGGAGAAGTTGAGGTTTAGTGAGGGTTTCAAAGCTTGAAGATAAGCTTTAATGGAGTTTGCAATGGTGAGGGAGAGAGAGAGTGTGTGAGGGCGGCAAGCTTGGTGGAAGAAGACTTTGACTTTTATTTTTCTTTTCTTTTGTTTTGTTTTTATCCTTATGGAAGACCCAAAAATCCCAATTAAATAAATATATTAAGTATTGTTTTTATGGCATTATGCATGAAGTCATGCATGATGTCATCACCTTTTAACTTTTCTATTTTCTTTTTTTTTCTATTTATTTTTTTTATTAGTTCTTTAATTTAATTCTCGATTCCGAAATTTTCTTTTCTCCGATTTTATTTGACAGTTAGGTCAGGAGTCAGCTCTCGGGGTCAATTGATCAAATTGCCCCTCGTCGGTTCTTCCCGGTTTGCAAATAATCCAATATTTCTTCCGGCTTCCTGACCTAATTATTTGACTGGCTTAACAGTTCTTTTTCGTGATTTTCTCTTGTCCACTGTGTTTATAAGGGTCCTAAGGACCGCGGCGTCACATTTTAAGGTTCGAAATTTGAGTTTAAAATGACTTCGCAGTCGTTCCCGATAAGGTCACCCATCGCTGTGACTCTCGGCTCATTTAACTTCTTATGTTCTATTTTTCTTGTTTATACTTAACTAATTGGATATTACTAATTATTTATGTTTATAGGTTATCTAGTTGTCTTAAGTATGGTTCTAATCTCCTTAATTGTCCGAACCGACTCCGGTCACCTGAACAGTAAAATATACCAGGCTATACAAATAGAGGTGTTACAAAACCCAAAACCCATGTTTTTGGAATAACCCCAAGTCTAATTTTTCCCTAGAAAGGCAATACAAGTAGAAGCAGGAGATATGAAGAGAAGAGTGGTTTTGGCCAAATGGTAGCCAACAAATGGCTGTATTATAGTTTGGTTATTGGATATAAAATTTTAGGTGTTTTCCATGGTTGGATCTCAACTTTCACATGGCCCACAATCTCTACTTGCTCCCATCAATATTACAACTTTGTGCAGCACTCTGCTAACCTTCACATGGTAGTGCTAACCTTCACATGGTGGCCAAGCCTCTTTATGGGAATTATTGTCTTACTCAATATCAATTGTCCATCGAAAAGCTTTTTATAAAAAATTTCAAAAGAGAATGACAATGATTTTATATTTTGACATTGAGATTTTACTTTTTTATGTCAGGATGTTGTGAAACGGAGGAATTATAACCACCTAAAGTAATGAGTGTGTTCCATAACAATTTTCAGTTGTTAGCACTATCACTTTTTATTAACTTTAGTGTGATTAGAAGTATTTTAAATTTTTGAGAGGCGAATTATACCAATAAAAAATTTAATATGTAATTTAACTATTAGACAATAATTTAGGGTGCAAAATAGACCTTTGGCCAATAAATTAAAATCAGGTTGTGTGTGTATATAGATCATAAAAGAGCATAGATATGAACAAGAAAAATGAAAATATGCCTTGACGGTAAAGAAGGGTCTTAACTCTTAAGCCTTCTGGCTTTGCTGGGTAACAGTATTTTGTAGGGACACAAGTGAAGCCACGTGTTGAAGACACGTCATCTATCGCTACAGAAGCTTTAAGCATCAGCAGACTCGACAACGTGGCAGTTGGTTATTTGTTGTTTAACACTCTTGCTACGACCGCCGATAAAACTTGTACATCCTCGTCGCCCATGTTTTAATTTTTAGACCACACATAACAACATGATTAGGCATGACAACCACGTATAGGTATTTGCTATTTATTTTGAAGGAGAAATATTGTAGGGCATTTCAGACAGTTGCATTTATAGGCGTGGCCGATGGCCACATTGGTTTTGCTTATGAAAATTATGGTCGTCCAAGTGTCCAACGATGTTTTTTTGTGGGCATGGATTGGGAAGTTGGATAGTTTACTTGCTAGCTATGCCAAAATTTGCAACTCATCTTAGATGTTCTGCTAGTGATGGATGGCTGACTGGCTTGCAGTTGCAGGTGGGGACTGATAAACAGCCAAAATAATTTAGCCATCATGGGATGAGATGGGACTCAGAAAAATAATGACATTAACTTCACCATCACTAAACTATTAACTCATTATTTCACTTTATAATTAATATGTTTGAAACGTTCTAGTTGTATTTAATGGCCCATATGAAAGCTGGTCATTACAATTATATATATATAGATGTCAAGATTTTCCTTGCTTTATCCTCATCAAAATCTGATAAAGAGAGGGATTTCAATTAGTTGCAGTTAGCTTTCATATCAAAACGTCCTCATCCATCAAAATTCAAAGTTAAACATGCCAAGCTAGCTTGGGCCACTTGATGAGGTCATGCTCTTCAAAACAAGAGCTATAAGTAAGCAAGTTTATTATTACTATTGGGATTATGAATTTCACATTTTGAAAAAATATAAATATGAAAGGGTAAATATAGATGATTAAATTGTAATATTGATTTAATTAGTCATTTTGATGGGTAAAGTAAATTAATTATTTATATAAGTTTGAATTAACATGAATTAAATTATAATTTTATTAATACTCTCTCTAAATTTAATATAGTATTAGAGTTTGGATTATATAATTGAACTCATATTTAATTAAAAATACAAATTAATTATCAAGTGATAATAATATAGTTACACTTGCAAGGGGTTATTGAGATTATAAATTCTATTTTAGAAAAAAAATAAATATAAAAGAGATAAATATAAGTGATTAGATTATAATATTGACTTCATTAATTATTTTGATGTGTAAAATAATATAATTATTTATATAAATCTAAATTCTAAACTTAACCATTATCAATTGCACATAAGCCAGAAGTTGCAGGAAATTGTAAAATAAAAAAAATAAAAAAAAAACTCCAATATCTGATCCACGTGTTCCTGTAGGGCCTGAATGAATGAATTGTAACATTCATAATTTTAAAATTAATTATTTTATTGGTAGATATTAATATTTATTTTATTTAAATTTTGAAAATTTATTTGAAATTTTTTGAATTTTAGAAATCGGGTTCGATTTTTTAAAAATATAAAACTTTGATAATTTTTAAAAATTAATTTAAAGACCAAGTAGCAAAACTAAAAATATATTTGGACTCTACGAATTTTTCTGAGTTTTCTAGAATTTTTCCAGAATTTTTGGGTCTCATTTTTTGTTCCAGGGTAAAATAAAAATTTAATTTCAAGTATCTTGAATCGAACCGGTAGAATCGGATCGGATCAGCCCATTTTCTTTTTCTTTCTTCTTCTTCGCGTGCCCCCGACACGCTCCCTTTCTCTCTCGTTTTCTCTCTCATTTTCTCTCTCCTCCTCTCACCACCCCACCACTGCCCAAGCCTCTCTAGCTCGCCGACGCACTATCTCAGCCCTTCCCCCTCACCGAGCGCCGCCAGTAGCGCTGGAAAAATGCGCCTAAAGGCGCTTACATGCGCAGCACGCCGCTTCACTTTCCTGGCCCGATTTCGACCAATCCGACTATCAATCAGACCGGGCTTGTCCCAAAACACTTCTACACCTCGAGAGCTTTCCATAGACACTAAGAACACAAAAATTTATCGAGCAGTTTGCCTAATTTTTATCCGGAAAGTTTTAGCCCATTTTGACTTTTGGGCTAGATTTCTCGAAAACTGTAAACCCTACAAAAAATTCTAGATTATTGGAGCACTCCACTAGTTAAGAGCTTCGCAGCAATATCCATTTCAAATTTTTCCAACACCGTTTTTCAGTGGGTCCCACGAGACTTCACAATATTTTTTCGAGCATTAAATGAGTTTAAAAAATTTCATAAAAATTATATACTAACCCCCGTGTTGTGGGCTTCGCCAAGTACCTTCAATTCACAGAAATTCAACAGTTGCTCGGGTTTGCAATTTCCGGCCAGGCTTTCGAAAAAGTCTCCAAATTGGGTCGAGGTTATAGGCTACCCTACCGATTTCAGATGTCCTGGACTCGTCTCTAGGGTCAAAATTGGCTTAGGTAAGCCCGAACCCTCATTTTTCTTAATTTACTAGTGCCTGATTTCGATTAAAAATCTATAAAATATTCGTGGTAGGTTAGAAAAATATAATTCCTATTGCGTTAGTTCTACAATATTGCTAAGAACCGAGAACAAAGTTTTAGAATTTTTAGAGCTTATTTGAGTAGTTTTTACAAAAATGGGTAATTGTAGTGACTAAATTATAATTTTCTAAGTTGTGGTTGTTGACTGTTTGGATAGGTCCAGGAGGGGCCATGAGATGTGATTGAGTTGTGGATGTGTAACTTGTGGATATATAAGTGCATTTTAAACCCTTTTTCAGGTTGGATAGGTCCTAGGTATAGGGGAGATTCTGTCGGATTTTCGATACGACCTAGGGTGTCTTAGGTCTTTTTCAAACTTGTATCAAGTCAAATATATTAAATAATTGTAATGAAATTTGTCAAGTGAGCCGGGACAGCTTTCCTCCTCCGCCCAGCCGCCGCAGTAATCGCGGTTAAGTCTATGAGCAAAATATTAATTTTAATTATAATTTCGATATTATTATATGTTCACGTATACCCATGCATCATTTATAAATATGTATCTATGTAGTTAGACACTAGGCACGTTTTATATTGTATTAATAATTGATAAAGTGCCATAGATATTGTTTGTGATAATTTGAAGTAGTGTGCGTACGTGTGGTATGGTATTGGTTATGGACAAGATGTGTAGACACGGCTTGAGAGACACTCGCTGGGACCTGATCCTTTATGGATAAGTTGGGATAGACACGGCTTTAGAAACACTCGCTGAGACCTCGCTTTTGTTTATTAAGCGAAAGTCCGGCTTGAGAGACACTCGCTGGTAGAGATTGGTTTAAGAGAGCTGTATAGGGGATCAGCTCCCATTTATGTACTGTTTGAACAGTGTTGGGTGTGTGAGTGCTCCAAATTGCCTTTTTACTACTATGATGTGGTTTGTATGAAAATTATGATGATGTTGCATTCCATGCCTTAGGATGCATTAGCTTTAGTTAGCTATAGAAATTGCGATTAAAATTAGTATTTTACTCTCTGAGTCGAACGCTCACTCATATTCATTTATTTTTCCAGGCTACAAGAAGATTACTTGTTGTGACTAACCTGCTCTTCTTCTTCGCAGGTTAATTAGTATTATTTGATGTATTTTGTATAATTGAGTTAAATTTTAGACTCCGCATGTGTTAGGAGTATTTTAATTAATCTGGGTCTGTAATATAATATGGTGCTAAATTTGTAAAATTATTAATTGTATGTATGACTGGATTGGATGAGGGAGCTGAGCTCCCATTGGATTTATGATATTATGAGCATGTGGAGGGTGAGCTGAGCTCCCCAATTTATTTTATATTATGTTTACAGGTCAGATGAGTAAAAAACTCCCCGTTTAATGGTCTATTTTATGGTCGGACTATATCCGGTTGAATTCTTGAAATTGAGCCCAAATGGGCCTTAGGATTGAGTTGAGAAATAGTTAGACTTACTACGGGCCTCGGGGGCTTTAAGCTGGCTCAGGTCCTAATGCTGATCTGGCCCATAAGTTAGGTCATGACATGAATGAAGAAGCGCGCCTGAATAGACTTCCAAGAGCCCTTGCTCTGGATATTCTCCTACCGTATTACTTATTATTCTGAAAGTCATAAGAAATACAAACACCTACTTTTTAAAAGTGCTACTAAATTTAGTATACAGGTTAATATTTAAATTCGTTAAATTTTATATATTTTAATTAATAATTTATAAAAAATATTTTTTATCAATAATTTATACTTTTAAAAATCAATAATTTTATAAAATATTTAAATTTTATTTATTTAAAACATAATATATAAAATTTTATAAATATTATTATAAAAATAATTTTTTCATTTAATTAATTATTTATATAAACAAATTTATATATTGAGTATTTAATATATAAAACTCAAACCCAACACATGTATTATTTTTTAAATTTAAATTTGTCCAAATTAGTGAGAGATTTGGAATTTTTTTTTAGATCAACATGTAAAAAAATATGTAAATCAAAAATAAAGTTTTCAAATTCATTTTCGAATATTAAGATTTTAATTAACATATTAAAATTAATAGTTAAAATTAAAGTAATTTAACCAACATTTTCATGTGACAAGAGCTATTAGATTCAAGTAAGCCCATGAGTAATCCATTTTAATATTAATAATAATAAATAATTCAATAATTAAATTCAAGAGAGTTTAATTTAAATATAAATATATATATAATATTTTAATAAAAAAAGAGTTTAAATATATCTATTAATAATTTAAATTTAATTGTACACTACTCAAATTTGTAAAGATAAGATTTGATTAGATCTATTGTTGAAAATATATCCGGCCCATTTGCCATATGTAACTCTCATAACTACGTAAATAAATAAGTGGAGTCGGCAGCCGGGCAGAGGAGTCTATTTTGGGAGAGGCTTTGAGAATTAAAGTTGTTGGTTCCACATTGCTTTTGGAGTGTGAGCGCTTGAGAATACCAGCAGAGCCAACAACTTTGAGATTTGATTAAGTTATCAATCCAATCGAGTGCTTAATGTGGTTGGGACTTCGCTTTCTTGGCAGAGTTATGATTACACAAGAGAAATTGAATGGTATTGTTTTGCCACCCACTACGTTCTACATGCCTTCAAGCAACTTGTTAATTTTGGCACTGTCCGAGTAGGAACAGCTATTCCATTAGCCTTTAACCATAAATTCGAAATTAATCCTACGAGAGGTTAAGAAAATGTTTAATTTTTCGATCCATCAGGTTTAAAAACTAAATTTTACATATAATGAATTCATTAAATTTTTAATTATAGTGAGAATTATATAAAATTTATCATAATTAATAATTAAAATAAAATTTTGTATATATGTTAATTTTATTGAAGAAGTTTTTTAATTATGAATTAAAAAAAGATTAATTTGCTTTGGGATATTGATTGATTGTGAAGACGATAATTAACCGCTTTACAGGCTGGCCCACAAATGAAATCGTCGCCACCACGGAATCTGCAAATGATATGAGCAAATCTTTTGAGAGAGGGCAGTTAATCGACGCCGTTTTAAAGGGCACCCGAAGAGTGAGGTGGAAATTAGGCAATAGAAATCTACTCCAACGATGTCGTTTCTAAACAAACCGGGTATCCTTGAAAAAGTTGCATTATTATTCCCCATCTTTTCTAATTGCAAAATACTCCCTGAAGAAACAAATTTTGCAACAAAGGGGAAATTTTAAATTTGTGAGAGTAGATTATTTTATTATTTTTTATTTTTATAATAAACTTTATCAAATTTAATTATAATTTTTTTAAATATTTTTTCACTAATATTTACGCACGCTAGCTAGACACATAACAAGAACCTAGCAATTCAGACCAGCTCACACTTTCAAGGTGCAGTTGCCCACTTTCAACTATAATATCTCAACCAACACTCTCTTCTGTATAGGCATTTTCTTCTCTCCTCTTAATATCACTATTCACTTATTATTGTTATTATCCTCTGCTTCCTGTGTAATCTTTGCAATTTCTATTTCCATCTTTTCCTACTTTCTATCTTCACTTTCCATATTTGGATAGGCTTTCATGGCTGAGGAGGAGCCTAAGAAGGTGGAATCAGAAACCCCCTCGGAACCTCCACCTCCTGCTCCTGTACCTGAAGCTGTTGAACCTCCTAAAGACGTGGCTGAGGAGAAATCTGTGATTCCGCCGCCTCCGGAAAAGAAGGGCGATGAGTCCCAAGCGCTTGTTGCTGTTGAAAGTAAGTATTTGCTCTGTATCAGTTACTTTTACCTGCTTTCTCCTTCCTTGGCTTTAACTTTAACGTCTGTTTGGCTGATGAGCATACTTTACTCTTTTTGAAACATTTAATTGGGAGAATTGCTTTTTTTATTGTTGGGTTGAAAATATTAAGAGAATTGCTTTTCAATTAGGTTATTTTTATCTCTCTCTCGAAAGTTCAGAATAATTGAATTACAAAATACAGATGAAGAAAGATTTTTTAATTTCAGAATAGTATGTAGATTATTAAATTGTTGTTTTTGCATCTGTGCAGTGATATTGTTTTTATTTATTTTTATTTTGTAAGGATCTGTTTGTTTCAAATTATTAAATCATCATTGGATGAATTTCTTTGGAATCTTTAAAATGGAAAAAAAAAAGCCCTTTCTTTTTTTTTTTTTCTGATAAATAAAATTGTCATATATCTTCACACTTCACTTAGCTTCAGAGGAAAAATAACCAAAAATACTATCTAACTTAAATATCTGAACTTTTTTTCTTTTGGGTGTTAGAATCAGTTTGAATTGTGGTTGAAATTTGCTTTTTCGAAAGACATTATTTTAATTGTCATTTTAAAAATATAATTTGAAAATATAATTTAACTATTTTAACGTTGTTGTAATTAAAGTATATCAAATTTAAGTATTTTTCTCAGCAATCTTTTCAAAAGCTTAGATTTTACCAAGCAACAAAACTTCAGTTTAGATTTCTCTAATTTCAGGAACAAATTTTTATCTATTATTCATTAAAATGGCCAATCACTTGTTTGATTATTTATGAATCTCCATCCTATCTTCTAAAATCTTGGCTTTTGGGTTATATTTAGATTATTGCATGGTCATTTTAATATTGGAATTGCCATGAATATTATGCGACTATCTGACCTCTATCGAATACTTGTCATAAATTTTGAGCTAGCCAGAATTAGACATGGCTATCTCTTGATAGAATTATTGTAAGGACCAGATTTGTGTTACTCATGAAATATATTTTAGCTCAACAGTATTAATTCCATTTCCATGTTTCTGGTGATGCAAAACATGTTTGAGTTTGAATTTTTTTATGTTGTTGAACGCAATTGCATAGCTAAGGAGTTGGGAAATGTGGGACAGAGTAAGGCACTTAACAGTGAAGACTCTTGTCAATATTACCTTCATGTTTGATTTTTCTTCTTGTGGCAGAGGCTCCGGAGTCTGCTGAGGCTAAAAGTACTGAGGGTTCTGTGAATCGAGGTACTGCTGCTATTGTTAACATTAGCTCGATTCTTTCCCTTCTCACTCTTTTTTCTTCTCCACTTTTAAATGTCTGCTATTGTTTATCAGTAGTTAAGTAACTAGCTTCTGTTTTGTGTAGATGCCGTGCTTGCGAGGGTTGAAACAGAGAAAAGAATGTCACTTATTAAAGCATGGGAAGAGAGTGAAAAGAGCAAAGCAGAGAACAAGTAAGGGTTCTCTAGTAATTATTTCTAGCAATTGTCGGGTTTCTAGATGGTCAATTTGTGTCATCACTTCACTGGCGCCCATGAATGGTTTTTATCTTCAGAAAGCATAAAGAGCATGAGGCCATGAGCCCACCAAACAATAATTCTATTTTTCCTAGTTATCTGTTCCATTTTGATGGCCCTACAAGCAGCATGTGCATACTCTTTAAAAAATGGACCAAGCCTAAATTAGGCGAAGGATTGCCCGAGGCCTTATAAGGGATATTGACACACCCCATGCTCAGATTAAACACTTAGAATGTTAAAACACATGGGAGGCCTAAATATTGGTTGGGAGACTATAATACCATCTTAAAAAATGAGCCAAGCGTAACTCACCCCAAAAGTTAGATCAAGAGGCAAGAGTGCTAACCCTATCCAAAATTAACGTGTGATATTAACACATACTAAAATGATTTGTCAAATGCACCATGTTGAAAAATTCAACACTACTATTAAGCTATGATTCTTAAATGTGGTGCTCTCTTCTATAGGTTGTCCCTATTTTTAGCTCAAAGAATGTCCCTTAGCTCTATAATCATGGGCTGCTGTTCTTTTTTCAATTCTAGTGAGATGCTTGATTTTGAGTTTTTGACTTTTGATGAAGATAGTGATTACTTGACTGAGCTTGCTAAATCTAATGAGCAGAGCTCACAAAAAGCTATCCTCCGTCGTGTCATGGGAGAACAGCAGGAAAGCGTCTGTGGAGGCTGAGTTGAAGCAAATTGAGGTAGCAATATTTGAGCTTTAAATTTCAGTTGGCTACTTTTATAACTTTCTGTCATTTGTCAAAGTGTTCCCTTTGAATCCTTTTATATATGAAGTAACCGTCACTTCGCATGTTAACCGAACTGTTCCATTGTTTGACTTCACAGCGCTCCGCTTGTCTATTACTTTCATTCAACTGAACAGTCACTAAGTTGAAGTCACCAACTTCTACAATTTGACTCCCACTCAAATGAATTCTATATCCAGATTAATACTGGAGCTACTAACTATTTATTATATTCAGTACAGAAAAAGGCTGTTATGTTATAAAATTAAATTGAACTTGACATTGGTTTTTTTGAAATCGTACTTGCATATGAGCAGGAAAAATTGGAGAAGAAGAAGGCAGATTATGTGGAAAAAATGAAAAATAAAATAGCACTAATTCACAAGGCAGCAGATGAAAAAAGGGCAATGATTGAAGCTAAACGTGGGGAAGATCTTCTGAAGGCAGAGGAGATCGCAGCAAAGTATCGTGCTACTGGAACTGCTCCAAAGAAGCTCCTTGGATGTTTTTAGACATAAATACTCAGGTTTGAATGAACATTGTATTGTTTGTGTATTTATTTGTGAGTTATTTGTTAATTTAGTAGTTTTTGTTTGCTCATAGGAGAGGTTGGCCAAATGTTCAATTAATGCGTGTTCATGTTGATGTATTTATGTACATATTGAAATTGTTTGGAAGCTTATAAGAAGTGAATATATATATATATATAATCGAGTCAATGAAGTAGTAATTGACATATAATCTTCTGAAATTCACGGGTTCAAATACACTTCCTGAAAGATAAACCAGAAACGGAACTACCTAGCCCAATAAGTATTTTATATACAGGAAGCATCAATGAGTAGCGCTCGAAACCTATCAAGATCAGTTGCATTGTAACAAAATGCACAAAAAAATCCCTGAAAACTTTGGATGAGCGGAGAACTAAAAAACTTGCCTTTTATCCTACTTATGTTTCCTACTGTGACTCCACTTGATTTCAGATCCTTGTTCCCTTTTAGCATTGACAAAGGAAAAAAAAAAAAAGGAACTAGCTGCACTGTATGTTAGATGTCCAAAGGCAATACAGAAAAAGCGCAGCCAAAAATCATCTGCTTGACTGCTTCGATATTGCCCTTCGAACGGTAACACACCAAAAAAGCAGAAAGTTTAGAGAAAACAGTCTCAATCACAATTAAGATTGAGATAGCTGGTAAAATTTTCAGTTTCCTTCCGTGAATTCCATACCATTGCCAACTGGAACATCCAACAGCATCTTCAATACTGTATCTGAATAATCCATAAATTCATTAGAGCTGATCGAATCTGAACCAGTTATGATATCCGCATTTGGTTTGCAGTTATCCTTTTGTTCATGAGCGCCCTCCTGTTTAATGGACATCATTTGAACCATATTCTCATTGTCAATTGAAACAGACCCAAATTTTGTAGATGAAGATGCTTGCGAGATAGGACTTTCACACTCTTCCCCATCTTTTCCCTTGATATTGCGAAACGATTCCCCAACTTCAGAGTTCCATAACTGGAGAAAGTAATCATATTCCATCTTAACTGATGATGATGGGTTAAGCAACAATGATTCCATTGACAGACGGGCCTCAGCCTCAACCCTGGCGCTCTCCCATTGTATCATGTGCCGGGTTGACGGAGACTCACATTTTATATTGATAGGCTCAGAAGAAGAGCAAGAAATCTGCAACTTTTGATCTAAGGTAGAGACACGCTTCTTCAGATGTGTGTTCCAGAAGTTCTTAATCTCATTGTCAGTTCTCCCTGGTAATTGGGATGCTATGGATGCCCACCTGAGATTTTTTTAGCATCTAACATTGAGTACAAATGAAAATCTAGAATGAACAAAATAGGTAGCATGGTTTATTATTATTAATTTTATTATTATTATTATTATTATTATTATTATTATTATTATTATTATCTGATACTTTCAAAACCATGTCAAACAATTCCTATGGTGCCAAGTTACCGTAATAGAATTTTCCTATGCTGGAACTATAAGCCTAGAAGCTATATCTATAGGCAGAAAAGTTTCTCTATTCCAAGAACTTTAACATGGAATAGAAAACCTCTTCAAAATCCACATACAAAACTTAGGAAAAACTTGCAGTTCAAGCATTATGGATAAGAAATATGATGAGCTAGTGGATTACTTGTTACCAAGCATGCCATGAAGTTGAATAATGGTAGCTTCTTCTTCAGGAGTAAATGGGCCTCGTTTAATGTCGGGGCGAAGATAGTTTGTCCATCGTAGACGGCAGCTCTTTCCACATCGAAGCAGACCTAGTCATAAAGCATGGCTAATGTAAAATTCCCAAAAATTCAAATCGGAGGAAACAATAAAATTCGCGCCAGCAAATTGGATTGGAAGCTGTATCAGTTGCAGGTTGACCTTACTAAGGTTCAATTATCAACCTATTGCAGCTATGACAGCTTGATTTCACATGAATTAGATCGGATTTTTATTCCTCTGACTGGGTTGCTCAGTTGCTCTTACTTAAACGGTTCTAACATACAAATTTTCGGTGACAACTTGGCCGACTGTTTTGTTGTTGATAGAAGCTATTTAACTGGAAACCAACTATTCAAGGGACATGTGAATAAGAGGATTTTGTTCAAACAATACAGCAAAGATTAGAAAAAGACATGGAGGTTGAAGATGCTCTGAAATAAAATAAAATAATAAATAAGACAAATTTAAAGTTAATGTAAATGCCATGAAGGACTTTTTGACACGTTGAAATGGAAAAAAGTTCCACCTCTGTAGCAACGCACGACAAAATGAAGAATCAAACAAGGGCCAAAAAAATAATGCCTTTTGCTCTGTTATTGCCATTTACCCTCCAGAACAAAATTTTGCAGAGTTTCTTTTCGTTTAAATTTCTGGAGATTGTAGTGGTCGAACAAATTTCAAATAATTCATGATTCAGCTCACGTGAGTAACATATACAGAAAGAAGTAAAGAAACAAAAGAAAGAAAATAGAGACCTGCATTCTTAGGGAGGGAGCGCCAACTACCATGACCATGTTTCTGGATGTATTGAACCAAGATTCTGTCTTCTTCGGGGCTCCAAGCTCCTTTCTTCACTCCATCTTTATCGCAACAAGGAGTTCTTCCCATCTTCTTCTTTTTCACCTCCTCTTCCCTTCCATGCACAGCCATCAAAAGTACAATTAAACCAAAAGAATAGAGAGAACAACTCAGCTTCAGTTGAGATATTGATAAGCCTAAGCTTTTAACGAGAAACGAGAACACAAAGAATCAATTGATGGGATTTATCATCTGGAAATCTGATCATGGATTTAATGCTATCGACGTTATGTGCAAGAAGCAAAGCAATATTTATTTTCATTTATTTGTACTAGCCTACTAGACCCCCAAAATGACTGCAAAGCAGTGCCAGGTTTCATAAAAAGAGTCAATACAAAAAGATAATATCATCAGAACCCAATTTTGGATTGGAAGAGATAAAAGAGTCACCAACCTGCAGGCTTGGAGAACCCTTCTACATAAAAAGAAGAGTAACAAGAGACAGAGAAGATGGTAATGGGTAGAGATTGAGGAAGTTGCAGAAATAGGAAATGAGCATGGCATACCTTTGTGCTCTGGTCTTCTTCTCAAGAGATGTCATCAAAGTGAGCGAGCTTCTTCTGTTTCTCTTCTCAAAACAAACTCTAAAAATAAAATGATTATACAGAATTCCGTTTGGTCAATGCTCTTTCTGTGAGCATTGGAAACGCAAGATGCACTAGTGGCTGACTGATAACTCTGCCTCTTCTTGCACGAAAATCCTGTGCCACCCTAATTCCTTGTTGACACGAATAACACATTTTATTTCTTTTACTTCAAACACCTCGAGGTTAGTAATTAACTCATTATTATAACCCTTTGCAATGTTAGTGAAACCTGAACTGAAGAGACCCACACCAGTAATCAAACGTCATCGGGGATATCGGCGTCTTGGGTCTCAAGGCTCTGTAATATTATTATCCAATATCGTAAGTGTTTCCCGCTTTGTTAACCGTGTTCTCTTAGACTGGTTTTGTCGGCGAATTGAACCGCTGGTTCGCTATCTTGCTCAAGGCCCATCACTGTTTTGCCCTTCCCATTACTTCATTTTCTAACAAATTTCCTCAATTAGGTCCAATTCAAATTGAGGTTTCTGGTGGTCTATGCAAGTCCTGGAAGGGCAGCTGCGTGCTGGGGTGGCACTGCCATTTATAGTCACCATTTCCATTTTTCAGCAATTAAATTGGTTCAAATAAAATTTCCACCTTTTCATTTGCTCACTGGGATTTGATTTAAACATTCCATTATTTTTATTGTATTTATAGGAAATTTTAAATTATGGGCAATGAAACGCTGTCCTTCTATCTAAAGTTTTTTTTTTTTTTTTGGAATAATACCCTCTATCTTAAGTATTGAAATGATGGAATCAAAATTTATTTTATAATTTTTAAATAAAGTTATTATTTAATTTTTATATTTTAATAAAATTAACTACTTAATTTTGAAAAACATGTTATTTAATTAATTTTTATATTTCATTTTCTTTAAACTATTTAATCTATTAGTTTATATATTTTAAAAAATACTACTGTTTATTTAATATTTTTATTTTAATAAAATTAATTAATTAATCTCTGTATTTAAAAAATATATTATAATGAAAAATAAAAATTTTATTGTGTGAAAATTAAATCTAAATTTACATTTTTTTGTTATTTAAGTATAATTTCATTAAATTCTTTGAGTATCATTTTTGTATTTTTTTTTATTGGAAATCAATTTTCTTAGATTATCATCTTGATCACCTTGAGATTTAGAACAAGTGATATTTAATCAAATATTGTTTCTGAATACATAAAATACAAAAATAATATTTAAAGAATTAAATGAAAATACTTAAATTTAAATCAAATTTATTATTCACAACAAAATTATAACTTTATCTAGAAATATATTTTTCAAAACATAGAAACTTAACTCATTAATTTCACTAAAATAAAAGATTTAATAGTAATATTTTTTTATTATATTAGTAATTTAATTTTTTATTAAAAATCACATAGAATTGAAATACATATCAATTTAAAAGTAATAATATATGAGACGCAGAGCTTATAAATATGAGGAATTTTAGTTCTCTTGAAACTTTAGCTTTAATAAAATAAAATAAATTGATGAATTTCAATTCTATTTTAATTAATTCAATTTTAATTTTAATTAAAGTAATCTAGATGTCATGATTAGAACAAGTGGTAGTCAATTGAGAAGAGACAAATCTAAGAATATGGGTAATGTGCTTGCCTTCAATTATTTATGGAGTTAGGTAGGAGGTGAACATTCAATTAATTAAATTAAATTTTAAATTAATTAAAATTTAAATTAATTTAAAAATATTAATTAAATTAAATTAAAGTTGAGAAAAAACTGAATTTAATTAGAATTGAAAATATTCATTTAGATATTAATTATAATTGAATTAAAATATATATATATATATTTATATTAATGATATAAAATATTTTTAATCATCTTTTATTTATAAAAAATAACAAAAATGATTTATTATTAATAAATAATAATTACAAATTAAATATCATTAACAAAATTATATTATAAAAAATATATTATTAATAAAAATATATTTTTTATAATTACCAATCGAATCAAAATTATTTTTATTAAAATAATTTTATTTTATTTATTTAATTTAATTATTTAATTATAATTAATTAATGCAAGTTAAGTTTTATAATTATTTTATTTATTAAAAAATAAATAATTTCTTTAAATATAAGACACTTATTAAAGAAAATAAATTAAAAAAAAAGACATTGAATAATTTATTATGCTTTTAATGCAATTAATTAATCCTATAAAGTGAACCCACGATTGGGGCCTGACATGCGTACGGGGCCGAAAATGAGATGGACTCATTAAATCACCTTCCTCGTTAAAATTCTTATCACTGTACCCACATTGAATTATGGGGCAAATCTCCTACTCCCCTTCCCCTGCGCTCTCTCTCTCTCTCTCTCTCTCTCTCTCTATCCTTTTGGAGCCAAGGGGATCCGTCCGCCGAAAGATTCATCGCTCAAAGCCCCAGTTGACAGCGAGTCTTAAATGTTGAGTCTTGATTATTACATAACATGCAAACTCGATCCATCTAATCTTCCTTAACCCCCACATACTTTCTTCAATGAATTGATAAAGAAAATGAATATGACCCAATTGTCTCTTACGAGGGAAATTAATTACTTTAAGCATTTTCTAGCAGTCTTGCATTTAATTTCTCTACTGATAATGACTTGTTTGAATATCGTTTGTTATGAAAAATTTTTTTTATTTAAATTTAATTTATTATAAATTTAAAATAAAATTATATAAAATTTATATATTTAATAAATAAATTTTATTATATATATTATATCTTAAATTTATAATAAATAAAATATAAATAAAAAAAATCTTATTCGATAAATTTTATATTTTATAATTTTTATTTAATTATTTTATTGTTTTCTATTAATTTTGAAATTCTGTGCCTCATTTAAAAACAATTATTTTTATAATTACATCCTAGCCTAAATTAACTGTGAAAATAAGCAAAAAGCACAAAGAGATAAATAGAAATTGCATGGATTGTTTATTTTTGAAACAAATAGCTGATGGTTTCTCCAAGAGCAATTTCCAAGGAAGAATAACCACTAATTACACCGATAAAAATAGCAGGTCAAGTAATTTCCCTTGAAAGCCAAACTAATTATCATATGAAGTCAAATTAGAGATTATTCTTCCTTGAAGTTATCTGAAAACCTGTCCCCCTGCTCAGTGCTCAATACTCATATATATACTTCAAATCGTTCTTCATGTTGAATTCACTACAAATATCCTCTCCAGAGCTAAAATCAACAAACTGATCATTTCCTGAACTATGGCATTCGAATTTAAACTGTGGACTGAACATGTCTTCAGGGGAGGCATCGTTCAATGGGGAATTGCGATACTCACTATTACCAAATAATGTTCCCTCATTCAAAAAACAACCTTGCATGAAATTATCCATGAAGCTGGAATTGTTTTGATCCTTGGAAGCCATTATTGCCTCACTTAAGCTTGAAAAGCTGTCAAGCGAAAGCCACTCGGCGAACATAAGCTTAGGCAAGGAGCTTCTGTTAGGCTGTTTAGGAGATTCAGACAACTGTGGAACCAACCGATCTGTATCGGTTGGTGATTTTTCCACGTTCATCAACAATGATTCATAATTTGGAGTTTGCGTTATTGTGAGTTTATTGGGAGAATTTGGTTCCAAATTATCTGAGCTTGTGTTCGCTTCCTCCATTGCTTGATCAGCTTTGAGCACCTTTTTCTTCAAATGGGAATGCCAGTAGTTCTTTATCTCATTATCTGTTCTTCCAGGCAAATGCTGTGCTATTTGAGACCACCTACTCAATTACAAATCACAAAGGTATATTAAAGAATTTATTTACTTATTCATAGGTTGGGGGAGGGGGAGTGATGGGGGTGGACTATCCTAATTGTAGAGGATTGACCTATATAACTTGATAAATTCTCACCAAAACTTGATCCATAAATATATAAATTCGAGTATTTTAATCAATGGGTTTGAGTTTTACATATATAATGTGTCTTGATTTAATGATGAATATAATTTAAGTAAGAAATTTTTTGTGTATTATTTACGCGTATTAAAGAAATAATTAGAAGTGCATTAATTAAAAGTAAATGAAAAATTAATGTTCTTGCTTACTTGTTGCCTAACAAGCGATGGAGGGTGAGGATTGTTTCTTCCTCTTGTAAAGAAAACATGCCTCGTTTTAGTCCTGGTCTCAAGTAATTAATCCATCTCAATCGGCAGCTCTTCCCGTTCCGCTGCAGACCTGCATGCACAAACAGAGAAAGAAAATAAATAAGTCAACTATATGATAGGGTATTTTAGTCATTGTAACTAAAAGTCTTTTTCAAATTTCAATCTCTTGAGCTTAGCTAACTGTCCATACATACAAAATAAGAGGTTTCATCATGCTACGATCTGGTATATAAGAACACATACTCGGGCTCCCATCAAAATAATTCCCAAAATTAAAAAAAAAAAAATCCCCAAAAAATTGTTTTTGTGACGTTGCAAAAAATTGACCTTTATAAAGAAAATTCTCTGTAGAAATTAAAGGTGGTTAAAAAAATATCAGAGTAAAAAATGACATTATGACATATTGATTATATATTATAAAAAAATATTATAATTAAATCTGAAAATTATTCCAACCAATTCTGCAATTAAAACAAGTGTTTATCCAAGATTAGATCAGGGAGGAAATTCCTGAATGATTTCCATTTCCAAGAAATATATAAGAACATGCATGACTACAAATAGGCCTGTGTTGTGCAATGCTGCATACGTAAAATATATAAACCATATGCAATCAAATTTTTAAATTCTGAAAGTGATGTGCAGTGCCCGCAGATAAAGATAATGAATGGAGTCGCAGTAAACTCACCGGCGTTAATGGGGACGGAGCTCCAACAGCCATGGCCATGTTTGAGGACGTAGTTTCTGAGCCTTTGGTCTTCTTCAGGTGACCACAAGCCCTTCCTGTGCTTTGGCTTTGGCTTTGGCTTGTCTGAAGACCTGCAACCCATTCACCCACAGAAAGGGAAATGGAGCTGATAATGACAAGCTATGACTTGCTTCTGAGAGAGAGAGAGAGAGAGAGAGAGAATCTTTTTGATGAGTGTAGATGCAATGAACAGCGACCATAAAGGCTTTGGTATATAAAGCAAATATTAGTTAAGGTCTACCATATTAAAAATACCACAAAAGAATTGAACTATAAAGCATATATTTAAATGAAAAGAAAAGGAAAAACTTTTTTTTTTTTATAAAAATAATAGTAGTAATTAATATCCTTGTAGAGGGTCCAATAGTTGAAACTTAAAATTTCTAAACCAATAAATCAAAAGGGAATATAACAATTTCCTGAATTTTGTAAAAATTTAATTTAATTTTTTTTTATCAATTTTCATATTTAAAATAAAAAATTTAATTTTTTTAATTTCAAAAAAAAATAATTTATCTTAAAAGAAATAAAATTTGTGCATGATTGTATGAAAATTATTTTGAATTCTTTTATTTTAAATGATTTATTTTAATTTTCAAAAGGAATTTTTTTAATGGAATCACTTTCTTTCTTTTCAAAAAAAAAACCTCTTTTTAATTTTTTTAATCAAATCCCAAACCTCTATTTATCATAAAAATATGTGAAATTCAAAATTACAAATTACAATCAATTAATTCTTTTATATATATCTATATGGTTTAATTATAACATATTCAAACATTTGAGTAAATTTGTAATTTTAGTAATTTAATTAAAATCAAAATATTTTGTTATAGTTTAATTCATTTAATCAAAATTGAATTAAAATATAATATTTTACTAATAAAAAAATATTTTTTAATATTTTCAATTTCATTAAAAATTGAAAATGGACTAATATAGAAATAGACCACACACATTAAAAGTATAATCCTAAATTTTGGTGGAATTAAAGGCTAAAACTATGAAGATGCATAATCCCATTGGCATGGGGAATAAAAATTTATCTAAACTGGGGCTACTTACTGTATACTTGATTGACTTATTAAAACCTAATATAGGAGGAGCTTACTTTGATAAATATTTGTGGTGCTCCTTGGACCACCTGCCTAGCTAGCTAGCTACAACCGCAATGCTCATCTACACCTACCGGATGCTCGTATTCTCTTCACCTAAAAACACAATCATAATTTTTTTTTTTAATTATAGTTATCTCATTGGAAGCTAACTCTCTCTCCAAACTTAATTACCGTTTTAGCCTGATAATAATTGCAATTTTCAATTTGAATAAATCTTAAACTTATCATTGATGTGATGACTTAATGGGTAAAGATATATTTATTAGTTTGTTTGATTCTCATTTCATCCTCCTTATTTGTAATTAGTTATGTGTAGAGAATTTCTTATTTAAATTCAGTCTCTTATGAACTTAAAATTTATATATATAAAATTTATATGCTTAATAATTGAATCACACTATATATCTTATTTCTTAGGTTCACAATTAACCAAATCTAAATAAAAAAATTCGTTACATATAAATTACAAATTGAGTATTATATGTGTAATTCTGTAAAAAATGTTTAGGTCTTTCAATAGTGTTTAATAATAAATATAGGATAAATTATATAAATAATACCTCAATTTTTAAAGTATGTAATAATAAAGTATATAAATTTTAATTTATAACACCATTATTAGATAGATTTTGTTTTTTTCTACAATATCCTTTCGTGTAAAGGTTCTGACTTTTAACCAAATCAGAAAAGCTAAAAATGTATGCATTGCATAAAATTTTATTTATGATATTATCTTATCACAGTTTTATACATGCAATTAATATTGAGTTTAACATTATGCGATATTGAGTTTTATGATATAATTACATGCGATATCTGTTATTTACATTAAAAAAAGAATCTATGTTATATTTTTATAAAAAAGAGAGCACTTTAATTTATATTGTATTATTGAAATATTTGAGATTCTGAACAGCTACTCCAAGATATTTGAGATTATCGTCTCAGATGTAGTACTATGGTTGGTCTCTAAGAATATATGTAAAATGGAAAATATATAATCATTGTGGGACAAGAGACAACACAACACAAAATCAAAGGCTTTGATATTTGGAAACATCTTCTTAATCATTATTAGTATAACTGTTTTGATCCTTTGACAGATTGTATTTGCATTTTAAAAAGGAAAATAAGTTATGGAGACATATGCTTCTTCCTAATAAAAGGCTAGAAAATGCATTAAAAATTCTAATATTCCAGGTGCCAAAATGGAAAAGGTTGACATGATCAAAATGGGATTTGTTGTAGTTGAATTTCAGAGTTTTATATATATTATGTACCCTTTGTCACCTAACCATACGTATAATTATAAAGGTATCACCGATAAATTTTAATTAAGTAGTATTGAAGTTATATCTAATATTATAAAATTTCATGTTCAAATTTTAATAAAAATAAATTATACTAACAAAACATAAAGAGCCATCATTGACCTAGCTAGCTTGTGCTGTAAACAGAGAAGACTGAATTCTTTTATATATGCAACAGGTTCAAGTGTTGGATGTTTTACATATGTTTTGTTTACCTAACCAATTATGAACATCTTTAATACAATGGTTAATTTGGAGAGGTTCTCTATTAAAAGGATGCAATGCCACTTCTTGTTGGTATAGGATAAGATTTGTTGCTAAATTAATCAACAGTCAATTTTCCACAAAAATTAAATGTGAAAGAAGTTTGATACATTTTGCAAGTGTGTAAAAGCTGAGTCGTGATATCACAGGTGAAAAGCAAAACACATTTAAAGAAACTTATTGTTTATTTAGGAAACTTTCAAGTGGAATAGTTAAATAAAAAACATGGTAGAACATGAAATTTCCTCAATGCATTAAATTCCAAATTTATTTTCAAAATTAAGTTTGTTTAAAGTATTTCTAATTGATGATCAGTAACAATCCAAATAATTAACCTTTAATAATTAGAAATTTTTTCTATTCACCGGCCATCAATAAATTGTCAATGATGACTTGAAACACAGTTTTGTTTGTCCAAGTTGATTCCAATATTTTAAGGCAGCAAGCTACTTAAGCTTTAATTAAATATAAGTCAATCCCTAAAGCCAATCCAATTTCATCAGTTGGTTGGCCAATAATAATTATAATTTCAGCAATTTTTGAGCTTCAATTATAATTTTATGAGAATTTCTGATTTGCTGTCCATTTATTCTATTTGAAAGCCTTTGACATGTTCCCCTTTCAGAGAACAAGAATCACTGAGGAAGTACTTATGAATGCACCTTTATTCTTGTTTTATTTCAATATTTCTTTAAAATACCAAAATAATTGAATTTGAAGGAGAGTTAAGAATAATGTAAAAGGACAGTGGGATTAATACAGAAAGCGATTGCTGAATAAAAGAATTGGAAGGGAAGCCGTCTGTTCAATAGGGAGCTGCTACTTGTTAAAAGGTTACTTGCATAACCTAGCGATAATGACACTATAAATTACGTCATTAGCTGCTCTTCTTTGCTAAGTTACCTTTCAAAACAAACACACTCATTCTTTCTGTTTAAGAACTCTTAACAACCCTCAATTTTTTTTAAAGAAAAAACAAAATAAAAATTAATTATGGCAAGCATGGTATCAACCCTCAATGTTCCTACCATTCAATGATGATGAATGAATAAATGATATTATTTAGAGAGGCATAATCAAACCTACTCAAGTCAAGTGTGCAAGTTTATCGAATGTCAATGGCTATATTATAAACCTGCAATCATTGTCATCTGATTAATAAAATATTTACCATATTTTATTATTATTAGTGTAGTGTATAATTACATGTATGAACTCCAATTAATATTTATACAGAAACAGACAACTACATACGTATGAAATATTATATTAATTTGCATATGATTGGTATTAATAAGGATACCTAAAACATATTTTTGTTCAATTAGGGTCATTGTCAATTTTAATTTAATTACTAATTGTGTTTAATTAATCGACGTTTTGTGCTTATGTTGTTTAATCCTTAATTAATAAGGTTGAGTTCACCATCCCCAACCTTGATTTATCAATAGAAATACCATGCATTTCGAAGGAAGGAGCCAACATAATTATATGGAATTTCGAGGTTAAATCATAGTAAAAGTATTTTATATTATTGTAGATTTTAATATAATATATAAAATTTGATTTTAATCAAATCAAATAATTAAAAAAAATTAACTAAGATCTTATATATTTTGTAAAAAATTAATAGGTTAAATTTCTCCAAATATATTCTTAAAATATATTAATTAGATAATATTAAAAATTAACTTAAAATTAAATTTAATATATTTTAATTATAAAAATATTTAAAATTTGAAAAATGATTTTTTACTTCACAATGCTAAGCGGCGTCGAAATTCGTTTTCATATTACGCAGCCGCTTTTACTCCTGTATATTGAGAATAATATATTCTTATATAACTATTGCTTCTTCAACCTAGCTAGCTACTAGCTAGCTTGAATTTCTATATTTGCTATGGGGATTGGGGGAGGAAATATATATATATATATATATATATATATAAAAGGATTTCCAAAAGCAAAAGCTTTTATGAAGAAATAAGCTAAACCTAAACACATTATCCTAAGAAATAATCCTTAATTAAAAGAATTTAGTAAAACATATTTAAGAAAAAAGTAACTGTTATTATATGTATTTTTATGAGAAATTAAATTATAAAAAACTTACTAAGCTAAGCACGATTAATATTTTTATATTTTAAACAAATAATATGTTTTTTTTGTTTTTGATATGATTGAAGATCATCAACTTATATTTTTTGCGACAAAAAGCAATCGTTCCTAAAACTTAGATAATTGTCGCCAAAAGTATAAGGAGACGAAATTGTTCGTCACAGTACATCGTTAAATAAGACAACGGATGACAAATTCAGCATTTCGTCTTAAATATCGTCGCCATATACCACAGATATTTGACAACCTGATCTTCTTCTTGACTTGGATTTTGATCCTACTGGTTCATGGAGCTTCATTTTCCATGGTTTCCTCAAGAAAGATAACCCTATCATTTACTGCATGATTCTTGCGACGAACAAACTCAAGCTATCCCACTGAAAGGACCTGCCCTACGGTTTCATTTCGCTGGATTGAGCAGGGAAAGATCCATTCTTGGCCGCTCTGATCGTGGACGTTCATGTCTATGAGTTTTCAGTAGGAATTTTCCACTTTCGATTGAAAGTTAAAAATCTGATAATCTACGTATGCCTCATAATTCAGTAATTTTACAACTGAAAATTTCAAATTTATAGCCAAAATGTATATTCCAACATCTGAAACAAATCCATGCCTTCATCGTTACAGCTTCTCCCACCCAATGCATCCAATTCTTCTGCAAATTCCCTCGTCGAAGCTCAGAATTGGGGAATATTCAAATCTCATCTTCTTCCACATGGGTCATGATTTTAACACAGAAATCTTGCTATGGAAAGTCATGATCAGAGGATAATCATGTGTTAAACTCCTGCTGCGAACTGGGCCACTATAGAAAAGGGAAGAGAGTGCATTCCCATATTAAAGTCTGAATTTGAGTCCAGCTTTGCAAGCGCTCATTCCTTTTTAACATGTATACAAAAATGCCTGCCTCTCTTCACATGTGTATGCCCGAGAATTACAAGTTAAGAGATGTGTCACGACCCGAAATTCTGAGCCGTGACCGGCGCATGATTTAAGTATTTTTAAATCATGCACGCTTTATCAGAGTATCTTGAATAAATATATTGTCACTTACTAATAAAAAAAAATAGACAAAGTCCAAATAAACAAAATACTGAATAAACATCATAAATATCCCATAAGTAAACTGTAGAGTCTCTACAGATTTCAAATAAAACTTAAACTGTTCAATAAACTAAATTAATTATTAGCCAGAGGAAACATGAATTCGGGCATACCATGAGAACAAATCAAAGATTGTCTCTCTCCAGAAAATGGACTGAATATTTGGATCAGCTGCAGAATTCTACTGATCTGAAACAGATAACAGACAGAGAAAACGTGGTTTGAGCTAATACTCAGTGAATGATAATTATAGCATACAACGGAACAGGAACAGACAGACGCTTGATTAATTTCATAATAAATTTTCTATTCAATAAAATCATGCTCATGCTGTCAAAATCATTAATAAAATAATTTCATAAAACATATATATAAAAGAAATTCATTCATTAAAAATTTTATGTTACAGTGCACCAGGGTGATGATACCCCACATCACCAAAGGTCAGATGGTAAGCGCATTACCAGATATTAGATACTTCCCTCCTCCTTCACAGATATCAATGTATATGATACTAATACAAACCATAAATTGTAATGATGCATGACTCGACAATGCAACCTAATACCGTGATAGTCTACACGGTGGGGCCAAATAACAGAAACAGATACTAGACACAGGTACCAATTCAAAACAGAAAATCAATTTGTACAAATCAATTAAAATCAATAAAAAATTTCAGATAGAAAATAATAGCTGATAGTGCAATTTCAATAGTTTATTTCAATAATTTCAGAGAGTCAATAAAATCAAATCAATTTCAAATCAATTCAGTGTAATACATCGGTCAATTTTATAGTCAAATATCAATCAATATAAATATATTAAAGGCCTGTTCTCGGAATTCTAATGGCTCTAAGAGATAGTTGACAAAATCAATTATTTAATCAAAATCGAAATAAAATTCAATAATAAAATAAAACTCTAGAAAATCACATGTAAAATAATTGTTAAAATACTGATTTAAAATTTCATTTGATAACAAATTTAATCTGAGAAATTTTAAAAGGAACTAAAACAGTGTCATGTACTATAATTACCACTCACCTGGAACCTCCAAAACAATAGCTAAATTCAATAAAAGATAGACAATTTCAATTGACTGATTAAATATTCAAATCTCCTACACACCTAAAATATTAAAGAAAAATATCAAATAATAAAAAAATAAAATAACTTTAATATATATATATATAATCTAAATTGAAGGTTACTATCTCACAAGAATCATGATCAACCCAATTCAATATCAATAGTCTAAGAGAAAATAAATTTCTAGAGTAGTTGTAACAAATCAAGGAAAGAATATAAAATCAAATTCTCCCATTATTGAATAAAGAATAAGAATTTTTACCTTGAAAACAGAATAGAGAAGTAAAAATTTAGGGATTCTCTGTTTAGAGTATTTGATAGAAAAAGGAGGTGGCAAACAGGTTTTAAGAGCAAAGTTTAGCAGAAGAAATTATTAGGGTAAATAAAATCAAATAAAAATTATTATTGAACTGGATTGTTCAGATTACAAATATATGTTTAATTTCAAAAATAATATATATATTTAAAAATAAATAAGTAGACCATTCAATAAAATATATTTTTTTATATTTTATTAAATTATTGTTAGTTAATTAAAATAAAATAATAATAAATAATAAATATATATGAGTTTCCACGTGATGCCAGCTCGATGATTTTCGCAAGATTTTCCATGGTATGCGAGACGGTTGTTCGAAGTTATGCCAGATAGGATGTTTCGTGGAAGTCTATGATTTCAGGTTGTGTAAAAACTGGAAATGTAGAAAATGCAAGAGAAATGTGTGGGTGAATGCAGAGAAAAACGTTGTTTCTTGGACTTTGATGAAAGGAGCGCATGCTGATACAGGCGACCTTGAAGCAGCTTTTTGAGAAAATGCTACATAGGAATGTGCTTTCTGGGAATTCAGTGATTTCTAGTTATACCAAACATGGGAAATTTGTCGAAGCATTGAATATTTTTGTCCAAATGCAATCAGAAGGTGTGATTCCGGATGGATATACCATTGGTTCTGTTTTGTCAGCATGTTCAAACTTAGGAGATCTAGTTGGACACTTCTCTCAATGGAAGTCATGGTAGGGACTGCTCTCACAGAAATGTATGCTCATTGTAGAGATGTCAATTAGAAGTTTGTCAGTTTTTTCCAAACAAAGATGTTTTTGGCTGGAATTTTATGATAAAATCTTTAGCCATCAACGGAAGAACTAAAGATGCTATGAAGATTTTCTGCTTGATACGAAGGCCACGACTGAAGCCAATGACTTAGCAAAAGTTGAATACCACCAAATATAAAGATGAAGCACGACAATCATTCACTACATTGGATACCTAATCAACCAACTTAAAAATGTCTTATGAGGTACCATTAACTTGAAAATTCAGTTACGAAATAAAATATTATTTCTTTCTCAGCAAACCGACTAGAGCTGGGGGACAAAAAGGTCATATATGCCATGTTAAAAGAAGCAACTAGGGGTAGAAGAGTGGAGCCAACAAAAAGCAGAAGTTGAAGAATCAAGGATGAAGCATTCCACTGCACGTACTGTTAAGCATGCTTTCAGTGAAGAAAGGAAGTTGGGGGGCGCCCTAAAGATCAAAGGAAATAATTCAGTCAAATGAACTTTCATATGCATTGAATTTTCAACTGTTGGATCAGATGAAAGATTCCAATGCAACAGCTGATAACTTGTGTGCACGTAAGCACATGCACTTAATCAGTTTCCAAAGAAAAATAACAAAGAACCCTATGCAGTGCTTTGCCCGGGCTTCATCCTAACATGCACCAGTCTTAAGTCATTATGCAAAGTCCATCCAGCATTTAAAATTGTGTAATATTTCATAAAGTGAAACAGCAAATCAAAATTCAAAGTTAGCAGACACTCCGGCATGACCATACCTTCATATTGTCATAGAGTTCAAACAATGGGACAGCAAGAAGTTTTAAATTTTCGGGCACGACGTACTCTCTTTCACATAAGTGAACAAGGAAACGCTTCTTGCACCCTGTGTTGGCAAAAATGGGCAGAAAAGTAGATAAATATAATCATTCAGTAGAGAAAATAGATCAGGTCTAGTTTTAGCTTTCTTTTTAGGAGAATTGCCTAAGTCTTGATGCTTTTACTTTATACCGAGTTGATGTAGGACAATAAATTCCCTCACACCTAAGCATGTGTGAAGTTTATAGGACAAAATGTTTGTGAGCGGCTCAAAATCGAGACAACTCGACTCTCAAAGCTAGCTTAAGAGGAAGATTGTCAAAGTTGTTAAATTTAGCACTCTTTACCTTATCCCCGATTTTGTAGGACTCCTACATGCAAATTTCCTTAGTTTGATAATCTTAGGCTTTGTTATGTGGGCAAGGCAATATAGATGCGTGGTCGCCTCAAAGTTAGGTCTCCACCAAACGTCCTCACATTCACCAATCTATGAGAAGATGCCAAGTGGTAAAATACATATCAGAAAAATGCTAATATTCAAAATTCTTATTAACCTAGTTAGTTCATAAAAATCAGAGGGAGCATGGATTCCAACAATAAGCATATGTTTTATATCTTTTTTTTTTTTTTTGTTCTCTTCCTGCCCCCTCTCTTTTTTTTTTTTTTTTTTTTTCAGATTTAACTTTCGTATGTTTCCCCCACTCACATTAGTTCATAACATCTTTGTTTTAAGCCCTCACTCAGAACTTAAATAAAAGAGGAAAGAAACACCTATCAATCTGGCAGTCTGGCACCCAAGCAGGTGAATTAGCATCAAGCTTGCTGCTTAGTTTTGTTTCAAACCCTCAATCTCTCTGTTACATATGCAAGGAAATTTTACACAACACAAAATATCTGGAACAAATGTTAAAAAAACAACACAATCTCAATGAAGACAAGACAATATAACCGTAATTGTAAAAGAACTAAGAAATTTTGGAATAAGAATTCTGATGTTTATTGCCCCAGAAATCAAAGATATATATAAAAAATTATAGTTAACAAATAGGTTCCTAATTAAGCTAAACTACCAAAATTGTATCAGAATCATACAACAAAAGGTAAGAACAGATATGCACACAAAAATTCTTAAACAAATGCCCTAAATAAATGCAAAATAAGTGGCAACTAACAGCTTCCTTTCCAACACCCCCCCTCAAGTTGGAGCATGGAGATCTCGAATACCCAACTTGCGAAGAAAAAAGTCAAACTGATCATTTCCCAACGCCTTTGTGATGATATCCGCAGGTTGCATTGAACTACGTATATAATCTGTTGGAATGTTACCATTCAATATCTCATCACGGATAAAATGACAGTCCACTTCAATATGCTTGGTACGTTCATGATAGACAGGATTAGCAGCTATATGCAGAGCTGTCTGACTATCACAATACAAATTCATAGGTTTAGTATGCGCCACACCAAGAGAATTCAATAATCCTTTCAACCATTAGTTCACAAGTTGTAGTACTCATAGACCGATATTCAGCTTCAGCGGATGAGCGAGACACTGTCTGTTGCTTTTTAGTCTTTCACGAGATAGGGGATTCACCCAAAAGAATAAAATAACCGGTCAAAGACCATCTCGTCAAAGGACAGCTAGCCCAATCAGAATCACAGTAAGCAATTTGAGATCACAATTGGCATGCAGTAGTATACCCTGACCTGGATTTCCTTTCAAATAATGCACAACTCTAACAGCTGCCTCCCAATGAGTTTTCTTTGGTTGTTGCATGAACTGAGCAAGAATATGCACACAATAAGATAACTCGGACCGAGTTATTGTTAGATAAATAAGCCGTCCCACCAGACGCCTATACTGAGCAGTGTCATCCATATCATCACTCTCGGTAATGGCTAGCTTGTGATTTCGTTCAAGAGGAGTTTTAGCCGGCTTGCAACCCAGTAATCCAACTTCTGAAATTACGTCCAACGCATACTTACGTTGACACAAGACAATACCATTCGAGTTTCTGGCTACTTCAATCCCTAAGAAAAATTTCAGCTTCCCTAAGTTTTTTATATGAAAGCAACGACTCAAATAGTTCTTGAATTTTTATACAGTGGAAACATGATTGCTGGAGATAATAAGGTCATCCACATAAATAAGCACATTCAATTGAACAGTCCCAGCTCGAAAAGTGAACAAAGAGTAATCTGAATATGATTGCTGAAATCCATAAGCTTTCAGAGATGTAGCCAACTTCGCAAACCAACATCTAGGTGCTTGCCGCAAACCATATAGAGATTTCTGGATTTTACAAACCTTCCCTGGTGATTGAGAAGGAAATCCAGGCGGCATCTTCATGTATACCTCTTCCTCCAAATCACCGTGTAAGAAAGCATTTTGGACATCCATCTGATAGAGTTTCCAATTCTTTGTAGCCGCAACAGCAAGAAAGGTGCGCACAGTAACCATTTTTGCTGTAGGAGCAAAAGTCTCCTGATAATCTATGCCTTCAACTTGATTATTTCCCAATATCACTAACCGTGCCTTATATCGTTCAACACTTCCATCAGAATTGTATTTAATTTTGTATACCCACTTGCTTCCTATTGCTTTCTTCCCAAATAGCAGATTTTCAATTGTCCATGTAACATTATCCTCCAAAGCCTGTATTTCTTTTCTCATAGCTGCTCTCCACCATTCATCCTTAACTGCTTCTGCATAAGAGCTTGGTTCATGTCCTATAGTAATGGCTGCCAAAAAACATCGGTGTTGTGCAGAGAATTTATCATAACCCACATAATGTGCTACAGAGTAAGGCGTACCTGAGGAATCAGATTGGGAAGGTGAGCATATCGATGGGCTTGTTTTGATGGCGTTTGTCACATAATCCTTCAAACGAACACTAGGTTGCTTGGCCCTTTGTCCCCTACCTAGTTGCTCTTCAACAACTTCACCTCTATCCACTCCCTCACTGTTTTCATGGATCAATTCTTCCGTTTTAGGATTCACCTCACTTTCTCTACCCACACTTTCATCGTGCTCATTTCCCAAGTTGTTCTCTAAACCATCAACTTCATCACCCAACTCCTCAACTCCATTTTTAATGAGTTCATCACCCTTTGTTTTCTCATTTGCATATGGAAATTCTGTTTCAGCGAATACCACGTCTCTTAATACAAAGTATTCTTTAGTTTCCAAATCATAAAATCTCCATCCCTTCTTTTCAAATGGATACCCAACAAAAACACACCTACGACTTCTACTACCAAATTTATCTTTATCCCGATTCAGATTATGCGCATAGCACAAACAACCGAGAACCGGAACGTGTTTGTAAAAAGGTACTTTCCCAAAGAGCATCTCATATGGGGTTTTACCATTTAATAACATAGATGGAGTCCTATTAATCAAATATCCGGTTGTAAGTGCACATTCTCCCCAAAATTCTATGGGTAAATTTGCTTGGAAACGCAAGGCTCGGCCATTTTGTTGAGGTGTTCCTACACAAGAAGTCTGATGCAACATCCCTTGTTCATCAAAATATTCTTTCAAGCACATAAGTTCACTTCCGTTATCACTTCTGACAATTTTCACATTTTTTTCAAATTGGCGTTTAACCATCACAACAAATTTCTTAAGAACATAAGCTACTTCTTATTTTCCATTCAGCAAATATATCCAAATAGCACGAGAGTAATCATCAACAATTGTTAAGAAGTAAATTGCTCCACAAGAAGTTGGGACTCTATAAGGTCCCCACAAATCACAATGTATCAATTCAAAACAACCATTAGCTTTATTGTCACTAGAAAAGAAAATCTCTCTTGTTTGCTTTGCTCTAAAACAAACTTCACAAGTTTTATTAATTTTCCTAATTATGCTACCAGCTTCTGGAATTAACTCTACCACCTTATAAGAAGGATGATCCATTCTCTTATGCCAAAGCTTAAAAAACCCCACATCAGTTACCTTGCAAGCATGTACCGATGTCACTCCCTTGAGAAAGTACAGCCCCTCGCGTTGCTCACCCGCTCCAATCAGGTTCCTCGAATTTAGGTCCTGTATAGCACAAATTTTGTTAGTGAGTTGAATAACCAAATTTGAATCATTAAGTAGTTGTGATACAGAGATCAGATTGCAATTCAAATTTAGCACATAAAGGACTCGTTGCAATTTCAAGTCTCCTCCAAGTAACACAGTTCCTTCTTTCACTGCCAAGGTCTTTTCTTCATTAGGTAACCTGACTGAGTATGACACAATGTCAAGCAATTCACTCAAAAATGCCAACTTTCCTATCATATGATGGGAAGCTCCTGTGTCAATAATCCAAGGAAATATTCTTTGCGTACCTGTCAGCCTCTCATTGCCACCATTCAGACAAGAATTCAACATGCCTAGCAAAGTAGCCCACTGCTCTTTATTTAATCTACTAAGACCCTTTCGATCTGAATCTGTCATAATTCCACGCCCATCATCAACTCCAGTTGCTTGTGTGGCATTGGCACAAGCAACTCCTCCCTTGCTACGTCTTGCTCCATTGCCACGCTTTTGACCACCTCCTCGTCCAACAGAAGTTCCACGTGGTCTATTACCCCACCATTCTGGATAACCTATCAGCTGGAAATAACTTTCAGCATCATGTCCCTCTCGGTTGCAATTAGAACAAATTGAGGATTTGTCTTTATCCCCCCCTGAATTTCGACTTCCTGCTCGAATTGCAAAACTCATAGGATTGCCTCTTTCTTCCTTAGTTCGTGTCATAGTTCGCACCCGCTCTTGCTGAACAACCATAGCATATGCACGATTCAAATTGGGCAAGGGTTCAGTGCTCAAAATATTAGAGTGCACTGTTCCGTATCCTTCTTCATCCAAGCCCATAAAAAACTGATGAACTCTCTCTTCTTTATGCTTTCTTTCCAATTCGATGGTAAGATTGCATCTGCAGCCTGCACAGATACACACTGGTATCTGATCATAGTTGTTTATTTCATCCCATAATGTTTTGAGTCTTCCGAAATAGGACACGATCGGTTGACCTTCTTGCCTACAATTCGCCAGATCCGATCTTAATTGCTGCATTCGTGGACCATTCCCAATCGAGAACCTCTGTTTAATATCCTTCCACAGTTCCTTTACGTTCTCCATGTGAGAGATGGTCGAGTGAAGCATCGGTTCAATGGTGTTAAACACCCAAGAAACAAGCATAGAGTTAACCGTCCACCAATCTTAGAGTTCCACTGAGTCATCTGCTGGTTGCTTAACAGATCCATCAATAGAACCATATTTCTTTTTAGCCCGCAATGCAGTCTGCATAGTTCGCGCCCATTTTTCGTAATTCTCGCTCTTCAACTGAACTTGGGTAATCAAGTTACCTAGGTTGTCATTCGAATTCAGTGTGTAAGAACTAGAAGTTTTCTTCCCTGATCCAGAACTCTCATTTTTCTTTTCATCAGCCATGGCTTTGATACTATGTAAAAGAACTAAGAAATTTTGGAATGAGAATTCTGATGTTTGTTGCCCCAGAAATTAAAGATATATATAAAAAAATTATAGCTAACAAATAGGTTCCTAATCAAGCTAAACTACCAAAATTGTATCAGAATCATACAACAAAAGGTAAGAACAGATATGCACATAAAAATTCCTAAACAAATGCCCTAAATAAATGCAAAATAAGTGGCAGCTAACAGCTGCCTTTCCAATAATAATAGAAAATAAATAAAGAATAGTAGAGCTATACCATTCTCTCCTGGCTTTAGACGCTCACACGACAGTTTGTAGAATTTTTTTTTCTTTTTCTTTTTGTGTTTTCAATTCGTAGAAGAAGTATGTGAAGATGATTATGCTCCTTTTCCTACAAGATCAACTATATAATGAGCCAAGAGAGGGGAGAGAACTTCTAGACCTTTATGTTGAAAAATGTTACTTGATGCATTTTTTTTTTCAACCAAAGGATGCCACAAAATTTTGAGAGGGAAGATTAGATAGTTACAGTCTATCGAATAATCTTTAGCTTAGTACAAAACATTGGACAGACTAGAGAAATTGTCGAAAGATCTTTAACTTTTTTTTTTTTGGGTGGGGGTATAAAAGTTGAGATGAACATAGCTCGTCTAACTGTCTAAGATAAGACTCCAAGCAAACAAGGCCAATAATACATCAAAAAAATGGAAAATCAAATAATTGCCAACAAAAAGTGAGAAAATACAGAGAGACACACTGAGGATCCTGCAGATAAATGTCTTTATGGAAAGATTATTGTAGATGAATGGTGCTTTTCAAATTTAAGTCATTGTTGAGCTGAACTTAGGAATCAAAATTAGCCACTCAAAATAAAGAGGAGTTATCCTGAAAGCATGGGCCAATTACACTGGTATAAAACAAAGGCTTAGCCACAAAAATTATTCTAAGATTGCCAAACTTTTCAATTGTCAAGAACATTGAGGTGCAGTTTTTGCAAGCACAGGAGGGCAGATATCCAAATTAGAAATACGATAGAGGGAGGGAGAGAATATTGTT
Organism: Hevea brasiliensis; assembly: GCF_030052815.1. Classification (NCBI taxonomy): domain Eukaryota; kingdom Viridiplantae; phylum Streptophyta; class Magnoliopsida; order Malpighiales; family Euphorbiaceae; genus Hevea; species Hevea brasiliensis. The sequence continues at coordinate 87,081,534 of NC_079505.1, read as the reverse complement.
ATGGAAGAATGGAGATTACAACTTCAATACTAGAAATATAATTCTACCTTGATGATGGACCAACTTGCAAGTCAAAATCTATATCAACTTTCATTCCATGATGAGTATAAAAGGCCACAACAGAACACACACCTCAACCTATTCTTTTTAGCTTATAAGGAAATACCAAGTGCTAACAATTATCAGCTGCTGGATGCACAAGGTATATATATACTTTAAATCTCCTTGAACGGAAGTACAAGGTACATAAATTGATTGTTTAGAACCTGAAACCGTCATAGAAAAAAGACAGAGAAAGAGCTAGCGGACAACTAAATTGAGTTTATTATCTATAATTCATAATTGTTTTAATTTAATAAAAAAAAATCACATTTTGGCTTCATATTGTGTAAATCCGAGGATAAGTACGAATGCATAATACAATTAAGTTCATTCTGCAATTGGTCAAGACAGATTCAAACAAGAGCAATATGAAACATACCACCAAAATTGCTTCGAAACTTGTCCTCATCCCTTCATTTATTAGCTGTAACACAGAATCAACAGCAATAATCAAAATCCAGCACATTTATGCAGGAAAGCCAGTAGAATCATCAAATTCACAACTTCCATTTGTCATGGTTGTTAAATTGCATTGAAAAGTTTGTCCACGCCTGGAATCCAAAGCCATATTTAGCCGGTTTTTATTTGTGAGAGTTTCAAATGATTCCGGACCAAAACACTCGCAGCTTTTACCTCTTCATAAACCGGAGTTTTCTTATCATCTGAAGGCAATTCTTTTCACCACAGGATTCTTCGAGTATTTAATAGAATACTTTGTTAAATGAATTGAATTCTTGCAAAATCATATCGTTCTTGGCATGAATTCATTTCTTTCAAAATGTTTTTTTTTTAAATTAAAAGAATTGAACTGATTTAATTGAATTGAATTCTTTCATTTTTAGACTTCCAAAACACACCCTATTTGATGAATAAAATAGACATACAAAACCAAAAGAAAAATAACAAATATAAATGATTCCTTCAGCGATCTTTCACTGGAATTAATAAGAAGGCCAACGTTTAACTAGGGTTTTCAATTGTTCTATTGTTACAGTTGGAAAGAAAGCAAGAGAGAGCGCTTACTTGACTTTCATGCTAGCAATACGATTAGCGACAGATGTATCTTTCACCTTGGGCTCTTTGGTGTCGTATGTGTAACTCGACAGAGGATAGATGTTCACCACCGATGAGTTCTCCATCCCTATATCAGATCAAGATTTAGTTCTTTATCTTATTTTCTCTCTAATAAAATGAAGAGGAGTCCCTCTGCGTGATATGTTCAGAAAGAAGGCAGGGAGGTAGAATGGAGGGAATATGGATTAGAGAGAGAGATTCAAATAAGATACATTCGGTGTGTACTAAAAAAATAATAATAATAATTAATATGATATTGATTTATTTGGTAAATTATTTTTTTATTTTATGTTATAATTAATATGTGAACTTTTATATTTTAAAAAATATAACTAATATTTTTAAATTTTAATTTTTTATAAGTAATTTTTGATTTTATTGTATTTTTGTTATTTTGTCCATTTTCTCAACTCTTACTATTAACAAAAAGTAAAAATATTTTAATATTATTCAAGATAAATTATTATTTCATTTTTAAATTTTTATAATTATGAATATTTATTGTTTTTATCTATTGATTAATGGTTAAATTAATAAAAATAATGGAGAAACAAAAATTTATGATGAAATAAATTTTACAAATGTTTTCATCTATTTTTAAAAATATATAAATTTAAATTTAAATTATAATTTAATGCATGAATTGGAAAAAATAATTTATCTATATAATTTTTATTTTATGACCTTATTTGGGAAGTGGAGATATTTTAAAATTTGTCATAATATAACTAATGAGATGAATTTATAACTTATGGGCAATATATAAATGTAGGAATTTTCACAGTAAAAATAAAATAAAATCAATGAAAGGCATAAAAGTAGAAATGACTCATAAATTAATATTGTTAAAGTTTTGATTTAAATATGGTGTTAAATTTATGAGTGTGTTCATTTACATTATTCATAAAAAAAAAAATTCTAAATTTCTAACAAATAATATCAAAATTAATGATTTGATGGGAGCAAGAGAAACAGTCGATAAATTAGCCATGAGAAGGTAAAATTTCATACTTCAAGCGTTGGTGTAAGAACTTGTCAAGAGGGATTGAAGCGTGGTGTTATCAATTGAATAAAAACAAGAATATAAATTCTCATGTCGGGGATCAAATCAATAAAAAATTATGCACAACCACAAATTGAGAGAAAAATTTCGAATTCAAATTCTGAATCCTTTTGGTAGGTATATCTCCTATTGGTTTTACTTTTTTTACATATTGGTGGTGGAAGCTCATCCAGGATTTTAATACTGATACAAATTTTCTTTGTCTCATTACTACTGCTTGTTGGATTATATGGAAGGTGAGATATAAAGTTATTTTTGAAAATTTTATTCCAAATCCGATAGTTGCATCTCGCAATACTGCTTCTATGGTCTTTGAGTAATCTTAGGTTCAAAGGGACAGTAGAGAGAATATTGTGGTGCCAAGCAATATTGCTAACCCAAATAAGTGGCTTCGACCTCAAAGAAGGAGTTTAAAATTCAATTGTGATGCTGCCTGGAACGAAGATGAAGCTATAGCTCATATAGTAGTAGTGGCTAGAAACTGTTCTAGTGCTTTGATCAATAATTTGGCTAAAAGAGTTGGGACCATGTCTCCTTTGGATGCTGAAGCTAAATGTGTTTTGAAAGCTTTAAAATTGTTTAGGGGCATGGAAGTTGTGGAAGCTATAATAGAAATGGACTCAGCTGTAGTATATGATGTCAGAAAAAACAGAGGGAGTGATACCAGTTGGGATATCAAAGCCACTGTCAATGCCATTTTAGCTACGGTCAATTTATGCCCTTTCATTTCATTCTCTCAAGTTTGAAGGTCAGCCAATACTACAGCAAACTGTGTGGCAAAACTCTGCGTAAAAGGAAAGCTTAGTATTAATTAGCTTTTTGTTCTCCCTTAAGAGCTTTTGCATTTTTTGAGTTTGGATGCCCAAGGGGCCTTGTAAATGCACTTATTGCAAATTAAAAAAAAAAAAAAAAAAAAAAAAAACCCAAAATAGGAGAAGAGCAACATATTTTTTATAAATATATTTTTTCATTTATTCTAGTTAAGATATCCATATCATAGGGTGTGATAAAATTTTTACGCTGGTATTCTAGTTAAGATATAATTTGAAAATTTTTTTAATTTTGAAAATGAATTTTAATATTACTAATTAAAATTAATTAATTTTTTTATAAATAATCTTATTATAAAAATAAATAAAAATTATTTCAAAAATAGATATGGTGGACTTTAACAATATTATACCATTTTAGATACAATATTTACATTAGTTTCCAAATGATTTATCTTTTAAACTCAGCTAATTTTTATCGCCTGTCCCAGAGTTTGGTCTCATATTTCACTTTCATCTCTTAACATCAATTTGCTACTAAGAAATTTTAAACTTAAATTTTGTTTTAATAAAATCTCTCTAACCAGTTTTAGCAAATTTTTAGATTAAACAAATAATGAAATTATCTTTTTACTTTCTTTCTCTCACATGCAAAAAACACTAGCTATTGTAATTACTATTTGGATCTATCACAAAAATACCAATGTCATCACAATGATTTAATTTACTTCTTGGAAAAGGAGGAGGATTTACCCATCACCAAAAATGTTGAAACTGTATTTGTAGAATTTACACTATAGTTTAGAGAGATTTTTTTTAATCTGAAAATCTGCTACTATAGGTTATAGGGATTTTTTATGAAATAAAATTAAAGTTTAAGAATTTTTAGTAACAAATTGAAATTAAAGGATAGAAGTGAAACAATGGATAAAGTTCAAGCAAAAGTTATAAAAATTACTCTTTAAACTCTTTCTGATGAGGGGCTTGGACAATAAGGCAGAATATTTTTTTTTAACTAATTTTAATTTCTAATAGTCCTAATTTATCTAGGACATATTGCGAAGACTTCCAGCAACTATAGAGATTATATTAGAATTAATTACAAAGTCTCCTATTATATTTAGAACTTATTAATGTTTACCTACTTTATCTAGGATTTAATTTTCTTATTTAATTTATATTTTTTTATTGTGTTTTACTTTATCTAAATTTTCTAGATTTATATTCCTATTAGGTTTAGGAGTCTAAAAACATTATAAATACCCTTATTTACATGTAATTTGAAGATATATTATTATTAATTAAAAATTAAGTAGAGGTTTCTTTATTTATTTTCACTCTTGTGTATGGAGTGTGTTTCTATTTGAGTTTCACACTGTGTCAGGTCGTATCAGAGCAAGGATGGCAACTGGCAGTGATGATAATAATGGCCCTCACGATGGTGATCGAAGAGCTAGAGCCCTTGAACCAAGGATGAAGTGCTACAATGATTGGAGTAGCATTTGGAGCAATTACTAGAGCAACAGGTGGACCACAAATTCGGGTGCATAGAAAGATGTTTTGAAGAAATTATAGGCTAACTTGACACTTTAGAAACCAATACAAGCAAGGATTGGGTGGCAAATAAAAGGCTAAGAGATGGTGCAGCTCGTGGTGACCCTATTTATCAACCAATTCCTACTCATAGGCAATATGTCTATGATGAAGACTTGAAAGAGGAGGATGTCTATTATCCCCATGATTATCCTAGGCATTGGCGGTAAGGTGATTATGGGAGAAGAGGTGTTCATGGTTATGATGAGTGGGAGAACAAGGATTTTCGACTCAAAGTTGATGTTCCCAACTTCAATGGGAGTTTCAACATCGAAAAATTTCTTAATTGGATAGTTGATGTGAAAAGATTCTTCGATTACATGGAGACAGCTCCAGAAAGGAGGGTGAAAGTAGTAGCATGTCGGTTGAATGGTGGTGCTTCTGCTTAGTGGGAGAGATTGCAATCTAGGAGTGAGAGAGAAGGCAAGGGATCAGTTTGAACTTTTTATCGGATGAAATATTTGCTACAACAAGAGTTTTTGCCTCCATATTATGAATGAATTCTCTTCCAATAATACCAAAGGTGCCAACAAGGTAACCAAACGGTTCAAGAATTCATGGCTGAATTCATGAGGTTGGCTGAAAGAAATAACCTTCATGAATCTGAAGGACAACAAATTGCAAGGTATTTGGAGGGACAAAGCTGTCCATTAAGAACCGAATTAGAGTTCAAGTATTGCAGACCTTATTCGAGGCTAAGAATATGGCGTTAGAGGTGGAGATGATGAAGTATGAAAGGGTGCTCCATGATTCTTATCCAAGGTATGATGAGGACAACGAACGGGCTGTAGTTGGGAAAGAGGAAGAGAAAGGTTCCCATGGTGCTCTTATTGTTGCCAAGGGGAAGAAGACAAGCAATGAAAATCCAACAGGTTGTGTTAATAAGGCATCAAGTTCCAATCTCCCAAAAGGTAAAAATCCCTATGTTAAACCAACTCCTAATAAATGTTATAGATGCAATGAAGAGGGGCATAGGTCACATGAATGTCCAAGAAGGAAAACTGTGAATTTTATTAAAAAACAAAGGGAATTTTGTTGTGAACCCGAAGAAGGTGAGGATGAGGATGATGATTTTGAATTTAAAGAATCCCTGGGAAAGAAGTTGATGTTCTTGCAAAATGTTGAGGAAGAATCATCAAATATTCATGAAGAATTGGAAGGAAAACAACTTGAGGTTACAATTGGAGCCTTAGTTGTACCGCCTCAAACCATGGTGATTCTAAAAGAAAAATTAATTAACCCTTAATGTCCTATTGTTTCTATTGATTTTATTTGCCCAAGTGTTTTTGAGAAGACAAAGGTGGAGGTGAAGTTAATAAATTCAACCGTGTTCAATTCTCCATTGACTACCTCATCAAAGAAGGCTATATGGTGTACTTTTCTAAAGAAGTTCTTCATTCTTTTCCACTTCAAATTTTGAGGGAGGATTTATTCCAAGCGGGAGAGAATGGTGCTAGAGTTGTTTTGGCTGTGTTTTGGATCGTTTCAAGTTGTTATGGCTGTGTTTTGGATCGAGGATGAGTTTTTTTTTTCAAGTGGGAAAGTATGATGCGGGGCTTGGACAACAAGGCATAATATTTTTTTTTTAACTAATTTTAATTTCCAATAGTTCTAATTTATCTAGGACATACTGAGAAGACTTCAAGCAGCCGTAAAGATTATATTAAAATTAATTATGAAGTCTCCTACTTTATTTAGGACTTATTAATGTTTTGCTACTTTATCTAGGATTTAGTTTTCTTATTTAATTTATATCTTCTTACCGTGTTTTAGTGTATCTAAATTTCCTAGATTTATATTCCTATTAGGTTTAGAAGTCTAAAAACACTATAACTACCCTTATGTTACATGTAATTTGAAGACAAATTATTATTAATTAAAAATTCAGCGTCACTTTCTCTCTATGTTTGGTTGGAGGGAGACTCTCTTCCTCGTTCTTCTTTCCGACCCTTAATTCTGTTGTATAAGGCTACCTTTTTTTACCTCTTTGAGCAAGGGAATGCTGCCTTTCCCCTGACTCAATGTGTGAATTCCCTTTCCAACCAATGAGTTGTGTTGTAAATAGATTTTATTGGGCAAAACAGTCGGTAATTTAGGGAAGTGAAGATCTTGTAGCTCCTCTAAATTTATGTGTTTTGTGTTTGTTTTTCAATGTGTTGTGATTTTGCGTTCAGCCGGTGGCTTTCTTCAATTTTCTAGGGCTAGTGCTTATTGTGGTATGCTACCTGTGTTTGCAGCTCTTTGTTAGCCTAAGCTTGGTTTGGTTTTCCCTCTGAGTTCGCCCTGCAAGGAGGGTGCTTGAGATGTCATGAGGTGGGTACCTCAGGGGTCATATAAACGAGATGCTTTTGATAACCACCTGACCACCATTCCTGCTAGCTTGAACTGCTCCAAGAATGCCTTGATGGTTCTCCAGGTTACAATCAATAAGCACAAAGTCTGCTTCACTATAGTTGGTTAACAGAAGATTTTGAGCTTCTCCAATAACAAACTCAATGTGACAGGCATCCGAGCCTGGGACTTGTCTGGATATTTGCAATTCTTTGTGATCACGAAGGATGCAAATGACACGACCGCCAGTTTGGTGAGCTGCAGCCACTAGGGCTAGCATGGTGGAAATGGCAGAACCGACACATGCCACAACCATTAGTTGTGCATTATTGCCTGCTGCTAATGCTGAGATGAACTCAGCTGCATCTGGCTCTTTTGCCTTTTTGTCGTCGTTAAGCTCTACTCATCAACTCTTCTCACAAATCTCTAAACTTGGACATTTTGTTCGTTGTTTTGAGACCCTGGTGTTGTTTTTTGGAAGCCTATGCTTATGTGTGGTGATAGTCTTTGAAAATTTGCTATGTTTCATCTTGATCGCAGGGCTTTGTACTCTTCTAGATGGTGAAAGAAACTAGGTCACTGCCAATCCTCTCGTGGCTTCTCTATGTTAGCACTAGGTTTGTGATCTGTTGGGTTGCTATGCCTAAGTTTTAGTGAGGCTTTATGTTTTTTGAGCCTGTTCTTTTGTGTTTTAGTTTTTAGATTGAGCTTTGTATTTGAGCTTTCTGTTAAAGGATGGATCTTGTACTAAACTCTTATATTTGATGAATCTTCTATCGATTAAAAAAATTTAAAAGCAAAAAAAAATGAAATTTTAATAATTATGCACTATATATAAAAAGCTAACTCAAATCTTCCAACAAGAAAATAAATCTGAATCAGATTTCAAATTTGCCCCCTTCCCTAAACTGGAGCAATTATATCACCTCTGGCTTTTCTTAACGAAGTTACAATTTCAGTTAATTAAAAAGGAAGTAAGGAAAAAAAAAAAAAAAAGAAAGAAAGAAAATAAACTGGAGCCTCAAAAAAGCATATGATGACACGAGGAGTACAAGGAGGGCCAATTTGATACTACGCCAGCACCACTCACTAAGCTCATTAAAACAACTCATGGTCAGCCCATTTCCCAAAAAAAGCAGAAACAAAAGGAGATTCTTTTATCTTGAGCCAGTAGCTGTATCGATCTTCTTTTTGCCTTTAAAAACTTGCAGGACCCCATCTGATCCTCCTGCAACTAGTGTACATTCATCGTCCCCCACTTGCCTCCAACATACACAGCTTACAAACCCACGGTCGGCTATGCCTGGCTCGAACCCATGCATCCATATGGGTTCGCCCCACCTCTTGTCGTAAACGAACACTTGGTTGTTTTCCGATCCGCACCCTAATAACCCTCCATTTCTCCACATCGATAACCCAACAAAGTTCTTATTATTAACATGCCCCTTGTACGTGCGAATCATTTGGGAATCTTGTAAATTCCACAGCTTTAAGCACCCATCAATGCCTGCGGATACCAATGTAAGCTCATTCACAAACCTGACGTATGTCACGGTTTTCTCATGCCCATCTAGCACGAATGCCGGGTCTTTCATCATCCGGGTATCGTACCCGTATACCCTCCTGTCAGCGCATCCAACGGCTATCGTTGACCTGGTAGACGGATTAAACTCCACGCTACAGACGGCCCTCCGCGTCTCGCCGGGTTGAACTGTAGCTACACATCCACCGCCCTCACAACGTGGGTCCCACATTTGCATGGTCCCATCGTCCGATCCAGACGCACCAATCACCGGATCCCAATGCGAATAATCCACGCTCCATACCCGGCGACCACCATGCTCATCGCGTTCAAAGATCGGTACTCTTCTCTCAAGGTCATACTCCATGACAACTCCGTCGTAGTCTCCCGACGCTATAACCCGGCTATCGGAACCAGGTTTCCATCGGAGACTGCTAAGCTTAGCCGGGGTACATATGTAATATTCGCATACATTAGCATGGTCTAACAAAACCATATCGTGTCCATTTTGGCTACCTTCATGCGGTAGCAAAGACTTGAAGTTATAGATTCTTATCTTTCTGGCAATTCCACCCGTGGCAACGATGCTTTCAGACTGGTCGAATTCGATTACACCGAGGGCATCGGACCCAGCTCCATGGCTGCTTGATGAAACCACAGTCTCAAGACTGAAATCCCATTCACATCTAGCTCTTTCTTCTTCTTTGTCTTCTTCTTCTATGTGTTGCTCTATGATTTGGCTTTCTTCATGTTTTAGCGCTTCAACCCTAGTTGCAGGATGGAATTGATCAGACAGGTTTTTCATTGCCCATTCACCGTATCTCGTATAGATGTTAATGTTGCAAAGCTTTCAGCGTTTGGACCAGTGAAAGGTTCCCATAAATCTAGCAAAGTTTCCATAATTGCCGAGAATAGATAAATCGCCTAGTTATCCTCATCTTTTTTATTTTCTTTTTCTATTTTTGTTTTGTTTGTATTTTCATTTTCTCCATTGTCTTTATAAGATTTTGTTTTCCTTTTCAATAAAATAGCCCTTCGTATTACAAAATATTACAAAAATGCCATTCAGTTAACTGCCCTCTAATAAATAATTCGGATTTTACAATTGCTTAATGAAAAAAACCTCAACTTTTCATAATAAATGCTATATAATAACTATATTAATTAGCAAATTTTCTTTCACTTGTTGATAAGTATAAATTGTTTTTCTCTGCTTAAAATAATAATAATAAATAAGAAATAAAAATATTAATTTTTAAAATGAAAATATTATAAAAAAATATATTTTTTATTATTATAATTGATAAATAATGAAAATTATATTTATTTGTTTAATTAAAAGAATTGTTTTAGGCTTTATATGTATACGCATTTCAATTTCAAATTATTAAATAAGTTAAAATTATTATCAATATTAATAGTTTGAACTAAAATTAAAAGAACAAAATAAATTTGATTTGTTATTACGTCTTATGTAATTCTCTTTTTATTTTAACCAATAAAATTAAAATATATATATATATATATAAAATGAAGTGGGTATTTATGGTATTATATAAAATTAAAAATCAGTAAAATTGAATACAGAAATATTGGCTTACAAGGAAAGGGTATTAAATTATTATTCAATTAGTTTGGTAGACAAATTAAAAGATGGATGGAGTGTTGGTCGCTTTTGTGCCTCAACTTTGTGTATGGAATAGGTGTGTGGATACAGACCGTTTAGTTTCTGTAGTTTACGTGGTCTAAGCCAGACCTTTTGTCTCCACTTTTTCTCAATTTCATAACCTCCATCCAAAATTAATATCTCGTAGAGAAGAAGTACTATCCAAATACATATCGCATTGAATTTAAAAAAAGGACCCCAAAAAAAATTACTTATCAATAATTCATGCCAGAAATGTATATGTCTTTAATGCGCTGATTTTCTTATTTTGCAGATATTTTATCCTTATGGGCTTGGCCTATCACGTCTTGCATTCATTACATGGAGATTAAGAGAATCACTCATTTTTTATTTTTCTGGACCACACACGACTAGGATTGCTTTTGACAATGAAGTTAAGGAGTTGTTTACTGCTTGTTGCCTAAGGATTTTCTCTAACCTTTGAGTGTTGAAGATATGATTTATTGTTTGAATTCGGAGTTGGCTCTATTAAATTAATTTATATTCTTTTTAAATTTTTTAATTTAGGACTCCAATAAAAAATATTAATGATTTAAGTGCCATAAATATTGAAATTAACTTAATGTGTGTAATTAATTAAAAAGAATGATTATGACTAAAATTTAATTAAAAATCTTAAATTCATTTTTTTTTCTCCAAGTGGCTATATACGTATATGAATCATAAATAGTGAACAAGTTGAATTCATTATTCATACAGTCTGGAATGTGAGTTAATCAGCTCAATTGTAATTAGTGAGAGATGAATTATAATTGAGAGAAACAGAAAAACGAAGAGTGCCAAATCAGTAACCCTTTACCTTATGGGAGAGGGGGAAATTCTTGCTAGGCCTATTTTGTAGAGGATGATGGTTGGAAGGGAGGAGGAGGCTGTGGTGGACAGAACAATTATCTCTGTTGTGTCGTGGACAAGAGCCTTTTTGGAGGAAAAATGCCAGGGGGGGGCGGGGCCTTGATACAAGTATTGGGCTTATAAGCATGAATGCACGCATATTTGAATGGCATATGTTGGCAGTATGGATAGCTGGGCTCTTACCACTTGCAACATCAGTCATGATCTCCAGTGCTTTCCAACAACGTTCTGCAGTACAGCACTATAGCAGCCTCCCAAAGTGGCGCGAGTCGGACAGCTTGGCCTAGCAAACGGCCATTATCATCAGAAAATCAGGCCTCAAATATCAACTCTACAGAATACGAATTTGTTTTCGTCCTCCATCTATCAAGGGCATGGGGATCTCGAAAATTACTAGGTGCAGAATAGCATTGAACTGCTAGAGGAAATTGCTAAGTTTCATCGTACATTGCACAATGTAGAAGTTACTCAGACGTATATAAAAGATGAAGATCTATGGAATTTGAATCTTACTTACACCGACATAAATATCAGAAATAAACTCTTATTTCATTCTTTCCTAAATGAAATGGTAGAATTTTTTTCAATCAATGTGAAATTTTTTCTGATCTAAAGTTTGGTAAAGACTGTTGGCAAGTTCAATCGTTGAGTTTAGGGTTAGTTCAATTGCTAAAATGGCTAAAACAAATTAGGCTGATAACTAAAGTCAATACAAGATAAATAAATTACAATTAATTTCATGGGGGAATCAAGCACATTGATATTGATTATCACATTTTGATTTGTGAGAGATCAATTGTAGCGTAGTTTTCTCCACTGCTCATGTGCCATCTCATATGCAGATTGCAGATGTGTTTACCAAGCCATTCTCTGCAGAACTTCGCGCTCATTTTGTTTCCACGTTGCCTTGCCTCCAGATCCAACTTGGTGGCCCACATTAGTTATAATTTTGTCAATCACATTTAACGCACTTTCTGTCAGATCATGCTTGCAATTATCTTGTAGGTAATGTTGCCTCTACCTCAAATCCTAAATTCAAGCGTTGTATGTAGGTGACTAGTTTGATATCAGGAATCGATCCATCTACAAGGCAACCAATCAAAGATGCTAAGTTTAATGACATCAGTCAAAATGAAGTTAGATTGACAACGGATCCAGAAACAAGTTACTAAAATGAACCTTATTAAAAAGATCTCTCAACTAAAGTGTTTACGTGGCTTGAATTTTGGATATGTCTTCATCATTCGAATTTTGACTCAACTTAAAAATTTCTGCAATCCAATTGAGATAAAAAATGTGATATTATAATATTCTGCCCTTTGTCGCAGAGTTACGAAATATTATTAAAGAATTTGAGAATTCTGAGTGATTTTATCTACTCTTCATAGTAGAATTTTTTTTGTTACGGTCAAATTACGTTAAATGTTGTGCGATTTACATGGCTTAGACTTGCATGCTTTTTATAACAAGACCAATGATCAATTTTCATAAGAATTAAGTACTGTCCCAGTATGAACAAGACCACGGGTCAAGATTATGACTCAAGGCCCAATTCCACTATGCTTTGCTTGATCCCCATTACTATATACTTGACAGAACAGAAAAGTTAGAAATTAATGATTTAGAAGTAAATGGTAAACAATTGAAGAGGGAGAGAATACCAGTAACAAAAACAAGGCTACAATTCAAAGCAATGAGAGGTCTAAGGCGGTGAAATAGACCCTCAGGATAGAGCTTGTCTTGGATAGAGCAGTGTGATTTATTCACCTTTTGAAGTTGAACCATCCAACAAGAGAGATCTATGCATATCCTTTTGTTAGTAAATAAAAAAGAAAGAAAATAGTAAGGCAGGAGAAACGAAGTTGTGTCTGCAAACAAGGGAAGAGGAAGTGGTTACTGGAGATGGTGAAGTGGCAGAGTATTCTTGCATGATTCTGTGATATCCCATAAATTCTTCACCACCATCCCCAGCTCTCTCTCTCACAGATGCGTTGCGGAGCTTGAAAGAGGGAAAAAGTTCTCGCCCGGTTGAATTTGAAAATCACGAATTTCATCTACAAGGCACTGGTGACAGGTCCACTTCTCAAGTCCTGCAGCTCGAAAAGGAACAAGGCAGCGAAAATAAGACGACGCCATTTTATCAAGGGAGCGGCTGTTCGCGCATTGGAATAAAACCTGTTTGGTTTAAACGTAGGATACTGATAACCGACTATTATTGTTAATCGACATAGTTGATAATTTGATAATTGACGACTGTTCATCATTGATTTATATTAAATATTTAATAAAATTATATTTAATCGTTACTGTTGATATATAAGATAAATAATAAAAATTTATATGATATAATTTATTTTATTATTATAATAAATATAAAAATATATATTATATTATTTATTTTATTATTAATTAAATATATCATTATTAAATTAATATATCATATTATTTATTATATTATTAAAATAAATATATAATTTTTTATTTATTATATTATATCATTTATTTTATTATTAAAATAAAAAAATAATTAAATTCTTTAAAAAATTATTATATAACTTTAAAAATATAATTATAAAATAATAAAGTAATTATTATTGTTGATAAAAAAATTTATAATTAATTTTAAATTTTTAGATGTAAAAAATATATTTTTTATAATAAATAAGAAATTATATTTTATGTTATTAATAAAAAAATATTATAATAAAATTGTTATAAGCTAATTAAGGTATTAAAATTATAAATAAAAAAATAAAAGCTTTAATAATATTAAATTTTGAGTTAAATAAAAAATATTGTAACAACCCATAAAAAAAAAAAAAAAAATTGCTGATGGGATTTTTGGCGTGTGGCAGTGGGTTTCCCACTGTCACAGCCAACTTTTCTTTTAAAAAAAAAAAAAAAAAATTCAAAATAAAAAATGGGAGGAGGAAGCCCCCCCCCATTTTCTCTTCTCTTCCTTTCCTTCCCTCTCTTCTTCTTCTTCCTTTCTCCGGTGACCGGCCGGCGACGTCCCAAGCAGCTCCCCACCGGCCGGCGACCACCAAGACCACCAGAAACGGCGGCAAGAGAGGGAGAGGAGAGAGAAAACGCGCGCACAGTGGGCAGCGGCTTTCCGGCGCGATTCCGGCTTCGTCCGACGTCCGATCGAGGCGATTCCGGTGGCGTTGGAAAGCTTGTTCCGAGAGCTTTCTTTTGACACCAATTTTGAAGCAAATGGAGGTCGGATGAGTGAGATATGGAGGAGAGAAGTTTCGGGTTTTTCAAGCTTTTTCGTCAGATCTACGACGATCCGACCGTTGGATCGACAATCCGAGACCACATATGGACTGAGGAAGAGGAGAGGAACATGGTGGTATGATCAGATCCGGCAAATGTCGCCGGTGACCGGCGGCCGGCCACCGTGCGCGGTGGTGCCGGCGGTGGCCCGGTGAGCTATGGAGATGGTTCAACTTCCAGAGGCTTCCTCATAAATTTTTGGAATTTTTGAGACACAGATAAACTTCGGGTAAGACAATTTTTATTATTTCTGCAGAGCATAAATACAGTGTTTCTTAAACAGGAAAAATTGGAGAAAAATTTTAAGAAAAATATATGATGAAAGTAAAATTATTTGGAGATATTCTATGGTGTTAGTTGAATTTTTGGGTGATCATAGAATATTTTTGAGAAATATGGATGGATTTTAGTTATATTTTTAGCATGTGGGCATATAAGATTAATTGAAATTAAGATAATTAAATTTTATATAATTGGTTGAAGCTTGAGGATGGAGGTTTAAATATGTGAATATTTAATTGGGTTGAATTAGGAATATGTTAGCTGTTGGAAACTTATGGAATCGAGTAAAATTCTTGAATAAAATATTCATGGGTGATTAGAAAATTACAATTCATTTTGCAATAGCCTTATAATATTATTAAGGATCATGGCAAAATTTTAGAATTTTAGAGCTTGTTTGAGTGGATTTTTGAAAAATGTCAATTATATGGACTAAAATGTAATTTTTAAAATTTTGAGTATAGTCGATTTGGAGGGCCTAGGAGGGCCATGTGATATTAATGAGATGTGATTGTGGAAATTGAGAATTTAGAAGTGTTATTTGAGCCTCTTTGCAGGGTTGGGTAGGTCCAGTATAGGAAACTCACGGATTTCCGCATGAATTAGTCTATTGCCTCTTTAGAGTTTTATTTTGAGTTAGTACTAATAAATTTATAATTTAATTATTAGGTGATCGAGATCAACTATTTTCCGCATCCAACCCACAATAGTCGATCTTGTGAGTAGAATATTAATTTTAATTGTAATTTCGATATTATTATATGTTCAAGCATGCCCATGCATCACTTATATGCATATATTTATGTAGTTAAACTCTAGGCACGATTTATATTGCATTCATAACTGTTGATGTGCCATGGATGTTGTTGTGGTAATTTGGAGCGCGCGTGCGTTGGCGTCGTGTGATGTGGTGTGGACTATGGATAGGATGGGGTAGTCACGGCAGAGTAATTGGGACCCGATCCTTCGAGGTAGTCACGGCTTGAGTAATTGACCTCGATTTGGTTATTAAGTGGAAGTCCGAGCTTGAGTAATTGTCACCGGGTTGGATTTAAGAGAGTATAGGGGATCACCTCATATGTTATGATTGATACTACTGTGTGAGTGCTCCAAATTACCTTTTGATGTTATGATGTGAAAATGATGTTGATGTTGCATTTCACTCTACGAGTGCATTAGTTTTAGATAGTTATAGAGATTATGGTTAAAATTGATATTTTACTCTGCAGTCGAACGCTCACCTGTTCACCACATTTTTCCAGAGGAGGAGACATTTTTCAAAATAACTGTCCCTTTCCTCTCAAAGTTATGAAAAGATTACTTAATTGTATTATTATTCTCTAAATTTGTAATTTAGGACTCGCATGTGCTAGTAGTAGCATTAAGCCTATCGTATATGAATTCAAGTTTTCATATTAATAAATGAAAAGTAAAAAAAATTATGAGTTTTAAATGGTTATAAATGAGGTAATAGGGTTGAAGGCTCCCTGATTTTAGTTTTCAAAAGTTATGGGCTAAGTTGGCCCAAAATGAAATTATAACAGTTTAATTTAAATTATCTTATATGCATATTTGGTCTAAATTGTGGGCCTAGTTATGGATTTGAGGAATAGTTAGGCTTACTACGGGCCTCGGGGCTTTAAAGTCCTAGTCAGGCCCATAGGTTGGGTCGTGACAAAGTTGGTATCGAGCTTAGGCTCTAGATTCATGGGAAATAATATAATTGGGATGAAAAAGTCTTGTTAGGATGTTACATGCGGAGTATAGGATTACATTTCGTCTTTTTCAGAATTCTTTGTTTCTAGATTCGCTTTATTCCTCGTGAAATATAACAGTGACTCAATTAGTGTCTTGATTTTCGTGTAGTACATAGATATGTGTAATAGTTTTATTTGACATATGAGTTCTATAATGAGGATACGTACTCTAAGAAATGCTATGTTTCTGTATGTATGGGTTTAAATGGTGTGCCCATTTCATGCAAGGCACGAGTACATAACGGTGAGTCTTGAACGTTTGCCTAGATAAGGATGAGGATACCATCGCTAGCATCGATGGATGACCCACGAGAATAAGTTTATGATAATAGAAGATTAAAGAGAGATAAGAAATTAGGAGACCTAGTCGGTCGACGTATCGTAGTAACTATACAATGTTCTCGATGTCCGCCTGTAGTGCAGATTACGATGCACATGAGATTATTGTGTAGAGTACCTCCTGTAGTGCTTATGATGAGGATGTTTGCGGCGGTCTGCTTTGGTACAAGAATACCGAGCGAGTTCTATATCTAGAGGAGTTGGAAACTCTTGATTAGGGTCTAGAGTTAGAATATTGAAAGGTCACGGTTGGGTGATAACTAGAGTCGGTGACTCGATTACTGACATGAGCTAGAGTTCTGATAAAAGTTGCCATCGGACTGCAGGTTTCGGACTAGTTGCAAAGTAAAGGTGACACCTATAGAGTGAGACCGTCTAGTCTTCGGTATGGAATTTTGGATGGTTTTTGCAGAACGATAGACGTTTTGCTTAGAACTTAGTGAGAATAGTATACCTTGTGTGTATTAGTAAGGAATAAAGTACAACCCTACTACCTAGGGAAGTTTGGAACTATGAATTGATGATTTACAAGCTATGATATGATAAGAGAGTCATTAATTTGACGTGGTTTTGGCAAGGTAGTAAATGTAGTACCTTTGTTGCAACAAGTTAGGGTATAGTCCTATCTTTTCAGAAGGGATCGAAAGTTATTATTAATAATAGTGACGAACAAAAATAGTGTCCCAGATGGGACTGTAAAGTGTGGTAGAGAGTAGTTGGCTCGGGTATCCTGCAGAGGGTACAAGTTCCATTATAGGAACTATATATAATCAGATCATGATGGATGTAAATCCTTTGAATTGGATGATGGGTTTGGGTGCCCGGAATCTTAAGTTTTGGCTAATTGAGTAAACATGGAAAATAATAATAATAATAATAATAACAAATAAATAAAATTACTGCAGAATCAGTTCTCGAGGTAGTAAGGGTATTATGTAAGCTAAAGGATAAGAATAGAAATCATACGATAAAGGTATGACTGCAATTTCCTGAGTTCCTTTCTAACTTCATATTGTTCAAAATAATAGTATAATCTAATTATAACAGTATTAAGAGTAATAAATTAGCAAAGATAAATCATAGAAGGCCAATGGATAAAGGAAGTGCAGAATGAAAGTTTGAAAAATTGATTGCCGATGCAATATAATCTAAGTGCTAGTGGAAGTACTAGCTAGAGTGGTCAAAGGACCAAATCTGAGTAACACAGATATGTGATAACGTGGTAGAGACTCTGGAAGATATAGTTAGCAGGTACAGTTGTCATGTTAGGAAGAAGAATGGAACCAGGGATAGAATAGTCAAGTTCTATTTTGGGTAAGACAAAGGAAATAAATGAAAGGACAATTCGAAGGGCGCATAATAAAAGGAACAAAGTTAAGATATAGGGTAGGCTAAGTGTTATTTTTGGCAAGGTGAATGACAAGGATGGAGAACCCAAAATGGGACCATATTAGCAAGAATAGTGATGGAGGTATGGGATAACATAATAATGAGTAAATACTAGAAGGTGTGCGATGGTATTGCGGACTACCTAATTAGGTAGAGAAAACGAAGTTAGTAAGTAGTAAGTTGAATAAATGTCAATCTAAGGGATCAAATAGGTATGATGAGTGGAAAGAATTATAGATAATGACACATAAGTTTTAGGTTAGACTTTTGAGATAGTGAGAAGGTAGTTAGAGGTTCGTTATGAATGTCCAAACATTTTTAGTGTGATCAATGAATCACTTTGCAGTGAAGCAATAACGACAGAACAACAGTAGGGGTAGAATGAAAAGTGACAAGTATGGATGGTAATAAATCACTAGAAAGTTCAAGGATCAAATTAATGACCATATATAAGGGTGGAATTAGTGTTGGAAGAATCTATTAGTGAGAGAAATTTTTCAGAATTCAACAAAAGTTAAGGGCACAATATAAACGATGATAGATATGAATCAGAGGTCGAGTATAAGTAAAGTTAATAAATTATAAAATATTATGTCAGGAAGGACAATGGTACGGTAAAGGGTTCATGCAGATGATACCTTATAGATAGAGCACAATTGTGCTAAGAGATGATGAAATTTGAAGAGAAAGACCAAGAAACATAGGTTAAACATTATTATATGGACAATTGAGCGTAGTTGAATATAAGAGGGTTATATAAGGAACGGAGACTGAGTCAAGGAGACCGAGTTATTTGAGAGTTTGGTAGGCACTAATTCATATACAATTTCCTGATATGAGAATGACAGTAAGTGCATACCTAGTGTTAAGTATGAAAGGATGATCAGAATAATGACAAGAGTTAAATTGAGTTAGCTACTAAGGCTTGCAACTGTTTTAAACTATGAGCTAGAGGAAATACTATTTATGGATGAGTTTCAATAGATAAAATTGTTTCTAATGGGAAAAGTTGAGGCTGAAGTTTGGAAAGTTATAGGCAGTATATGTGATTATATTAAGGAGAATGAACACATGAAGTATTTTGTTTAGAATTAAGGCATGGCACACATTTCCCACAGCCGTGTTAGTTCAGATGGAACTTATAGTTTCAAGGGCTCCTATCCATCCAGGATGAGCAATTTCCTACTGAGGCTGGTAGAGAATGATAATGTTCTGATAGTTAAGTTGGAAAAAGGGGATACCAAAAGAATTTTCTATGGTTAATTATAAGTGTTACAAAGGGTGAAGAATGTGCCGGTAGGAGTAAATTGTAAGGGTAGAATTCTCGAAGTAATAGAACTAGTAATCAAGATAAGACTAAGAAATAAAATGAAAGTTGAAGTTGATGATGGGATGGACATCCTTGAAGGATAAAGTATAAGAATGAGAGAAAACAAAGGTTCAAGAATAAGTACAGCAGGTTGAAAAGATATCAACAATACCAAAAAAAATAGGAAAAGGAAAGTGGATAAGATGCAAAGGACAGAAAAAGAGCTCGATAGAGCCAGTTATAATGATGAGGATAAGGAGGAATAGGTATGTTAGGAATACACTAAGAGACGTTTAAAACAAGTTATTATGAGATGATAGATTAAAGGAGTAGTAGAGCCTCGATCTGAGTGCTAATGTGTCAGAAGTAGGCCACATACTAAGAAGCTATAGGAAGAAGTCTAGATATTTATATTCCAGAGAAGGAGTGAGAATTGATAAGTCGCATGGGTTGAGTTGTCAGAGAATATAAACACTTTTGTTACCTAGAAGGAGAGACCCAGTTTACTTTCCAATATTGATAAATGATACACTTGGCCCTTGGAGGAGACTCTACCTGACTAGTTACATAAGATCGATAGAGGTTGGTCTAAGTACCTTAGTAATGACACAAGAGAGATTCAAAATTTAAAGTATAATGGGAGTGAGAAGATTTATAGGTATTAACCACTGAAGTCATAAGAAGAGTGAAGATCTCGAACAAGATGCCTAGATTAGGTGCTACAGGAAAGCTACTCATAGGATATCATGGAATAAGGAACATAAGTTATGTCATTGGGAAAAGCAGAGATTATTAAAACAAAGGAATGATGTGAAGTCACCAAGAGACATGTTGGGGCGTAATAAAAGTGAGGTAAGCACTAAAGTTGATTAAAGTTATGAGACATCAAGTCAAGAACGGTGAGGTATAGCGAATACTTAAAATGTCAGAAAATGGTCAATGAATAGTTACAAGAGTTTGAAGAATAAATGTTTTACCAATCCTGCATAGCTAGAGGAGTAATGATTTCACTTGTTAGATAATCTTCTTTTCCATATCTCTTGTTTCTTGAAAATTCGAGGCGAATTTTTCTTAAGAGGAAGAATGTAACAACCCATATAAAAAAAAAAAAATTGCTGATGGGATTTTTGGCGTGTGGCGATGGGTTTCCCATCACGATAACTTTTCTTTAAAAAAAAAAAAAAAAATTCAAAATCAAAAGCGAGGAGGAAGCCCCCATTTTCTCTTCTCTTCCTTTCCTTCCCTCTCTTCTTCTTCTACCTTTCTCCGGTGACCGGCGGCGACGTCCCAAGCAGCTCCCCACCGGCCGGCGACCCTCGGCGACCACCAAGACCACGAAGCGGCAAGAGAGGGAGAGGAGAGAGAAAACGCGCGATGGGCGCCGGCTTTCCGGCGCACCGTCGTCCGACGTCCTATCTAGGCGATTCCGGTTGCGTTGGAAAGATTGTTAAGAGACCTTTCTTTTTACACCAATTTTGAAACAAATGGAGGTCGGATGAGTGAGATATGGAGGAGAGAAGTTTCGGGTTTTTCAAGCTTTTTCGTCAGATCTACGACGATCCGACCGTTGGATCGACGATCCGAGACCACATATGGACTAAGGAAGAGGAGAGGAACATGGTGGTATGATCAGATCCGGCAAATGTCGCCGGTGACCGGCGGCCGGCCACCGTACGCGGTGGTGCGTGATGGCCCTGAGCTATGGAGATGGTTCAACTTCCGAGGCTTCCTCATAAATTTTTGAATTTTGAGACACAGATAAACTTCGGGTAAGACAATTTTTATTATTTCTCTGTCTGTGGAGCATAAATACAGTGTTTCTTAAACAGGAAAAATTGGAGAAAAATTCTAAGAAAAATATATGATGAAAGTAAAATTATTTGGAGATATTCTATGGTGTTAGTTGAATTTTTGGGTGATCATAGAATATTTTTGAGAAATATGGATGGATTTTAGTTATATTTTTAGCATGTGGGCATATAAGATTAATTGAAATTAAGATAATTAAATTTTATATAATTGGTTGAAGCTTGAGGATGGAGGTTTAAATATGTGAATATTTAATTGGGTTGAATTAAGAATACGTTAGATGTTGAAAACTTATGGAATCGAGTAAAATTCTTGAATAAAATATTCATGGGTGATTAGAAAATTACAATTCATTTTGCAATAGCCTTATAATATTATTAAGGATCATGGGCAAAATTTTAGAATTTTTAGAGCTTGTTTGAGTGGATTTTTGAAAAATGTCAATTATATGGACTAAAACGTAATTTTTAAAATTTTGAGTATAGTCGATTTGGAGGGCCAGGAGGGCCATGTGATATTAATGAGATGTGATTGTGAAAATTGAGAATTTAGAAGTGTTATTTGAGCCTCTTTGCGGGTTGGGTAGGTCAGGGTATAGGGAAAACTCAGGATTTCCGCATGAATTAGGTCTATTGCCTCTTTAGAGTTTTATTTTGAGTTAGTACTAATAAATTTATAATTTAATTATTAGGTGATCGAGATCAACTATTTTCCCGCATCCAGCGATAGTCACGATGGTGTCTTGTGAGTAGAATATTAATTTTAATTGTAATTTCGATATTATTATATGTTCAAGCATGCCCATGCATCACTTATATGCATATATTTATGTAGTTAAACTCTAGGCACGATTTATGTTGCATTCATAATTGTTGATGTGCCATGGATGTTGTTGTGGTAATTTGGAGCAGTGTGCATGCGTTGGCGTGCGTGTGATGTGGTGTGGACTATGGATAGGACGGGGTAGTCACGGCTTGAGTAATTGGGACCCGATCCTTGAGGTAGTCACGGCTTGAGTAATTGGGACCCTCGATTTGGTTATTATGTGGAAGTCAGAGCTTGATTAATTGGCACCGGGTTGGATTTAAGAGAGTGTATAGGATCGGCTCCCATATGTTATGATTGATACTACAGTGTGTGAGTGCTCCAAATTACCTTTTTGATGTTATGATGTGAAAATGATGTTGATGTTGCATTTCACTCTACAGGGTGCATTAGTTTTAGATAGTTATAGAGATTATGATTAAAATTGATATTTTACTCTCTGAGTCGAATGCTCACTCCTGTTCACCACATTTTTCCAGGCTACAGGAGGAGACATTTTTCAGAATAACCTGTCACTTTCCTCTCAGGTTATGAAAAGATTACTTAATTGTATTATTATTCTCTAAATTTGTAATTTAGGACTCCGCATGTGCTAGTAGTAGCATTAAGCCTATCAGAGACTGTATGAATTCAAGTTTTCATATTAATAAATGAAAAGAAAAAAAAAATTTATGAGTTTTAAATGGTTATAAATGAGGTAATAGGGTTGAACTGGGCTCCCCTGATTTTAGTTTTCTGAAAAGTTATGGGCTAAGTTGGCCCAAAATGAAATTATAACAGTTTAATTTAAATTATCTTATATGCATATTGGGTCTAAATTGTGGGCCTGGTTATGGACTTGAGGAATAGTTAGGCTTACTACGGGCCTCGGGGGCTTTAAGCTGGCCCAGGTCCTAGTGCCGGTCCGGCCCATAGGTTGGATCGTGACAAATATAATATAATTTAAATAATAAATAAAATCAAATTAATTATTGGCCGATAAAAAATAATTTTAAAAATAAAATTAATATAAAATACAATTAATAAATATTATATCAATTACTCGATAGCTATTAATTCTATTTTTTTAAATTTATTAAATATTTTAATTTATATCAATTATTAATTATATTCAATAAGTAAACCAAATACACTCGTAATCCAACTCGATCATTTTCAGAAGCAGTGGAACTGGAACCTAGGGATGGGGCGTGGGCATTGTGGGCTCATCAGGGCCCAATTTCTTGAGGTCGATCTTGACCCTAATGATTCCTGTTCCAGACTTGGATCATCGAGTGCTTGACAGAATATTACCTTTTCCTTTTTGTGCATGCTGAAAGAGTAAGTGCTTAAAGCCTAATCCTTTGTTTTGGAGTGACGAAAATAGAGATAAGAGAAAAAATAAATGTTAATTTTTTTATTTAAATATTAAATAAAAGAGAAAATTAAAGAGAAAGGGAAAGAAATTTTAATCCCAAAAAAAAAGAAAATTAAAGAGTAAAATAAAGAAATTTTAATTTAAAATATTTATTTTCAAATTGATAAGAAATGAAAAAAAATTATCGTTAAGATAATTAAATATTTATATTTATATAATATATAAATATATAAAGGATAAGAAAATGTTAAATATAATTAAAATATCTCTAGTAATTTAATATTATTACAATAAATGATTAAATTTTATTAGTTATTATAATTTTTTATTAATATTTTTCAATAATTTTAATTCTAATATGATTATAATTCTAAATTATAATATATATATATATATATATATATATATATATATATATATATATATATATATATAATTTAAAAAATGAGTTCAAATTCTATTTATAACAATACACATATATAGTTAAATATAAAAAAAATATTAAACTGTAATTTACTATGTGCCATTTTTTTTTCCTGATAAATGATTGCTTAATAAATTAACATTTTATTAATTTTTTTTAAATATAAATAAAATTATTTATACTGTTAATTATTATAAAAGTTAATTGATTATTCATAATAATTATTATATTTATTTGCTCAAATTGATTTGTGATTTAATATTATGTAAAAAAAGTATCAATGGCAAAATATTTATATGTAAAATTATAATTCTATAATTATAATTATAGTTATAATTCTAGTATAATTATAATTATAGTTATAATTCTAATATAATTATAATTTAAAATTTAAAAATTTAGAATTTAATATAACACATTGATGATAAAAAAAATAAAATAAATTATGTATATATTACGAAATTAAATTGGCATAAAATTATTATAATATTAAATTTCTTATTTTAATTTAATAATTTCTCTAAATTGATATTACATTGTTATAATTGATACTTTTATTTATTTATTATATATTGATCACTAAATTTAATTATAATAGATAAATTTCTATAAAAAAAATATAATATAAGTAAAGATATAATAAATTCTAATTTAATAAATATTTTTATTTATAAAATTAATTAAATTAACATTAATATTATTATTATTTTAATATAAAGAATGAAATTTAACATTTAACATTTATATTTAAATTATAAAGAGAATAATTAAAAATGTGTAGAGATAAAATTATTATTTTTATTATTAAGAGACAGAGTTTTTAGAAAAAATTATTTTAATTTTTCATTATAAAATTTAATATTTTAAAATTTTGTAATTTCAAAAAGTTTTATATTGAATGAATGAATTATGTATTTTTTAATTAAGTAATATTAATATGATATAATATATTAAAATTTATTAAAAAATTATATGTAATTATAATTAAATTACAAATACAAATAACGAGTATAAAAAAAGTGCTAGCACGTTAAACAAAAAAACTAATCATTTAATAAATATAAGAAGCAAATAAAAGTATAATAATTGTTTTTCCTTTAATTTTTTAAGTGAAAAATATTTTTTTTTTCTAGCCATCACAGTAAATAAGATATACGCAAAAATATTATACTCAAATCCATTTGATAATCTCGAACTCATTCTAAATCTAATTAAAATTTATTCTTAACTATCTGAATTGATTCTAAACCTGATTATTATTACTAAAAAAAATTTAAATTCATTTAATTTTATATATTTTACATAAAAATTTTATTTTAATTAATAATTTATATTTTAAAATTTTAATAATTTCATAAAATATTTAAATTTCATTTTGTATAAAACAAAATATATAAAAACTTATAAATATTATTATAAAAATTACATATTTTATATTTAACTATGTATTTATATAAAATAACGAACACCTAACATATAAAATCTCAATCTGACATATATTATTTTTTAAATTTAAATTTATTTTAAATTCAATTATATAATATTTAAACTTATTTTATTAAAATTCAATTAAAAACAATTTCCATAAAAACATAATCTATTACCACCCCTATTTCTCTCATCCCGTAATAATTTACCTATACAATATAAAATAAATTAAATTTTCTTCCTACTCTTTTCCTTTTATTTACCCTATCTAATTTCTCACTATATTTAGGTCCAATCAAAGGGTAAAGGAATCAAATACTAGCGAGACGCGAAAACCAAATTAAAATCCGCCAATCCCAACCACATATATGTTTGAAACTATATAGGCCAAGGTTGTCAGGTAGCAGCTTCACACGTGATTTCAACACAGGTGAGTTTAGAGAGGATTCACCAGTATCTAGAAAAGCAGATAGAAGAAGCTCAGACACATTACCTTGCTGTGGAGTCTTTATTATGTCTTAAAAGGTAGCTCTTTCTCTCTCTGTTTCTCTTAACCGAATTTGTATGATTGCATTCGAAGCGAAAACTGATCTATTTGGATCTGGATTCATTAGTCTTTGAATTACAGGGAAATGAGAGATCTGAATGTTAATTGAAGTTCCAAAGACTGGCCTTCTTTTTTTTAATTTTGTTCAATTTTTTTTTTATTATCATTGATGATGAGAGTTGTTGCTCAGCTGAATTTGAACGTTCAATGTTGAATTCAAATTTTTTTTCTTTTAAGATCTTATTTTTGCGATTTAGAATTCCTGCCTGAGTGATTATTCTAAAAAAAAGAAAAAAAAAAAAAGAAAAATGGGTTCACCCATGATTATGGATGTTTGTATCTGATAATCTTTTCATCAAAGACATCAATTTGAAATTAAGAGAATGCGGCGTGTAAAGTTTGGCTCTGTTGATTTCTCTCCATGTTTTCTAAACCCTTTTCAATGTGGTTTATTAAAGTATTTTTATCTGTTTCTTTATATTGGCAAAATTAAGCTTTTTTAGTCACTTTTTGTTTTCTCAAAATGCAAGTTTAAACGAGTCTCCCCCAAATTTAAGTTTAAAACGACTTCGTAAAGAGCTTACCCAACTCTTATATTGTGTGAGCTAATATCAATTTGCTGTTTTCTTGTTTGTATAGGCTTCATGTCGCATTGGAACGCCTGGGAATCTGATGAGATGGATGAGAGCGTCTCTGTTGTGAGGAGATGGGAGGACTTGGACACTGATATTTTAGTCAAGATATTGCAGTCTTTTGACATCTTCCAATTAACTTCGGGCATTGCTCACGTTTGTAGTTCATGGCGTTTGGCCTGCTGCGATCCTTTGCTCTGGAAAACACTCGACTTGTCTATGTTGAAATCTAATTTCATTAAAATCCCTTTGGAGCCTTATGTGTATGTGGATGGCCGATCTGATAAGACATTGACTCGGGTGTTGAAGATATCCTTGAATCTTAGCAAGGGAAACATAACATCATTGATATTCCATTTCAATCTGTATGTAAGCGACGAGCAGTTGACTTATACTGCTGAAAGGTAAGTTTATAGTGCTTTTCATATTTTAAGCTGTTCTAAAGTTTCTGATAACATCAATGATGTATATGGATTTGAATTATATCTCCTGGTCCTGGTGTATTACATAAAATTACGAATTTTTAAGATGTTCTAAAGTTTCTGCTGAAAGGGATTTAGAGTTTGTAGGTTGAATTGGCTTCAATATACTAACATATGAAAGCTAAATAATGCCTTTTTGGTGGCATGGAATAGCAGGATCTATATCCACCAGTTTCGGGCAGCAGGAAAATTTTGGTTGTAAGGGTTGTTTATGTTTTATCTAATAGAAGGAAAGGTGAGCTGGATTCCTAAGTTTAGAAAGGAAAGGTGAACTGTGTATTGATAGGAATTATGATGTGTTGCTTTGTTTAGGAAGGGAAGATGAATTGTGTATTGGTAGGAATTATGATGTGGTCCTGATTAAATCAATAAAAACAGCTGAGCTTTAACCCGAAATTAGCTGTAGTCGACTTTATGGATCATTTTTTGTCATGCATCTCTTTTAGACACCATGTTTGCATCAATGTCCTGATTAAATCAATAATATAAAATTTTTTAGAGCTTTTAGCATTGGGTTGTGATGAATGGTAACCTCAGACTGTGTAGCAACAAGTAGAGAGAACGATAAGGGGGAGAATACACCACATAAATTTGACAGCTCATGGACCAATAGTTACATTTATTTCAGCTGGATGTAGATTTATATGGCATATGTGTTTGAATGTGGTTCCTAGTCATCAATTTATGTTGTTTGCTTTAATGGATTTCACATTTGCTTTTATTTGCTAATCATAGGCAACGTGTCACCTATGTAGCACGGAAATGGAAATGAGGAAACGGTAAAACGACATTTTAAAAATTATAGGAAACAAAAATGTGGGGAAACGTGTAAATATAAAAAAAAATATAGTGGTATATTTATAAATATTGAATAAAATAATATATAACTAAAATAAATATATGGAATTAATTTAGAACTAATAAAGCTATTAGATTGATAATTTAATTATGTTTAACTTATCATTGTTAGCATTTTTATTTATTTTTATTGTTAATACTAATAGTATTGTTAATTTAGTTTGCTTAATTATTGCAAAAATATTAGAATAAGTATAGTACAAGTAGATAGGACAATTGTTCTAGAACTTATTATTTAATTATAATCTATTATATTTTATTAAGTTTTGAAAATAAAAAAAGAAAAGAAATTAGAAAAAGAAACAAATTAAGGACCAATAAAAAACCAAAAAAAGTATATGGCACCACCCTTCTCTCTCACGTCTTCCTCTCCTCGTCAACTCCCTTACCCACTACAAACATCACCGAAAAGACTCATACCACTTTACAATGTTGGCGAAGCAACTTATCGATCCACAATGGTTTTGGGTAGCTTCACTATGGATTTTGCAGGGAGGATTAACAAACGCTAATCGTAAGCTAGAAGTCATCTCTGATAGTAGGAAATGCATTTCCATCTTTTGATTTTTCCGGACACAGCCCCGAAACTTGTCATGGGTGTGTCCGTTTCAAAAACATTTATGAAATGGGGAAACGCTAGTGATCACAATTATTAAAGGCTCAAGGCACACTAAGGCGCCAATAAGTCTTGGAGCCTAGGCGCAAAGTGTAAAGCGCAGGCGCACGCCTAAGTGAGGTGAGGAGCAAAAGTAAAAAATTTTAAAAATATGTAAAAGTCAAATAAATGTGATGCTTTTCTTTTTTTTCTTTAGCATATATCTTGAATTGGGTTTGCTAGTTTAAGTTTAAGTGGTAGTCCTTTGTGCCAATGAAAGTGCTCGCTAAAAAATGAAAATAAAGAAGGCATGCCTTGCTAGAATCTTGTGCCTGGAACAAAGGCGCACACCTAGGCGCATAAGGCTCTAGGGTTCGAGCCTGGTGAATCTTGAGCCTTAGGCGTGCTTGAAACGCGCCTTTAATAACTATGCTAGTGATTGGAGTTTCCGTGCTTCACAGTGTATCACTAGCCATCATCTGTTGTAACAAAATTGTGATGGAAGCATTGCCTTCCTTTTGCAATTAACACAAAATACTCATTGCTGTTTTTTTTCAACTTTTGTTTAACTTGTAGCTTAGTCATTTTGACTAATGATAATTTTAACTTGTAAAAATATCTATTTTTCTTGCTGAACCAATATATGTGTAGTGTTCCATATGACAGTGCATAACTGCATACCATGTGGAGGTCTTTCTAATGTTTCACCATTTCTTTTTGTGCCCTTCCCTCTTAAAGCATAAGCAACAGTTTAGCTGGGGAAACTGATTATCCTTCCTTATATCTGTATTAATTTTGTATGCTTCATTTCCATTTGAAATCTAAGCCTCTTTTCTTCCTCTGTTCTGTTCCAGGTGCCCACGACTTAGAAGACTTGTTCTGCCAGCATGGAACCGAATAAAAAAGACTGGAATATGCAAGGCCATACGCATGTGGAGAGATCTTGAATCCTTGACAATGCCTAGCATAGCAAATCCCCCTTATCTTATTGAGGAAATTGCCAATAATTGTAGGAACTTCAGTGAACTCAAGGTCATGGGCCCTTTTGACATTTTCTTTGCCTCCACACTAGCTGCATATCTTCCAAAATTAAAAGTTTTGAGCCTACGATGTTCAATGCTAATTAAGGATGCCTTGATCCTAATCTTGGATGGTTTGCAATGCCTAGAAGTGCTCAACATATCACATTGCCTTTTGATAGAAGCCCCCACACCCCCTGCCCCAAGACGAATTATTAGGGAGCTTGATCAAACTATCCTGGAGAAGGCATCTCGGTTACGTGAATTCTTAACTTGCATGGAAGACTCCTGCATTATGTGCCAGAGGACAAAAAATGATGAAGGGCTCTTGCGGTGGTACAAGTATGAGGAAGGTTTGTGGAAGGCAGATGAGGTGAGTTCTCTTGCTCTTTGATTGGAGGATTCTGAGATCATATTTTAGTGCCTAGAAGCTATAGGACATGCACCCTTTTCCTGATTATTGCTTTGCTTTAATGATAGAAATAGAATAAAACGATGTTTGAATGGATGTAATTAAAAAGCTCTCATCATTGTGGTGTTGTGGTGATAAAGAAAACCTCCTCTCAATGGCTGGTCATGGAGAGGGTCTGAGGATTTGCTGATAATCTGCTCCTTTTGCAGAGATATCATTTGTAATTGTGGTGATAATGTATATATGGTAAATTATCCCTTTCTGTTGTTCCCAGGTCATTTTCGCTTTCTTTCAGCATTATGCTTTTTAGATAAGTTAATCTAATGGAAATTAATCTACTTTATAACCAGCATTCACTTTTTTCTGTCATCATCCTATATAGGAACTAAAGCTTTAGCAATTTTGTCCCTGGGGATGGGTATATTTTTGGCTAATCAAGAATATTACCGTATTCCTGACTCCTAGTTGTGCTGGTCAATCATTCAAATGATCATGTAGACTATACTGATTATTCCTGATTTTCTATCTCAACAAGGACTACACATTCTAATATCAGAATTTTAATGTTTTGTCTGCCGGAAATGAAGATTGTACTGGCAGTTTATTTTGACTATTTTTGGGATTTCTTTTCTTTTCAGTCACATATTTTATTTTGAAATTTTGAAGCTCGTAAGTTTTCAATGTTGGCATGTAATCTCATTGAAAACAATGCAAGTGACAGTTGAATTCTTTTAATTAATGTTCAGTCTTTTGGTTGACATTTTTGCATTGTACAAGTGTGTTGTCTTTTTTCTCATGTTTTGATACCACAGCATGGTAGCTGTAAATTCTATTATTCTAAGTTTATAGTGAAACAGGCACTTTTAGCTTAAGTAAACTTTTAATACTCCAAGAGTTAAGCAACTAAAGGGTGACTGGTAATTACTAATTAGTAATGCGAGCAAGCCATTCAACTGTTTATTTAGCATCCGTTGCTAAGCGGAAGTGTAGTTTAGCAATGAGTTGGCATCGTCTCTTTAATGAGGGAGCATGCAAAGTTTTGTCAAGCTCAGTATTAAAAAGCCAACCTCCTGATGGGCCTGTTCTATAATTTTGCAACCGCGACGGCTATTGTTCCCCAGTTGTTTGTGGCTTGATGGCCAGTTTGTACCCCACCCATGTACTGACCTTCTTCCCTTCCGTCGGTTTGGGTATTCAGTAGGCCATTATCAAAGATTTTGGTACAGATTACAAAAATTAGAGCTAATCCATCGATTTTAAAGATTCTTATTAGACGAATACCATTTGGATTTGGCTTGAAGGGCTTGTTTTCAATTAGGTTGTCCCATTGTTTGGCAATGCATCACCACTGTGGCACTGCCAGACGAAAATAAGCAAAAAAGTCTCAGGAAGGAGCGAAAATGAGCGAGTGTAAACAGGACTGCCAAATTGCAAAGTGCCAGTTTGCATTTCACAAGTTATACAGCACTTCCCATTTGTGTCTATTATTTTCACCAGCAAGCCTTTCCTACATTGGTTACTTTACACCTACCATTTCTGACACGTTTTAAAAGGAAAAGACCTAATTAGCCCTATTTGAAAATTCTAATATCTAAATCTCCTTTCTCTCACTACAAAATAAATTGCATACCTGATACATGTACACTAAAAAAAAAAAATCAAAAAGGTAATTTTTACTTACATCGTGGAAAATGAACTTATGTTAATAAGAATGAGAACACATGACATCGAATGCATTGAATAATTTTTTTTTTTAAATTATTTGAGATTTTGAATTTTTTTTCTCCCCTTCCACCAGATCTCCAAAGATAAATTCACAGTTCCTGTTATGCAAATAATAAAAATTTCTAATTAGTCCTGATGTTTCTTGCTCTCGATCTATATTCACTTCTCCGCATGGAAGTTCATACTTTGTTAATATCAAGAATGTTAATTTCTTGACCAACACCGTTCTCCTTGAAAGTGCTTTCTAACTTTGGCACCAGTGAAGTTTATGGCCGAAACCGAAAGGCTGATGATATGGTTATAAAAGGCAAAAGGATCCAAGTAATGATGCTTGCTGTACTGGCATCTTTTTATCGGGTATCATCGACAGGTTTCATGTTTTTATTTTCATCGCATTAATCTTTTTTTTTGAATTGGAATAAAAAATGTGCTGCCTACGCACGTGGATGGCTTCAATGGCGTCTTAAATGACATAATCAAGTAAATGCCTTTGCTTTTGCTTTTCTTTTCTGATTAGGTGGGGTGGGCGTACATTGAAGGGCATCTCCAGGGCAATCAAGATATTTTACAGAAAAATTATTATTATTATTATTATATTGCCACATTGGTTCACCGAACAAGGCTAATTAAGTAACTTCATAATTCAAGAAGAGGACAATATATAAAAATAAATATGGGTCCACGCCAAGAAATGGGTAGCTTGGAATCTTAGGCGTCTAAGCTCTAAAAAGGTAAGAAAAGAAAATTTTAGATAAAATTTTGGTGTAGATTGGTAAATTGAGACTGGGCTATCATCGATAATTGTCTCTCCCGTTGTCTCTTCTTCTCCCTCTCACAAAGGAAAAACAAATAAAAATGGCTTTGCAGCTGTGGGAGACCCTCAAGGAAGCAATCACCGTCTACACGGGTCTCTCTCCAGCCACCTTCTTTACAGTTCTGGCTTTGGCTTTGGCCGTCTACTATGTGATATCTGGGTTCTTTGGATCCTCGGATAATCATCCAAGGCCTAGAAGCGTTGAGGAGCAGATGCAACCTCTGCCTCCTCCTGTTCAGCTTGGTGAGATTACTGAGGAGGAGCTCAAGCAATATGATGGCTCTGATCCTAAGAAGCCTCTGCTCATGGCTATTAAGGGTCAGATCTATGACATCTCTCAGAGCAGGTATAAATCTGCTTTTTGGGGGGTTTTTGGCTTTTGGGTTTTCGGTTTTTGAAATTTTCGGGTCTCCTTTCTTCAGGTTTCCAATCTTATGGGTCAACGGGTGTTTTAACTGCTGTGTAATTCGAAATTTCTGGAAAATTAATTAGTTGGGTTCGCAAAATTTTGGTTTTGTTTTAGATGAGATTTAGAATTGACCCTTTCTTTTCTCTTTTACGCTTTCTGATATTCTCCGTTTTTGCCATTAGTACACTCTCTTTTATTGTTGACCCACTTTTTGCTTGCTGTGTGGTCTCTGATAAAAAGATGCTACTTTCGTTAGTTCAACAAGTGAAAATTTTTTGTTCTTTTTTGGATTATAAGTATGCAATATTTTCTTTAAATATTAAAAAAGCTAAATAGTGCAATATTCTTTTAGTTTTAGTTTTCAGCTGTAGGTTTTCTGGGGTTTATGGAGATTTGCAAATCATCAACTTTTTTTCACGTGATGAATGATTAATTTTGAGTGATTTCATTTGAATTATTAGATTGGTTGTCTGCCTTTGTCTTGTTTGTAAATTATGGGGATTCTGTGAAGCAAGATTAATGAGACTTGAGACGATTTAAATATTGAGCATTCAGCTACCATGCAAAATATCTAATTCATCGAGTTGTAGCGCATGAGTGAAGATGGTCTCAAACTTCTACTTACAGAAAGAACTGTGGATATTTAATGGGATTTCAGTGTACATAAGATTGCAATTTGTAATAGAGTAGCTTTACTATGTCTATGTTACTAGCTGAAATATCTTTTATGATTGAAAATTTTCATGTGTTCAATCGTTCACAAGTGTATGGTATAGATTTCACTCGGTACAACTAGCATACTTAATTTGTAGGAGCAAAGTAAATGAGATTGCAGTTTTCTCCCACTATGTGTCTTATAGCTGATTCTAAGAGTTGATTGACATTGAGCAGGAAGGTTTCTAGTTTGTTGCATCCATTTTCTTGCTTTTCTTTGACCTCACTGGAACTGAGAGAGAAAAACTTTGTCCATGCTTTTTCATTTGATTTGTTTTATAACATTTTTGGCTGAGAGTGTGGTTATACTGTCAGTAGGAATTGTGTGATGGAATTTTAAACTTTTTCGACCAGTGCATAATTTGTTTTGTTTGTACAATTTGCAGAAACTTATAATTTGTTATGCATTCCCATGGTTGCAGGATGTTTTATGGACCTGGTGGACCTTATGCATTATTTGCGGGAAAGGATGCCAGCAGAGCGCTGGCAAAGATGTCCTTTGAAGACAAAGATTTGACTGGTGATATCTCTGGTCTTGGTCCATTCGAGTTGGATGCCTTGCAGGATTGGGAGTACAAGTTCATGAGCAAGTATGTTAAAGTCGGAACTATTAAGAAGTCTGTTCCAGTAACTGATGAAGCTGCTTCTGCTGGCGAACCTGCAGAAACTAAAGAAGCAGATGTTTCCAAGCCTGCAGAAGATGGTCCATCAGCTCATGGAGCTGTGGAAACTCCTCCGGGTGCTGAAGCCAATGAGTAATATTAAAATGTAGCTGCATGATTAAAAATATGGGAAATGAATACTTATGGAGATGCCAAGAATGAGCGATGTTTGTTTGGATGCATGTACTTGGTGAAGGTTGTTTGTAATTTTAGTATTACTTTCTCAATGTAGTATGGTTCTGTTGCACACTTGCTTTTACGTTTAGAATTTTGAGTAATAAATCAGTATGTTAAAAGCAGTTTGGGAGATTCTTAGTTACTGTTCTTGTTGTATTTGGCCATCAATTACTAATAAATTTGCAAGTTGAGGTTGAAACTGACATTGCAATAATGTAGACGGTAGTTTGCAATTTGAACCTTTTAAGTAGAGGATTCAAATGTAAAGTTTTAGTACTATATTTATATTTATATACGAGTTATAAGGTTATGCTTCATCCAGTATAACATAAATGACCACAAAACAAGGTATACCCAAGAAACTCATATCTAATTTAATCCATAACATGTAGGCAGGTCTAGAACTGATTCGAAGTCCGCTTGCTTTGGTTGATAGCCTTAATTTTTAGCATTAACAAGATGAATTTGAGCAACATAAGCTGCAATTGATAGTCTTTATCAGGTACAAAATGCCCTTACCCATTGGCGGTGGAGGCTTTTTGGGAGGGCTATAAACCTCCTCCAAACTATATTGCTGATACAAAGTCTGCCAAACTTGTGAACGAGGACTTGGACCAATAACGAATTCATAGAGATATAGGTGTGTAACGTGGGAAAAACATGTACGACCCAACCTATGCGCCAGACCGACACTAGAACCTGGGCCAGCCTAAAGCCTCTGAGGCCCGTAGTAAGTCTAATTATTCCTTAACACAACTCTAAGGCCCATTTGGGCCCAATTTCAAGAATTCAACCGGACAGAGTCCGGCCATAAAGTGGACCTTTCAACGGATAGTTTTTGACTCACCCGATCTGTAAACACAATATATAATCAATTGGGGAGCTCAGCTCACCCTCCACATACTCAAATGTCATAAAAATAAATGGGAGCTCAGCTCTCTCATCCAGTCCAACAAACATGCATATAATAATAAGTTTATAGGCCCAACATGACAGTTATATTACAGTCCTCAAAACAAATAAATATTTCTAACACATGCGGAAATTCTAGGAGTTAATAGAATAACACAAACATTGATAAACAACTTACAAAGGAGAAAGCAGGTTAAACACAACAAAAAAATCCTCCTGTAGCCTAAAAAATAATGAATAGGAGTGAGCGTTCGACTCAGAGAGTAAAAATATCAATTTTAACCATAATTTCTATAACTATCTAAAGCTAATACACTCTGTAGAGTGAAATGCAACATCAGCAATATTTTCACATCATAACAGCAAAAAGGTAATTTGGAGCACATCAGTAATGTCAAATCATAAATATATGGGAGTTGATCCCTTATACAGCTCTTTTTAATCCAACCTGTGCCAGCGAAGAACTCAAGCCGGACTTTCGCTTAATAAACCAAATCGGGGTCCCAGCGAAGAACTCAAGCCTTGTCTACCCCGAAGGATCGAGTCCCAGGGAAGATCTCAAGCCGTGTCTACCCGTCCTATCCATAGCCAACATTACATCACCCGCACATCACATCACCCGCACGCCAAAGCACGCACATTGCTCCAAATTACTATAACAACATCCATAGCACTTTAACAGTTGTGAATGTAATATAAAACGTGCCTAGAGTTTAACTGCATAGATATATATATATATATATATATATATATATATATATATATATATATATATATATATATATATATATATATATAAGTGATACATGGGCATGCTTGAACATATAATAATATCGAAATTATAATTAAAATTAATATTTTACTCACAGACTTGACAGCAGTCACTGTGGCGGCTGGGCGAAGGAAGAAGGCTATCCCGGCTCACCTGACAATTTTATTATAATCATTTAATAAATTTAACTTAATACAAACTAAGAAAAAGACCAAAGACGTTCTAAATCGTGCTGAAAATCCGACAGAGTCTCCCCTATACCTAGGACCTACCCAATCTGCAAATGGGTTTAAAACACACTTCTATATCCACTAATCATACACCCACAATTCAATCATATCACACAGCCCCTCCTGGGCCCATCCAAATAGTCATCAATCACAATATGTAAAATTACAGTTTAGTCCTTATAATTGACCCTTTTTGCAAAAACTACCCAAATAAAATCTAAAAATTATAAAAATTTTCCCCGCCGTCCTTAGCAATATTACTAGGCTAATGCAAAAAGAATTATAATTTTCTGAACTACCACGAATATTTTATAGATTTTTAATCCTATTTAAGCACTAGAAAATTACGAAAAAACAAGGTTCGGGTTTACCTATGCCGATTCCGATCTCGGGAACGCGCTCGGGGCATTTGACAAAGGTGGGGTAGCCAAAATCTCAATCCAATTCCAAGACTTTTTCGGTAGTCGGTCTGTCTGGCCGGAAATTCACAGACCCGGACAACTGTCGAATTTCCACGAATTGAAGGTACCTACACGAAGCCCACAACACGGGGGTTAGTATAAAATTTTTACGGAATTTTCTAAACTCATTTAATGCTCGAAAAAATACTGTGAAGTTTCGTGGTACCCACCGAAAAACGGTGTCAAAAAATTTCGAAATTTATATTACCGCGAAACTCTCGACGAATGGAGCGCTCTGGTACTCTCGGTTTCCTCGTGGGGTTCACGGTTTGCGAGAAATCTAGTATAAAAATCAAAATGGGCTAAAACTTTCCGGACAAAAATTAGACAAACCACTCTATGAATTTTGGTGTTCTTGGTGTCTATAGAAAGCTCTCGAGGTGTAGATGGTGTTTGACATAAGACCCAGCCCAATTGGTGGCCGGATCGGCCGAATTTCAGCCGGGAAGTTGAAGCGTCGCGTGCCTGTAGGGGAGGAGTTCGCGCGCGTTTTCCGGCCACCTGGGACGACGGCCGGCTGTAGGGAGGCACTGGGGCGGCGCGCTGAAGAGGTGAGGAGGCAGGGCGCGGCCTGGGGGTAAGGGAGGAGAGAGAAAATGGGAGAGAGAGGAGAAGAGAAAACGTGCGCGGGAAGAAAAAGAAGAAGAAGAAGCTGGCCCGATCTGGTCCGGTTCGATTCGGCCGGTTCGATTCAGGGTACCCGAAATTAAATTTTTACTCTGCTTTTGGATAAAAAACGAGGTCTAAAAATTTCGAAAAAATTTCAGAAAACTCAAAAAAATCCATAGAATCCAAATATTTTTTAGTTTTGTCATGTGGTCTTTAAATTAATTTTTAAAAATCATCAAAGTTTTATATTTTTGGAAAATCAAACCCGATTTCTAAAATCCGAAAAATTTCAAATAATTTCTTAAAATTTAAATAAAATTAAAACATTAATATCACTCACAAAATAATAAATTTAAAAATTTGAGGTGTTACAAAAAATACAAGAGATCAAACTTAATATAGTGTTCGGAGCATTGGCATAGGCTTTTGAATTGTTTTTTAAGTGTTATCGTAGCTGATTCTACACCCTAATCTCTCTGTACCCTCTAAAATAATGCTTAACACCTGTCAAAAGGGAAGGCTTAAGTGTTTGGATCTTACCAGTACCACCCATCTAGATTCTCAATGCGTTCCGCTATCCACCAATTTCTGGTTTCTCGGTCCCATGGCCATGACCATTAGAATAAATTGAAAATTCCATCCAAAAGATGGCTTAACATAGTCCTACTTGGTGGAGAATGGAGTGTCTTTTTATCTTTTTTCAAATAGTTCTTAGGATAATTTACCAAAGTGGTGGAGAATGGGGTCTGCTTCATTCTATTGGGCAATTCTTCATATCCAAGAAAGCTAGCTTTCCATTAACTTCGAGATTTGCAAAAGGAGTTAAAGAAAAATGATAGCACCCTCATTGTCCATTTTCTATTGAAATTTGAGAAAAGGAATTAGAGAAAATTGACGAAATTCAGGCAGAGATCAAGCTTCGTCTTCATGTTCTATTCACAAGCCACATGAATCTTACAAAAAACCTATGCGCTGTTCATCTCCTGGCTCCTGTACTCATCAGAAATATTAGAAACAACAATAGCAACACGTAGAACTGCCCCTTATTAAATGAAAGGAGAATACTTCTGCTTCTCATTCTTTGTTTATAAAGAGCAGTTCAGGGAGAAATCAACTCAACCTCATTTTCTTGTATAGATCACACAAGTTAATCAAAAAATATTTTTAGAATGATATCACTGTACTTTTATATATGCAGCATGCAAATCCTGTAAGCATACTTGAACTTTAATTTTGTGTAGAAGACTTTATAGCAGTCTAATTTCGATAGGTAGATATAAATTGCATTTTATTAATTGAGAAGCGATACAATGTCTTGCTGGAAATATGAATACCCATTTAAAATATATATAGATGGGAAATTGACATTGGTGTGTATGCCATTCTTAATATCAAGCATCACATGGGGATACTAAAACACAACCCAAAATGGCAATGTTAGACTGCATTGCCATTGATCGATATCTAGTCCTTTGCAATAGGGCTGGTACAATTATACCTCAAACTGCTTAGAACGTTTGGTGAATTGTTTTGCAACTGTATTGTGAATTGGTTATTTGTGGAGACCATATGGCAGATGCCATTTATATTTAATTATATATTTATTGTTAAATTTTGTTCTGACATAATGATTCAGAGATTATTGGTAGGTTGGTGGTTTAGCCTTAATTAGTTTTCATCCTACATGCAATCATAAATGTATCTAGAATCATGTTCTGTGCAGTTCATAAATTATCTTTCCAATTGAAAATCAAAAGAACCTTTCCTCATTTAATAAAAAATTTCATCTATTGTACATGTGCAGCTCAAAGCAATGAGATGCTTTCTCATGATATCATACTTGAAAAACATTACATTAGATGAACAATGCAAATTTTTTTGTCAGATAAGAGAAATAAAGCAATGTACAGGCTACGAAATATGAGTAGCCCAAACCCATCTCAATACGCATAGCATAGGGAAGGCGGAAGTCCCAGTCGGCAGGGCAGGCCCTGGCCCCTGAATTTGCAGATGATTTTCCAGTTGGCTATGCAAGCGAAGCAATAACAGTAACTCAGTTCCCTGGAACCCAAACAAAGTATAGCGTGGTAGTCACTAGACCACGAGGTTAAAATATGGATTCTTAAGCGTGCAGATTCATTTTCATGGGCTGTCTGTTGAACAGGGCATTGAATTATCCTATCAAAGAAGTACATAGACAATGCCAACCCTTTTATTTAATGCCTTGGCCCCTTCGCACCATCTCCTTTTCAAGATTTGTCCTCTCATTTTACCTTTAAACCTTCTCATATGTATCTCATTCAACAACATAAAAAATTAGTTTCTATCATGCTATCAATTCTTGCCGCATAAAAAGAAAGTGATTATACATGCATTTTCAAGCAAGAAATCATAGTACTCAAACACCAATTAATATTGGAAAAATTATTTTAAGTTGAAAGGTTGTCTACTTGCATTCAGTACTCCAATAAGGCAACAATCTTTTTTGCTTTTAGCAGTTTGAGTTAAATTATTTTAATTCTTGAAAAGCTTGGCCTTTTCTTCTAAAGCCCCTTTTAGCAAAATATGTTTGTCAATTATGAGTTAGTTAAGTTTAGAAAAAGGGCATTTAGGTCATTCAAATATGAGCGGCTGTGAATCTTGGCTCCATGTTCTCTCTCATGGGTCACCTGATCCCTTATAAATAGACCACGTACCTGCACAAGTAGCTCAAAAATCCTGTTTTCTCTGCCTCAACTTCAAAGTTCAAACTCTTCTTTGAAGTTTCTTCTTCTACCATCTGAAATCATCATGAGAAGTTATAGCCCTTTACTTCTACTTATAGTTTTCACAATCATTTTGGGTACGCTCCATCTATGTACTTGCAGGCATATCAGCTGGGCTGCTCATCAAGAAACAGATCAAAGAATAGACACAAAGTTCTCTTTTATATTTCCTCAGCATCATTCTGCTATTTCCTACTCTTTGCAATCAAGAGATGACAAGTCCGGGAGCACAGAATATGGTGTATCACATAAATTTGTTCCAGGCGGACCAAATCCACTGCACAATTAATACAATTTTCCATTTATCCAGCTTGTTTCCGGAAGAATTCACAGGTTTCTTTTATAGCTAGGCAAAGCAAAGAAAGAAAAAGTGGGGAAGAGAGAGAAAGAGAGAGAGAATCCACAGTTTTCTTTTATAGTTGGTTCTTGAAAATAATGAAAACGAAAGAAGAACAAGAGAGATGCTAAAAATGGCTTCCCACCATGGGGTCTAATGTTTTTCTTAGTTCTCAGTTCTTTCCTTTATTCTTTTCGCGAACCAACTTGGTTGGAGTTGCAAAATGCGTTATAGATACTGTAAAGAACATGGATTCACCATGTTAACTTTAAATCTTGAGGAAAATGTAAGCTCATTTCGTGTCCCATTAGTACGTTGCATTTGTATCGAGAACTGCATCAAAGCATCAGATCATACAATTCTATCACTAAGAAATTTGCATTTTAGAGCTCCAATTACTGACTAATGATTAATGAATGAGAACAGAGTATAGAAACCCTGAAGACTGGACGCCTTTAGCAGTTTAACTTGGTTGACTCGAGAGTTGTAAGATTCGAACATTTTCTTATCCTTTTCAGCCATGAAAATTAATGAATCATGCATGTATGCAAGCCTACTTATCTGTCTATTCAAGATATGACCATATTTAATTAACAATTATTTTCTGACACCTTCTACTAATGATAAAATGTGTTAGAAGGACAAGTATAGCTCATGAGGCTGTCATATGATGAATGTCCATTGGATTAGTTGTAGGGACGACCATAAAACCTTGGATAATTGGGATAATACATCTACTTGGCTTAAACCCTTGTGGTTGAGATGTAGAGTAAGAATGGGCAGCAGGAAATGCATATCCAAGATTAAGAAAATTATAGTGTAAATTAAACACTATATAAATGCAGCTGAAATGTAATTAATGGGCCAGAATTGCGGTTAGGTAGGGTATGCTGAATTGCTTATTTTTCTTGTTTGTACAGTACTACTATAATTATTTATGAACGTTACTTCTAATTGATGAGTCCTCCTCCCTTAATTGGTCTTCACCCATCATTTTTTGTTTTGGTGATCAATTATTCAAACTTTTCCCATAAACACCCAATTTAGTTGTTGCCAACTTTCCTTAGTTACCTTCTTGCCTTGTCAAGATTCCTAACCAAGCTCCAAACTTAATAAGTCCAAAATTACCAATTTTGTCACTAACCTGAAATTTTGAAAAGAAAATGGAGTTTTGTTTCTATGTTATCTTTCATTAATTGTTTACTTCATCAAGTCAAGCAGATAGCAAAAGCACAAGGGCTGGATTAAGCAATGACAAGAGACTAAGAATAATTAGAAAATTGCAACAGGTGACCTCACTAACAATACAAAGATGAACAATTTATTTTATTTATTTATCAATCTTTATGTCATGTTTGCCTTAATTAAATCAAGAAACCTGAGAGCTGCCACAATGGAAAAGGCTGGTAGCAGCTTCAATAAATAGGAAAGCTGATGAACTGGTAACTTCTGCTTTCCACTTGTAATCTTTACCAGTTCTATTCTCCACCGGGAGGAGGAACTGTAATTTGGAAGCACTGCATATTTGTCTTCATTAGAGATAGCAACAGAATAAATATTCTTTTCTCACTTACATTCTACCATACCCAGATGACTCGTGAATTTCCAGGTTTAAATAATGCTTCTGCAACAACAGAACTCCAAATGGCTCGAAGGGTCAACTCCTTTTTTTTTTATTTCTTTTTTCATCGCTTACTAATTAAACAATTTATAAGCATACGTAGGCGGCTTATATGTTTTAGTAGAAATGCAATGTATTGATGCCTAGTCAAACACTGTGTGAGCTTTGCAGACTCTCTGAGAAACCAAAATCAATGACATTAATTCATGACTGGATCACAAGAAGGTGTGTGGAGTTCATACCCGTACAACTACCACACCTGATATTAACTTCTTGGAAGATGATGAAGTCATCATCAGGATGCCACTAAGATATTCATCCTCATCCCTGCTTCTAAAAAGTCAACCTTTAGCACTTGTGAGATACAGAGGAAGAGGATGTGCCTGCAACCAATTATTATAAATTTATATTTTTCAGAAGTCAGAATTTGATAGAATATATAATCTAAAAATGTTGCTGTCCAATATTGCACGCCACAGATTGCCCTGATCCCCTTTATAAATAAACATCCAACCTACCTACTCATCATACAAACAACAAAACTACCTTGGTCCCTCCCTCTGCACTAAAATTCCATTGTCCTAGCTAGCTCTTTCCCCACCATTCATATCATGAGAATTAAAAACTCTCAACTGTTCCTTATTTTCCTGATAGTGCTAGCACTTGTCCATGGTACCAGTTCCCGCTACACCTACCAATTTCCTATCAAGGAAGCAACAGAACAGGAATCCGAAACCAAATACTCTGACATGTTTCTACGAAGCATTTCTGCCATACGTAAGGCTATAAATTCCAGCAACGGCAAGACCAATTCAATACACACCGTCTCTCGCCGACTTGTCCCGTGCGGACCAAACCCACTTCACAACTGATTGTTTTAAAATAAATTCCTATCGGTTTTCATCTGTGGGATGTACATAAATACTCTGTTTCTCTTTGATTTTGTAGAATAAAGATATACTTTCCACAAGAGCAGAAACTGTTCGAAAATTGCAGGTTACAGGCTTTTTTAGTTGATATTGGTGAATAAATGGATAATTTCGTAGACAAGCGTTGTTGAATCTGCACTTAGTTAATTGTTTATGAAAATAGCAACCTAAAATATATATATATATATATATGATATTGCTATTGCAGAAAGATTCTCTTGGTTTTGAACAACTCTTTGGCTGTGTCTGCTCATTACTAGTCATGAATTTGTAGCAGTTGTTGGATCCTTAGAGAATGGGGGATGTATCCTTCTATAAAATATTTGCAGCATTTTGTATTGAAAATAAACCTTCTGATTCTATTATTTGATTCTAACATTGAAACAAAAAATGCAGTATGATTGAAAATAAATTAATCAGTTGGAGCGTGTTTGATACATTAATTCAATGTTATAATCCTGCTTTTATAATAACAATTTATTTATTTATTTATTTTTTGAACTGAATAACAATTTATTTTTGTTGCTTAGGGATTACAAAATAACTATCGATTTTTATAATGTGGTTTGACATTGACTTCATAATTGAATTATGCAACATTTTTAATATTTTTACAGATCACACGTGACCATATAAAATAAGATATTTCATAATTTTATAAATTCAATATTAAACTAGATTTTTAGAAAAAAAAAAAACTTTTTTTTTTACCTTAGTTAAAACAAATAATTAAGTTAATTAATTTAAAAAACAAAATATCTGAGAATATATTAAGTAAAAACTTAAAAAAAAAAAAAATCCTCAAACTTATAGACTAAGAGTGATTTCAGTCTGATTTCGAACATGAATAAATAATTATGGATTAAAATTTTAGGAGATCGTTCATTAAGAGTTATCTTGATTTTAATTAAATTTAGTGGTTTAAATTTTTATTTTTCTAACTTTTTAAAAAATAATTTAACTTAGTTTATTTCAATCTAATTTAATATTAATGTTAATTTCAATTTAAATTCACCTAATTTTAGTTGATTTTAATTTAAAATCACCGTCACTCTTACAGAGAATGGGTTAGATATTTGTCCGACTGAATATGATGAATTTTTATAGTATATAGTTAGGTTTAGGATAAATTTAAATTTAAGAAATAACACATTAAATGTTTATTATATAAAT
This sequence comes from Hevea brasiliensis, assembly GCF_030052815.1. Lineage (NCBI taxonomy): Eukaryota > Viridiplantae > Streptophyta > Magnoliopsida > Malpighiales > Euphorbiaceae > Hevea > Hevea brasiliensis. The sequence goes on along the minus strand of NC_079505.1, from coordinate 87,037,487 downwards.
AATTAATTAAATATAAAGTATATATTTTTTATGATAATATTTATAAATTTTTAAATATTATATTTTAAATAAATAGAATTTAAATATTTTATAGAATTATTAAATTTTAATATATAAATTATTAATAAAAATATTTTTATATAAATTATTAATTAAAATATATATAAAATTAAAAAAGTTAGAATACTTTTTAAATAATAATAATTAATTTTGAAATAAATTTAAATATTTTAATTAATTTTGATATTAAAAATATTAATCCAATTCTGATCATATCGGTGATTTACACGATTACCTTATGAAATTGATTGAATAGCCCAACAAGTCAACAACTCAACGGAGTGTGAAAAATAAAAATTGGAAGAAAGGTTAAATTTGTTGATCGTCTTCTTCTTCACTCTCTTAATGGATAATGGAATTTTAACTGAAAACTGAGGTTAATTTCGTAAATTGACTAAATATTGAATGCAGGACGAAAAGTTTGGCAACACGTGCTTTCTCCAAACCAAGTCTGCCTACTCTTTTTCTTTCACCTTCAGGGTAAACGGTTACACAGAAAGTGAGAGAGATTTCTGAGATTGAGGGGAGAGAGAGTGAGTTCCTGGTGATGAAAAACAGGAGATTCCGGCGACAACTGGAAGTCCGATTACCCACTACCGGAGGGCCGGACAGTCAATTTCAAAGTGAGAAGCAGTGGTAAAAAAGACAAGGTAATTACTAATTAATTTTTTTGTTGAGTCTTGATTTTCCGTTTTAGGTAATATTACTGCTTGGATGGTGCTTGTTCTTTTGCAATCTTTACTCGAATCTTCCAGGTTTTTTCCTTTTCTTTTATAAGTGTTGTACGGAAGTCATTTTCTGATTCCTTGCTTTAAAAAAGGCTTAAATTTACATTAGAATTAATTTAATTGTTAGGGGATGCTATGATTATCATTTTGTGGGATTGCAAGTTTATGTGGAACTATAAATTGCACGTAAAGTTTGAATCTTCACAATATCTGTATCTTTTAGAAATCGTTATTTGTCTAATTTAGTATGCAAATCTGAGGAAGGACTGAAATTTGGGCTGTTTTTGTCATGAGCTAAACGAATTGTGACTTGTGATGCCAAGGATTGATCGATGATGTAACTTCAGTTTTCAGGACTATATAGACCCGCCTCAGTTAGGGTTTTTACTAATGGGTTGGACTGTAATATGGGCTTGAGCTGGTTTCTTCTTTCAAGCTTTGTTGTTGGATCATGGGTTTGGATGATGGGTCTAGGTTCATTAAGGCTTGTCTTAAGAACTAATTTGTACTATGCTATAAGGCTTTTTTTTTTTTTTTAATGAAACTTTCATCTGCGTTTCGATAAAAAAAGAAAAAAAAAATACATAAGTAAAAGATTAATTTGTTACTTCAGAAGATCTGCATTGAATTTGCTAAAAAAACTCTCACAGATGCAATTCCATTGGACTATGATATGGTCATTCAGGATTGTCTTCCACAGAAAGCAAGCTCATCACAATCACAAGAAAGTAGTGGCTAGACCTTCCGCTTGCAGAATGTTGGTGAGCCAGCTCAATACGAATTTTTTTGTCAGCAATTTGGCATTTCAGAGGAGCCTTTATACAATCAAGGGGCTTTGATGGGGCCTGCATAACCACACACTAAAAATATGAATTTAGAATACTCGGGCGGAACCATTCATCACCATCAACTCAGTGAAGAGAGAAGCAAAGAATATAGAAAGTAGGCAATCCCGTTATAGTGATCGATTCATTGTAGAGTTTGGGGAGCTTCAATGTGGATGTGATTATTTTTAATTATCTAGTTAACTTGAATGTTCGCCCCCCTGATCTATCTGTTATCAGATATTAACTTTATTGTCATTCATTTGAGGTAAAAATATTTGAACCGCAGTTCTTTTGTGGTTTCGGGTTATTCCTTTCCTCTTGGATTGTTTCCTTAATTTTTCCCAGCACCATGCGACAGAAAATTTGAGGGTCGATGTTGCTTGTAGCTTGTGTCTCAGCCTAACCAAACCTGTTTTTTACAAGACAATAATTAGGGTTGAGGGGGTTTTTTAGTTATTCTTTTTTTTTTTTTTAATTTATAAAGTTGATTAAACAAATTATATTGCATAGTTTAAAAAATTGACACGGTGTGAAAGTGAATGACAAAAATTAAATAAATTAAATATAATGTATTCTATAATCTTTTGAAATTAAAAAAAAAAAAAAAAAAAAAACCTTTTTTTTTTCCCTGCCTCATAGAATAGAAGCGCGGGAATCGCACTCAGTTTACCGCCAAATTCCCAAATTAATTCCTTTTGGTCTTTATATAATTTCATTTGTGTAACCAATTAGGTAGAGAAAAAATACAGCGTAAAATAAAGAATAATGCAGATCCAAGTGAGGTGTAGTTGCGGGGCAGAGAGCTGCCCAGAATGGGCGATCGTAGAATTGCAAGGCGTAGTTGAAGTTCAGCCGTCGTTTCAAGATCGCCTTCAAAATCTCGTGATTGGGGAGCTTTGCCGCCCTTCTTTACAGGTCTTAACATATGCAATTCTTACTCGATTCGCCTCTCAAATGAAGATTGTAGACGATTTTTTATTTTTCATTTTTTCGGGTTGCTTACTCCAGGAAAACTACACTTTCACGGTTGGGTATCATGAATTGACTGGGTCTAAGGTCACCTTGAAGAAGCCATTGTTGGTTTTGAAGAAAGTCAAGTATATGGATGTGGACCAGGGCAGTGACAACAGCTCAGCTGAGGTAGAATTGGATGTCATCGGCGTCATCCGCCACAAGATTCTGTTCAAGACCAGACCCAGGGCCTTGATATCAAGTAAGTTATATTGTCTAAAGTATACCCCACTTTCTTTCTCAATGTATTGCTACTGGCTAATAAAGAGAAAAGAAATGGAAGGGATTTGATAAAGGGTAATATGCATATAGGAAAATGAGTAGAAGTTGATATTGATGTATGCCAGTTTCTTTTCCCTTTCGCTTAAATTTGTGCCAATGGAATCAGAAATTCATATGCCCTATAGCGGAGTTGGTTCAATTGTGTAGGAGAAATAGTCCGTAGTATAGGTTTTTTTTTTTTTTTTCCCCTTTTTCTTCCAAGTGAAAAGGTCTGGGCAATTGAGGCTTCCAAGACGCATACCAGTGGGCTGGTGAAGTCTGGGGCAATTCTCAGAGTCAGGTAGGGGTTCTGCAGTTTGTATGGTGATTTTTGCGTCATCTCAAAACATCTTGGTTCTTTTCTTAGACTATGGAATAGAATATCACAATGTTTCTTCTGTTGCTTTCAAATTGAACGCCAAACTAATGCACCTGTTTCTATTTCCATTGGCCAAAAACTTGTTGTTTTATCTTATCAATTTGTATATCTTAGCTTGTCTTCACAGCCGTTGTTATATCTCATCCTTTTAACAGACAAATTCCTTGTCTTTTGGATTTCGAAAGTATGAATTTGTGATGTACAATGGCCTCAACCGTGAAATAAAGCTTTTAAAATTCTCGCATTTGTTTGTTTGTTTGTCTGTATTTCTGAGCATAGTATAAAAGTGTATGCAAAGTTAATCTGCCTGTGACTACATACTTCCCTTTGCTTCTAATAGCTCCCTAGTACCTAAAACCAACTTAGATAATCCAATGGGTTTCGTGCCTAATCTTCAGTGCCTATAATCATATTGAAATGTTTTCTCACCAATATCTGGATATTTTAGAGCTGTGTACTGAGCAAGCTGTGAATTTTTCAATATTCGTTGTGCTCTTTAGCCTTTCCGTTTGATATTTTTTTAAAGTATGGCGTTCAATTTTAAAGGAGCCATTACCTCACAAACAAATATTCAAATTTCTTTACTATTTTTATTTTTCTTCTTTTCAGAACCACAACCGGCACTGAAGGAAAGAGCCAATGCTGCAGGTTCCTCTGTTTCAAACTAGTTTATTTGAACATACATCACGTTTTCTGAACTTGTAGAAAGCGAACTTAATATGGATTTGTCCACGTGGCAAGCCAGCTAAATGCATACATATTTATCTTTCTAGCATCTGCATTAAACTCTGAATGCGATTTTCGCATTTTTAATTGGAATACAGGGTACATTGACCTTACTACCGAACTCGTCCACAAATTTTAAGGACAGTCCACACAGGAGCCACACCATGAGCAATTACCAACTCGAGGCCAATGTGGACTCTCTTTAAAGTTGTATTGGGGATAATTTTAGCATTCCTCGAGTTTGAATAGAGCCAAAACGTTGATCATTTCTAGTATTCTGTTGAATGAGAAACATTTCAAGAAACATGCAATCTTCAGAAACCAGAGGTAAAATAAAGATATTTCAATAACCAAATGCATAAAATATTACACCAACAACCTTCAGTCTCTTTTTAGCACAGATTAAACGGTTCCCTTTTTTACTCTCCTTTGCTGATTAATTCAAAATAAAAATAGATCGATTTAAAATAAAAATATCATCTGAAATGTAGTCGCTAGCCAGTCACCATTGAGCAAACGAACAAAGGCAGCTCTAATGCAGATGCGAAAAGATGGATTACCTCGTGGCCATGTAGAATCTAATGTAAATCCTGTTTATTTACATGCAACAAAGGCAGACAAACAATTGCAATTTGATATAGTTTCCTCTAGGCACCAGGGCCTGTTACACCTGCTCGAGCTCTTAACATTTCTGTTCTCTTGCTTCGTTCCATTACCTCCACAAGCCATTCTACACTTTCTTTAATACCCTTCCTGCAATTGAATCTCTTTCTGAGTTTGTATCATGCATATAATATGGTACTTTTGGGTCATTGGGTGTTATGACGGTGAGACTGTCAGATTCCATATATTCATCTCAACAACTCTTTTGAGATAAGGAAATGTACCTATATTCCTACCATCCACTTACCCGTCATATGCCGAAACTGCTTCAAACTTGTAAACCCTCTCATCCAACTTCTTCAGATCCAAATATCGAGCAATTTCTTCAGCTGATACAGCTTCAGAAAGATCCTGCCATAAAGATGATGCCTATTAAGTAAGCTGTTTCTTTTTGCTTAATTTCATGCAAGACCTAGCTACATACTACAGTGAGGATCAAATCATAATAATTTCAAGTCAAGGTTTGTAACATTCTTTGCATATATACTTAGCTTTACCTGCTTGTTTGCTAATATCAAAAGAGGGGCTCCTTGCAAATCCTCATGCCTAAGAACTTTTTCTGGTAACACAGGGTTGTGGTATTAGCATGTCATCCTACCACCAATTACTCTTGGCTTCAATGAAAGCTGTTACCAATTTACATCAGTGTTGTGTTTCTTGATATTAATAACTGAACACCACTCACCTAATGCAGACTTTGAATCTTCAAAACGTGAAGGACAAGTAGCATCAATTACATATACAACAGCATGAGCCTCTTCATAATATTTCTCCCAAATTGAGCGAAGACCGTGCTGGTAGATTAATTCAAAAAAATGCTTCAGTTGCTGAACATTAAGCCAACTGCACAAATAATCAAATAATTTGATCTATTTCAAATCTAGCACCATGTATTACCAGCCTCTACTGAAACTTGAAAGAGCCCACATGATTTTCTTTCATTAAAAACAAAATTTATTGCATAATTCATAACATGTATTTTATGTCATATGGCGCCATGTTGAAATTGGCCTCTAGCAAGCAAAGCGCCTGTTTGACAATGGCCTGAGCTTAGCCTAAGCTCTTTATAGCCCATCAGGCCTTAAATTTTAGTCTACAATGGCACTATAGCATTTCTGTGGCGCCAAAGTAATTCTATGATAGTTATATAATCTTTTCCCCATCAGTTCAGACTACCAAAATTTAGTCCAACCTTTTGTTTTTATCTTTTTCATTTTTTTTTTTTTTTTTTTTAGGTCATGTACTACAGCATTTCACACAGCCAGGAATGCCATTGCAACCTAGATCCAAGTAATTTTCCATGCAAAAAATGGAATGGAGTCAACACCAAGCCACAAATGTTTTATACATGAGATTAAATGCAAGCACTCAAGCCCTCACCGACATAAACGCCCATCCATGCAAATATTTTCTAAAAGATAATTTTCATGTTTGAATTTTACATACCTGACCACCCAGGTCCCAAAATACAAGTTTTGTATTTGAAGCTTCAATGCGACCAATGTTAAGCCCAACAGTGGGAACAATTCGATCAGGAGGAAGGCCTTCTAAGTTTGAGTACAACGATTTCAATTTCTCCAATAAAGTCTACAAATTTACAAATGAAAAAAATAAGTGAAGTACATGGCAATTCTGTTCTAAATAAATGACAAACAAAATTCATAATTTGGATTATGAAGAAAAGCATTCAGTGAAGCACATGAAAAAGTTCATCAATTCAGAGCTCAAAGAAGCATTACTGTTTTCCCCGCCTTGTCAATTCCAAGAATGAGCACATGAAACTCTGTCTTACTGAATAAATACTTCCAAAGACCATAGAACAATGAGAACATTTCTGATATTTAGAAATTTAATTATTACTTGCTCCTTCAAACCTTCAGGCGTAGGAGAGATGGAACTTCATAATTCGAACTTGATCTCCATGATGCGCGCTTCTTGAAAATCCTGAAACTGAAGACAACAGTCCAGTGACATGAGAAATAAGTAGAACACACAGAAAACTGAGGAGAATAGCTTCCATTCAAAATACTCTCATCTCTCTGTTTACCAACTCAGCTGCAGCCTTACTATCACGCCTCAAAGGCTCAAACATTTTGCTAACGCACAATAGACATCTGACACAAAACCATTTTATTATTCTTTTGATACACAAACCATTTTATTATTCCCTATTCGCAATAATGCTAACCTAACAGATACTGATTTCAGAACTTATAATTACTAATCTTTCCACTAATCTATTCTCATGTCCTCAGGCTGGCCATGACACACACACCCCCCACTAATCTGTGTTTGTGGCCTCAGTACAGTAGTCCCAAAAAGTAGCAACACACTGATTTGCAATTGCGTCACATTTTGGTCTACTTTTCTAAAGCAGTAACGCTATGCCAAGCTTCTTAAGAATTTAATAAACAGATTATGAAAATGTAGCAAGAAACCACAATTGATTGCATAGTCAAAAGATATTCAACATGTCTTTTCTTCTTTTATTTTTATGAACATTGAATCTTGAATTATCCAAAGCCAATACACCAACAAACGATAAATAAAAATAAAACTTACTCAATAATCAAATTCTTTCTTCTTCTCTCGATCGTTTTATTTAATTTAGAGAGTGGGTGAAGGTGACAAATCAGTCTGAATCTAAAAATTACAGGGAAGGAATTAGATGTAATTGGGAAAGTCAATAGAAAAAACTCAAGATCTCATCTCAAACAATCATGAAAGTTAAGTGACCCGGCAATTCAAATTGAAGACAACCATGAAAATTGGGACTGGCCCAGCAGCTCATCAACGCATAGAAATAACCAGATCAAGAATAAAAATGATCATGAACAGCTGCTAAATATACAAGGAAACAGAAGTTGGATTACACAGTACATATGAAAGGCAAAATAAACATACTGCTATAGAAATCAAACCCGCTCGAGTACAGATTCTTACTTTTGATGCTTGAGATGAGAGAAACGAAGACCGAGATCTCCTGCTAGGTTCAGTTTTCCGGTTAAGTCTGCGAATCGGCCTCTTAATCACTAACAGAACACACATACACAGTCTCCGTCTCTACCGGCGCTCTTATTCACATAACCTGTTCGGTTTATGCAAGGCTTTCATCGTCCTTGTTTTTCAATTTTCTTTTTCTTTGACATATTCATTCCCCATTTTATCCCTTTGATGATGTTGTATTCGGTCAAGGATCAGGATCCGATCACGCCACGCTTTTTAGACCCATAATCTCGAGCCTGACGCTGGCGTGGCATGATCTTAGTGGATGCCTGCCGGTATTTTCTTTTAATTATTACTAATAAATTTTAAATATATAATTTTTTTTTGAGCGAATACTTTTAACAAGCTAAATGAAACTTTTATAAGGCAAATCACCCAAAATTGCTCAAGTTGTTTGTTTACATATATGTATTCCATGGAAATTTTATTTTTCAATTATTTAGCGGATAGAGGTATTTTTCAACAAATATTAATTATTTTAATAATTAATAATTATTTATTAATTATTAATTAATATTAATAATTAATTATTTATATAACTATTAAAAAAAATATTTAATAAAAATAATTATTAAAATTAATCATTAAATGTAAAATAATTTCTCAATCTCTAATAATTTAGAGGTGTAATTTTATTAATTACTCTTTTAATCTCTAAACACTAATTTAAATATTATATAATAAAACAATATAAATAAAAAAATAATGTAATTTATATTTTAAAATTAATTAATAATTTACATAAAAAATATTTTTTATTAATAATTTATATTTAAATTTTAATAATTTTATAAAATATTTATTTTTAATTATTTAAAATATAATATATAAAAATATATAATTATTATAATAAAAATTTATATTTTATATTTAAATAACCAACGCTTAAAATATGGTATTGAAAAATGTGAGATTGGTAAAAAAATAAAATAAAATAAAAAAATCCAAGACATTGCAGACAGAAAAAGCAATTAGTTGGTATCCCTCCAAGGCATTGCAGGCAGAAAGAGTAATTAGTAGGTACAAATATCACTGATCCATTATCTTTTTTCAATACTATTTACATTTATTTTGTTTAAATATTGGGAAACCGTATGAAGAACACAAAAAAGAAAAAAATAAATATACTGATTTTATTCTATTTATCTCAAAAAATAAATAAAATTTATTGATATTCTTGTTGGAAAGTCTCCTTTCGATCTGTAGTTATGAATTTCATTGATTAATTACATAAATTTATGGATTATTAAACTTTTTCTTATGATTATGATATTGTCTCGAACACATATTTTAGTTTTTGATTTAGTGAGTTGTTCATAGAAATAGATTTAAGTTGTAAAATATATGGATAAAATGAAGCATCTAAATGCAACTACTAAAGATGGTCTTTTTCCTTTTCTTCAATACTTGATGACATCTTTTATTTAACCTTTAAATTTGATTGTATTGATTGGCTGGAAGATCTCTCCTATATTCATTTTCGGTTATTATCATGTCTGTGGGGGAAAACATTAGCAAATGCATGAATTAAAAATGCATTCACCATTTTTTTTTTTTTACACTCTCTATCATTTATTTTTTAAATTTATTGTAACTTTTAATGCATAGTGTTAGGTTACAATTATATACTTATGAGCCTTATTATAACAATCCTATAATCGGTTCAAGTTTGGGAATTAGTTGGTGAGAGCATAACTCCAAGGAAACTATAGGTAATTTATAAATATCATGGCATTTTTTGTCATTGCTTAATGTTTTTCAAAGTATTGCATTTGTTTTTGAACCCTGAATTTTCTTGTATATTTTGTCATTTACTTTATTGCAGAATGGTTTTATTGTAACTCTGATTGGCATTATTTTTGTTAATATTGAGCTATTTTTTGTTATCTTTTTTTGGTTTTTCAATTTTCACATCGTGGCCATTTCTAAGCATTTCTTAAATTTTGCTTTTTTTTTTTGTGGTTTTGATGATAAAGCACCTTTGACTTGTTTCTTTCATTTTGTTTCCCCTTATTTTCATATCAATTTATTTAATTTTATAACTCTTTTATCCTCCACAGACCACACAAACACTATTAAAGATAGACTTTTAGGCTATAACACACATCATGTTACTTGCCATGCCAGTTAGCATCTATCTCATTGTGAAGCATCTGGCTTTTGTTCTCTAATATCAACCATTTTAAAAGGTTCTTTTCTCTATTCTCTATGGAATCATATCATTCATCTATAGTTTAGTATTTATTGGTGATTAAGGAGATAGTGAATTCATAAAAATGAAATTATTTTTTTTTTTCCTAAATTTCTTTTTTTGTCTTCATTTTTCTGCTATTTTACTAAATATTAAGTACAATGGAAATATTATTGCTATGTTAGGCATTATTTTGCTTTGCTTAATGATACCCTAGGAAATTATTACCTGTATTTTTGGTACATTAATTTCAATAGAGCTAATGTTAGAAATCAAACATTCCAAGACTTATTTGTAAAGAAAAGATATTCTTACTGATGGCACGTTTGAGTTTAGAGAAATTTATTAGAGAGTATTTAGTGAATTCTAATCGGATATCATGAGATGTTAAAAATAATTGTGTGGATTGGGGAACCGAATCGATTTTGAAATAGTTATGCTTCAAATTCTTTCATCATCTTATTTTGTTGCACGCATGAGAACTTGATATCTAAATATTATAGTCTTCATTTATTAATATTTTTTATTATTTGAATAAGTCAAAAAATTTAGTAGGTCAATGTTCTAGTAATTTAAAAATTTTTTATTGGTCCATTTAAACTAAAAGTTAATAAGTTTATATTTTAATTTTTAAATAATTAATTTTTATTTACCTAACAGAATTGAAAAATTAGTTGCCCTTATTTTTAAAATTTTTCATCAAGTAAAAAAATTATTTTAAAATGATTTAAATTGTGAGTTAAATACACAAAATACTTAGGTCTAAATGTTACATCCGTAATTAGGGGGTTGAAAAAAAGTGACAGACTCTCTAAAATTTTAATTTTTATATTATGTGAGTATGCTGTTAACCGTAAAAAAATTCTTAACAAAATTTTAAAAGGTCAATTTTTTTATGAGTTTAATTAAATAAAAAATTTAATGAGCCTATATTATAATAATTTAAATTTATTTTATTAGCCCAACATAGTTAAAAATTAGTCGTTTATATTTTTTAAATTTATCTTTTAAGTGATAAAAAAATTTAAAAGAATTAAATTGTAATTGAGGTATATAAAATACTTAGGTCTAGTTGTTATATTGGTCATTGACCTTATATATTTAAATATTATAATTGTCCTTAATTGCTAGTTTTTATTGGCCCAATAAAAAAAAAATTGATGGATCAATATTTTAATAATTTAAAAGTTTTTTCAATGGCCAATTAATCAAAAAATTAAAGAGTTCACTTTTTAATTTTTAAAAGATTATTTTTTATTGATATAATAAAATTAAAAAATTAGTTACTCACATTTTAAAATTTTTATTTAAGTAACAAAAAAATATTTTAAAAAAATTTAAATTGTGAATTAAATACATAAAATATTTAGATATAAATATTGCATCCGTCTAACACTTAACTCGAGAGTTGAAATAGAAAAAATGTGGTTATGTTTTTAATTACCTCTTACTTTTAGTTTCAAAAAAACTTTAACAAAATTTTAAAAAGTTATTTATTTTATTAACCTATTTAAATAAAAAATTTAACGAAGTCATATTCCAATAATTTGAAATTTATTTTTTATTTACCCAATTTAGTTCAAAAATTAGTCGTTGATATTTTTAAAATTTATTTGAAGTAATAAAAAATTTTAAAAAAATTAAATTATGAGTGAAACACAGAAAACAGTTAGGTCTAGTTGTTATATCCATAATTGATTTCATATATCTAAATGTTATAATCGTCATTAATTAATTTTTTTTATTGTTCCCAGTAAAATAAAAAATTTAATAGGCTAATATTCTAATAATTTAAAAGTTTTTTATTAGATGAATTAAACAAAAAAATTAATAAGTTCATATTTTAATTTTTAAAAGATTAGTTTTATTTACAATACTTTACATGTAGTTATGTTTTTAATTTATGGTACTTTAAATGTGATTATGTTTTTAACTACCTCTTACGTTTAGTTTCAAAAAAATTTTAACAAAATTTTAAAAAGTTACTTTTTTTATTAACCTATTTAAATAAAAAAATTGAATGAGTCATATTCTAATAATTTGAAATTTATTTTTTTATTTACCCAATTTAGTTCAAAAATTAATCGTTAGTATTTTTAAAATTTATTTTAAATAATAAAAAATTTTAAAAAAATTAAATTGTGAGCGAGGTACAGAAAATAGTTAGGTCCAGTTACTATATCTATTATTAATTTCGTATATCTAAATATTATAATCGTCGTTAATTAATTTTTTTTTTATTGGTCCCAGTAAAATAAAAAATTTAATGTGCCAATATTCTAATAATTTAAAATTTTTTTTATTGGTTGAATTAAATAAAAAATTAATAAGTCCACGTTTTAATTTTTAAAAGATTAGTTTTATTGGCCTAACAAAATTAAAAAATTACTAACATGCATTTTTTAAATTTTATTTTAAGTAATGAAAAAATATTTTAAATG